>NC_057807.1:313276702-313627988 GCF_018294505.1 Triticum aestivum | reverse complement strand
TAGACACCTCTTCTCGATCCTCTCAATTGGTATCAGAGCATTGGTCTCCATTGCCTTGGTTTAAACACCTTTGGAGGAAGATGGATGTGTCTACTTTAGGGAGTCTTAGACATAGAGTGCCCATTCTTGATGGAGAGTATTTTCATGAGTGGAAAAATGAAATGCTTGATATTTTCAATTAATATCATTTGAACAAGTACATTACTAGTCCTTGTGCACCTCATATTGATCCTATGCACCGTACCCTAGATGAAGATATTGACATGATTCGCAATCTTAGAACTGTTGAGCTCATCATTAGAGGATTGCCCAAAAATTTGATTGCTAGTTTGCCTACTCTTAATTGTGCCTATCTATATAGAAATTTCTTGAGGAACGATTTCCCGATTATTCCTTGAAGAATTTAGACGAAATTCTCCGTAAGTCTATTGCTTTGAGTAAGATGAACTCTAGTGATCCTAGTTTTGGTGATTGTCTATTTGAGCTTACCAATCTCATGCATGCTAAAGGAAATGTTGGAATCATTAGTGATATCATATGCGAAGCTATAAGAATTCATAAAGGTAACCACTTTGATGATCATTTACCTAATGAATTACCCTCTCTAGGAATTAATCAATCACAAGATGATGTTGAACATGGATATTATGATGAAGATGATGATAGTGACTATGATCTTGATGATGCAATGAGACATTTTGGTCTTATGGCAAATCTTCGCGGCTACATGGCTGGAGGAAAGGAATGGGTCCTTGATAGTGGATGTACTGATCATATGACCGGAGATGAAGAGATTTTCCGTGACCTTGCTGAAAATGACGGCCCTCGAAAATATGTCACCTTTGGTGATAATTCAAAGGGTAAGGTGGTTGGCCTTGGTAAGGTGGCCATCTCACACGATAGCTCCATACAAAATGTCATGCTCGTTGAATCCCTTGGATACAATTTACTTTCAGTTTCTAGACTTGCGGATTTTGGTTTCAATATCTTGTTCACCGAAGTAGATTGCCAAGTGTTTCGTAGAAATAATCATAAAATGGTCTTTACCGGTATACGTAGAGGAGATCTTTACATTGTTGATTTCACTAAAAAGGCTCAACCTAAAACCTGCTTAATTGCTAAATCTTCTAAAGGCTGGTTGTGGCATAGAAGACTAGGTCATGTTGGAATGCGAAATCTTGATAAGCTTATTAAAGGTGATCATATCCTTGGAATAAAAGATGTCGTATTTGACAAGGATAGACTTTGCAGTGCTTGTCAAGCAGGGAAACAAGTTGGAGGAAGTCACCGCGCGAAGAATATCATGACCACAAGAAGACCACTCGAGCTACTTCACATGGATCTCTTTGGTCCAAATGCATACAAGAGTCTCGGTGGTAACTCATTTGGTCTAGTCATTGTTGATGATTTTTCAAGATTCACGTGGGTGTTCTTTCTTGATGACAAGTCGCAGGTCCAAAGATCTTCAAAAACTTCGCTAGGAAGGCCCAAAATCAGTTTGACGTGAAGATCAAGAAGGTTCGGAGCGACAACGGAACGGAGTTTAAGAACGCAAATGTGGACACCTTTCTTGACGAAGAAGGGATCTCACACGAGTTCTCGGCTACATACACACCTCAAAAAAATGGAGTTGTTGAGAGGAAGAACCAGACTCTTATCGAGATGGCAAGAACGATGCTTGATGAGTACAAGACGCCAAAGCACTTTTGGGCGGAAGCGGTTGAGACAGCTTGTCATGCAACAAATCGCTTGTATCTTCACAAGCTACTCGGCAAGACGTCATACGAGCTCCTCACCGGTAACAAACCCCAAGTTGGATAGTTTCGAGTATTCGGATCAAAGTGCTACATTCTTGATAAGCATCGTCGTTCTAAATTTGCTCCTAAGTCTCATGAAGGTTTTCTACTTGGTTATGGCTCAAACTCTCACACTTACCGTGTCTACAAAAATTTCACCCGAAAGGTAGAAGAGACGGTGGATGTGAAGTTTGATGAATCTAACGGCTCGCAAGTAGAGCAATTGCCAATTGATGTAGGAGACAAAGACCCTTCGGAAGCAATTCAAGACTTGTCCATTGGCAAGATTCGTCCAATGGAAATGGAGGAGAGTACCTCGTCCGTCCAAGTGGAAGCTTCTACCTCACGACAAGGTGAACCAAGAGTTGATACGGAAGCATCCACAAGTGGGACACGTCAAGATGAAGAAAACGAGGAAGCACACCAAGATGAACATCAACAACCTCCTTCTCCACCATGACAAGAGAACAACAACGTCAACAATGAAGAAGTCCAAGAAGAAGAAGGCCAAGAAGAAGAGCAAGATGAAGAGGATGTTCCACCCCGACCCAAGCAAAAGCTTACATGAGTTCGAGCAAGAATTGCCAAAGATCATCCCGTCAAGCAAATCTACAAAGATATCCAAACCGGGAGAATCACTCGCTCTAAAACTCGTTTGGCTAACTTTTGTGAACATTACTCATTCATTTCTAAAATTGAACCTATGAAGGTTGAAGAAGCGTTGAAGGATCCGGATTGGATAAATGCTATGCATGAAGAGCTACACAACTTTGAGAGAAATCAAGTGTGGACATTGGTTGAGAAGCCCGACAACAACCACAACATCATTGGTACCAAATGGGTGTTTCGCAACAAGCAAGATGAAGATGGACAAGTGGTTCGCAACAAAGCACGTCTTGTCGCCCAAGGCTATACACAAGTTGAAGGTATGGACTATGGTGAGACATATGCTCCTGTTGCTAGACTTGAGTCCATTCGCATCTTACTTGCCTATGCTAATCACCATGATATCATCTTATACCAAATGGACATTAAAAGTGCTTTTCTAAATGGAAAAATTGAGGAGGAAGTTTATGTTAAGCAACCTCCCGGCTTTGTTAATCCTAAGAAACCTAATCATGTTTACAAACTTCGCAAAGCCCTTTATGGTCTTAAACAAGCTCCTAGAGCATGGTATAAATGCTTGACCAAGTTCCTTACTGAAAAAGGCTTTGAAATTGGTAAAATTGATTCTACTCTTCTTACTAAAAGGGTTAATGGAGAAATATTTGTGTGCCAAATTTATGTTGATGATATCATATTTGGTTCAACTAACCCTCATTTTAGTGAGAAGTTTGGAAAGCTAATGTCGGAGAAGTTGGAGATGTCTATGATGAGTGAACTCAAATTCTTTCTCAGTTTGCAAATCAAGCAAACTAAGGAAGGTACCTTTGTATCTCAAACGAAGTACACCAAAGACTTATTCAAGAAGTTCAATATGCAAGAATGCAAAGGTATGCCAACACCCATGCCTACTAGTGGACATCTTGATTTGACCAAAGATGGTGAACCGATTGATCAAAAAGTTTATCGCTGTATGATCGGTTCATTGTTATATCTATGTGCCTCTTGTCCCAATATTATGCTAAGTGTGTGCATGTGTGCACGATATCAAGCTGCTCCTAAAGAATGTCATCTTAAGGCTGTGAAAAGGATAGTGAGATACTTAATCCATACACCAAATTTTGGCATTTGGTATCCTAAGAGGTCCTCTTTTGATCTTGTTGGCTACTCCGATTCGGACTATGCCGGAGACAAGATTGATTGAAAGTCCACTTTGGGTACTTGTCAATTCCTTGGTAGATCTCTTGTGTCTTGGTCTTCCAAGAAACAAAACTCGGTATCCTTATCCAACACCGAAGCGGAATACATTGCCGCTGGTTCATGTTGTGCTCAATTACTTTGGATGACCCAAACTCTTAAAGATTATGGGATATATGTGAAACATGTTCCATTGCTATGTGACAATGAAAGTGCTATTAAGATTGCTCACAATCCCGTGCAACATTCTCGAACTAAGCATATTGAAGTTCATCATCATTTCATTCGAGATAATGTTGCCAAAGGAGACATTAACCTTAAGCATGTTCGCACTGATAAGCAATTAGCGGATATATTCACTAAACCACTTGATGAGAAAGTGTTTTGCAGGTTAAGAGGTGAATTGAACATCATTGATGCTTCAAACTTGGAGTAGGAACTCCATTTGATACATGCGAGGCATGAGCATATGACTAATCATTGATATTTCTCTTATGATGCTATTCATGTGTCTTGGATATATTTGCACCTTGCATGTTATCTAACCCGTGTAGGTACTTGGATGAATCTAAATCTATGAGATTGCAACTCACTCACATCTTGAGCAATCTCTACATCACCAAGTCTCTACACAATGGTGGTTGAAGACAAGGAAGCACAAAACCACGCAAACATATCCTTTGACAAATTCTATGTTGAGTGTCATGATAGTCATTTTGGATATACAAGTGCTCTTCCTTGCAAGACTAACCCATGTAGGTAGATGAACTCAAACTCCAAGTGGTGCTCCCAACTCTTGATGAACTACCTCAACCTTTAGCAACCCACACAAGTTCGACTACATGAGCGAGATCAACACCACCACCCAAGGTATGTCATTCCATCTTAGAGAAGCTTTACTCCAAGTCATGAGTCAGAGCAACTCAACAAGATGTGAATACATCAAGATGCTTAAACGAAAAATGGTAACCCCATTTTGAGCTTAAACGATGAGTATGTCCTATGATCAAGTGCTCTCACTTGACTCCTAAGTCAATATACTCTAACATAGGTGACTTTGTCGCCGCCCAATTGTAGATGAAGTTCTCTTGTGTTCTTTTCTGTGTTATTGCATTTGTCCCTTGCATATTTGTTTCCCCTTTTCAAAAAAAACTTCATCTAGATCTTTTAGTTTATCTTTTTTTCATTTTCTGCATCCAATTCGTTGCAAATCTTTCAGTTAATTCCTTGCAAATCTTTGTGAGATTCTACTTGTCTAGTGAGCTGAGGTGACAAGTGGTTCTACTATGATGAACTCGGTCACACCGGTTTGTTTTCTTTGATCTAACCGAAATCTTTCGGTGCAACCGAAGCACACAACTCGGATTCACCGGTTTCATCACATGAAGACCAACTTACCACTTATTCCTGATTTCTATTTGCTCCAGCTCCACTCAATGATTCTTGTTCTCTACCAGCATCATGTTATACATGATGCTTTGCTCTATGACTCAAGGACCAACCCATTTGTATCACATGTCCAGAAGACCCTTCTTGGAAATTGATGTCAAAGGGGGAGAGAGAGATCACATCAAAGCTTAAGCCTAATCCTTCCTATAGGGGGAGAAAGAGAGAATACTCAGGGGGAGAGAAAGTAATATCATCAGTGACCCCAGATGCTTGGTGGTCAAGAGCAGAGATGTCACATGTCTTTAAGAGGAGAAAGACATGTTTGTTTGCTTGCTTTAACTCAAGCTCTGTTGTTTATTTTCTATTGCTCTGATTTTCTGTTCCCTATCTTCTCCCAATATCTCATGTTAGATTCAGGGGGAGCAAGACATCTAAGGGAAGGAAATCTCGGTTCTTATTGCATATCTTTACCTTTGGGGACATGTCTATATCCAATTAAGTACTCACTCTACATGCCATCCCAGTCTTGGTTCTCTTGTGGTTTCTCTTGTTTGCTCTGGATAGTAAGTGTATCTGTGTTATCTAACCTTGTTTGCGCAGGTTCATCCCATCCTAAGCCAACTCAAGACCACAAGGTAAGTATATGCATCACAGTCATGTGAATGAGAAGTTCTTGCTGATGTACATACTGTTTGCAAGAAGGACTCATGAGCATGAAGGTACTTTTCTCACAGTCACATCATTTTCTCTGATGCATATAGCCAAGATACATGTAACACATTGCTTACTCTGTCATGTTTATGCATTCACATGCTTCTATATTCCATATTCACATGATTGCATACATGTAGGGGGAGCCTATGCATGTTACATGTCTTTCCAAAGCTTTACTTGCTACTCTCTATATCTTTATCTAAAGGTTTGATGTATGTTGTCATCAATTACCAAAAAGGGGGAGATTGAAAGAACAAGTGCTCCCTGGGTGGTTTTGGTAATTAATGTCAACATATCTCTTGTTGGACTAACACTTTTACCTAGTATGTTTCAGATAAGTTCAACAATGGAGTGGCATGGACTAAAGGATGCGGAACCCCTTCAAGATGCTAAGGACAAAGGATTGGCTCAAGCTTCAAGATCAAGACTCTACATTTTCTATTTTAGTGATCCAAGATCACATTGAGTCCATAGGAAAAGCCAATACTATCAAGGAGGGATGAGGTGTTGCTTAATGAGCCTTTTGCTTCCTATGCTTAGTGATATGCTCCAAAATCCTCAACTACCTTTCCATATCCACATATGACCTAAACCTAAAGTCAAACTCGTCCCCACCGATTCTTTCTATCCGGAGCCACCGAGTTTCACATGTCATAGCCACTGCCACAAACCCTAGCAAATCGGTTTCGCCAATAGGGATCTCGGTCTCACCGAGATGGGATTGCAATCTCACTGTGTATGTCTATTGCCAAAATCGGTCTCACCGATTTTGTGCAATCGGTACTACCGAGATTACAATGCAAATCCTCTGGTTAGCTTATTACCAAATCGGTCCCACCGAGTTTGCCTGACCAACTCTCGGGTTAGCTTATTTCCAAAATCGGCCCCACCGAGTTTGTGTAATCGGTCAAACCGAGATTACATTATGCCTTAACCCTAACCATATCTGTCCTACCGAGTTGTATCTCAGTCCCACCGAAAATCCTAACGGTCACTAGGTTTGCTGAATCGGTCCGACCGAGTTTAACGATTCGGTCCCACCGAGTTTGGCAGATTGTGTGTAACGGTTAGATTTTGTGTGGAGGCTATATATACCCCTCCACCCACTCTTCATTCATGGAGAGAGCCATCAGAACAGATCTTCACTTCCAATACACATTTTCTGAGAGAGAACCACCTACACTTGTGTTGAGCTCAAGGTATTCCATTCCTACCATATGAATCTTGATCTCTAGCCTTCCCCAAGTTGCTTTCCACTCGAATCTTCTTTCCACCAAATCCAAATCCTGTGAGAGAGAGTAAAGTGTTGGGGAGACCATCATTTGAAGCACAAGAGTAAGGAGTTCATCATCAACACACCATTTGTTACTTTTGGAGAGTGGTGTCTCCTATATTGGCTAGGTGTCACTTGGGAGCCTCCGACAAGATTATGGAGTTGAACCAAGGAGTTTGTAAGGGCAAGGCGGTCGCCTACTTCGTGAAGATCTACCGCTAGTGAGGCAAGTCCTTCGTGGGCGACGGCCGTGATGGAATAGACAAGGTTGCTTCTTCGTGGACCCTTCGTGGGTGGAGCCCTCTGTGGACTCGCGCAACCGTTACCCTCCGTGGGTTGAAGTCTCCATCAACGTGGATGTATGATAGTACCACCTATCGGAACCACGCCAAAAATATCCATGTCTCCAATAGCGTTTGAATACTCCAAACCCTTCCCTTTACATTCTTGCAAGTTGCATGCTTTTCTTTCTGCTGCTCATATACTCATCGCATGCTTGCTTGATATGTATTGTGTTTGTTAAACTTGTGCCTAAACTCCACCTAAACTTAAGAATTTTAAAAACTGCAACTTTTGGTACTTAGTGTCTAATCACCCCCTGAGGGAGTCCTTGATTAGGGGGTGTTCGGGTAGCCGGACTATACCTTCAGTCGGACTCCAGGACTATGAAGATACAAGATTGAAGACTTCGTCCCGTGTCCGGATGGGACTTTCCTTGGCGTGGAAGGCAAGCTTGGCGATGCGGATATTCAAGATCTCCTACCATTGTAACCGACTCTGTGTAACCCCAACCCTATCCGGTGTCTATATAAACTGGAGGGTTCTAGTCCGTAGGAGAACTCCATCATACAACAATCATACCATAGGCTAGCTTCTAGGGTTTAGCCTCTTTGATATCGTGGTAGATCTACTCTTGTACTACCCATATCATCAATATTAATCAAGCAGGAGTAGGGTTTTACCTCCATCGAGAGGGCCCGAACCTGGGTAAAAACATCGTGTCCCTTGTCTCCTGTTACCATCCGGCCTAGACGCACAGTTCGGGACCCCCTACCCGAGATCCGCCGGTTTTGACACCGACATTGGTGTTTTCATTGAGAGTTCCTCTGTGTCGTCACTTTTGGGCTCCATGGCTCCTTTGATCATCAACAACGATGCGGTCCAGGGTGAGACTTTTCTCCCCGGACAGATCTTCGTCTTCAGCGGCTTCGCACTGCGGGCCAATTTGCTTGGCCACCTGGAGCAGATCGAAAGCTACGCCCCTGGCCATCAGGTCAGGTTTGGAAGCCTGAACTACACGGCAGACATCCGCGGAGATTTGATCTTCGACGGATTCGAGCCACAGCCAAGCGCGCCGCACTGTCTCGCGGGGCATGATCTAGCTCTGCCGCCTAACAGTGCCCTGGAGGCCGCAAACACACCGGCTCTGACCCTCAATTCGGAGCCAGCTGCGCCAATCGAGGATGAGTGGTTGGACATCACCTCGGGGGCTGCGATCTCAAAGGCCATCGAGCCGAACGCCAGCCCCGCACTCTGCATGACCCGTGACTCCGAGGATCCGGACTCCTCTCCGGACTCCAAACCCCCCGCGGCCCTGCCGATCAAATCCGATTGGGCGCCGATAATGGAGTTCACCGCCGCGGACATCTTTCAGCACTCGCCTTTTGGCGACATCCTGAATTCTCTCAAGTCTCTCTCTTTATCAGGAGAGCCCTGGCCAGACTACGGTCAGCAAGGATGGGATACAGACGATGAAGAAATTCAAAGCCCACCCACCACCCACTTTGTAGCCACTGTCGACGATTTAACCGACACGCTTGACTTCGGCTCCGAAGACATCGACGGTATGGACGACGATGCAGGAGACGAACAGGAACCAGCACCTGTAGGGCGCTGGAAGGCCACCTCGTCATATGACATATACATGGTGGATACTCCAAAAGATGGAGATGGCGATGGAACAGCGGGGGATGAGACCTCCAAGAAACAGCCAAAGCGCCAGCGTCAGTGGCGCCGCTCTAAATCCCGCCAAAGCAAAAACAGTGATTCTGGCACGGGAGATAATACTACCCCGGATAGCGCCGAAGAACACCCCCTCCAGCAAGATTCGGCACAGGAAGATGGAGAAGCCAGCCCTCATGAAAGAGCAGCAGACCGAGAGGTTGAGGATGATAACTATATGCCTCCCTTCGAAGACGAGGCAAGCCTCGACAACGACGAATTCGTCGTACCATCAGACCCCACCGAACAAGAGCGTTTCAAACGCAGGCTTTTAGCCACGGCAAGCAGCCTCAAGAAAAAGCAGCAACAGCTTAGAGCTGACCCAGACTTGCTAGCTGACAGATGGACTGAAGTCCTTGCGGCCGAAGAGTATGAACTCAAGCGCCCCTCCAAGAGTTAGCCAAAGCGCAGGCCGCTACCCCGATCAGAGGAGGAAGCACCTACCTCACCAGCGCACGACATGGCCGACCGGCCACCTCCCGGCCGCGACAGAGAGGCCTCTCGGCCCTCCACCCAAGCCATGCCCCGACGTCGTTCAACTAAGGCAAGAGAAAATGCACCAGACCTGCGAGACGTACTGGAGGACAAGGCAAGACAAACAAGATCTATCTACAGATCGCGCAGGCGCCCTACAGCACGTGACGGTGATCTTCATTCCAGATACAACAAATCCGGCCGGGCCGAACACAACAGACATAGCTCCTCCGAGCTGCGTCGTGATATAGCCCAGTATAGAGGCGCCGCACATCCACTATGCTTCACAGATGAAGTAATGGATCATAAAATCCCAGTGTCACATCCCTAGTTCTGGTATGCTCAAGGCTAGCTAGACATGTGTGCATCATGTTTAAATTTTATTTAAATTTGAAATGGGGATTTGTGAAACCCTCAGAAATCATTTCTGGAAATGACCCAGATAAAAATTGCTTCAATTTGGCCCAAGAAAATGTTCCTGATTTTCTCTAAAAATATTGGCCAGAGGTAAAATTCCAACCAATATTTTTGGGAGCTCAGAAGTATTTATTTTTGGCCATTTGAGTTAATCCGGTAAATATTTGCATAGGATATATATATGTTATATATATTATATATGTCCAATAATTCTGATTTTTACTATGGGGCTTTGGAATAATCCAATTAAGTTCCTACATTAATTTTCAGAAGAAAATAAAATGATTTAGTATTTTACTAAATCAGAAACAAATGTCAGAAAATAGAAAACAGAAAACAAAAATGGAGAGATGCTTACCTGGGCCACCTGTGGCCTGGCACTGGCCGGCCCGTTCCTGTTCTGGCCCAGCCCACCAGGGGCAGAGCCGTCTTCCTCCTCTTGCCAGTAGGCAGAGGGGAAGCGGTGCCCGACGCCGTGCACGACGGCACGCAGCTGCCTGCCTGGCTCCCCCTCGTTGCACTGGATGCCCCGCGCGTCGCCACGATGCCCCGCACCTCTTTCCCTCTCCCTCGCTCTCCCTCCTCCCCTGGTTCTCTCCCGCGCGACCGCCCGAGCGCCACCGCCGCCACCGGACACTTTTGTCGTGCCCTCCGTAGTCCCCTCGCCCTCTCCCCGTGCTCAGAAGCTCCGCCCCATCGCCAGCTACCTCCCCGTCAAGACACGCACCTCGGGAGGCCCTGGAGAGCCGCCTCGCCGCCTTCGTCATCTCCGGTCGTCGGAGATCGTCTTCGCCACCCCGTCGTCTTCAACGCGTCCCCGAGCTCTCCGACCCCGCCGTTGGATTCGCCGTGAGCTCCCACCTCGAATCCCCCTATCCCCCTTGTCTTTTGCACGCTGCAGCCGCGATTTCGGTCGAGGCCCGACTCCGGCCGCCGCCCCGATCTTCGCTCCGGCGAGCTCCGCCGCCCCCGCAGCCTCCCGCGTGTTCCACTGGATGCGCGCGAGCCTGGGCTTCGCGTAGGTGGTCTTCGCCGCCCGAATGGTCGCTAGAACGACGATCCCGAGCCCTCCGCCGCGTTCGGCCTCGCCGGCGGCTAAACACCGGTGGGGTTGACCGGGTCTAACCCCCCCTGTTGACCCAGCTTTGACCCGTGTGGGTCAGTGACATGTGGGGCCCGGCTCAGCTAATTTTAGTTTAGGATTAGTTTAAAACTAATTAAATCTGTTAACTAACTATAACACTGACGTGTGGGCCCCGCGCGTCAAGTTTGACCTGGTCAGCGCCGTTGACCGCTGACGCGGTGCTGACGTCATGCTGACGCAATTATTCATTTTCTGGAATTATTTTTAAACCGGAAATTCCAGAAAATATTCAAAACTTCAAAAATTCATATCAATTCAACCGTAGCTCAGATTGAAATAATTTATATATGAAAAATTATGAAAAAATGCAACCTATCCATCTGTACCGTTTCATGCATGAAAAACCAAGTTAAACCTGCTGTATAAGTGAAAACATATAAATGGCATATATAAGAGCTTAATTTGGAGTTGCATTTGAACCCTTGGTTCAAATGGACTTCATTCAATTTGAATACTAGTTGCATTAGCTCAAACCACCTCACATATTCATGCCATATTCATGCATCATATTGTTGCATATGCTTGTGTTTGATTGTCGACACCATTCCTTCTCGATAGGTCTTTGCTTCGGAGACCGATCCAGAGTACCTGTCAGAGGAGCAGTGCCCCCTGCTGATCTACCAGGCAAGCAAACCCCCCTTGTTCATTCCGATACAATCCCACTCTCTCGCTCCTGCTCTCTATTATTGCATTAGGACAACAACGATTCAACTGCTACTTTATGCTGCGGTAGTTGAACCCATTCCTCTGCATGACCTGTCATTGCCACAGTAAATAGTTGAAACCCACTAGCATGTGTAGGAGTTGATTGAGCCATGTTGTGTTCCTACCATGCCATGCCTGCTATTGCTTAGAGTTGTGTCAGGTCTGATTCATTGGGAATGGATTGGAGTGTTATGATATGTTCTGATGCTAAGAGTTAAGTGTGTGAACATGATTTGGTAAAGGTAGCGGTGAGAGGCCATGTACGAGTACATGGTGGGTTGTCTCACTGGAGCCGTCCTTAAGCACTGAGTTCTGTGTATGTTGTCCAATGACTAGCTACTACCACACATTGGAATGCTTAAGTGCCCCTCTCGACTTATTAACCAACTTGATCTCTGTCCAGGAGTTGCAATTAGTTTCTGGTGTTTGTAGGTAGTGCTATTTTTCTACCGAGTGGCACCCGACAGGGTGGGCTTGGGACAGACTAGGCACACGTGGCCCGCTGTACCGAGTGGCACCCGGTTGGTGGGCTCGGGAACCCTGTACACATCGTTTAGGGCCGTGAGCGACACCCCGGCCGGATCTCCTTGCGGATGGAACCCGAATAGGTGATAAACCTGGACTAGAGTCTTGTGTGGTTAGTCAGGTCGTGGCCGACACCCTCGCCAGGCTTCCGCTTGATGGTTGCCGAGATACATGACGTGTACATGGTGATAAGTGGTGAGAGCGTGTGTGAAGAAGTACACCCCTGCAGGGTTATCATGATCTATTCGAATAGCCGTGTCCTCGGTTATGGACTTCTTGGATGCTTACGTGGTACATAGACAACTTAAAGTGGATACTCTAAAATGCTCAAGACAAGTGTGAGTACTATGGATGGCCTTCTCGTAGTGAGACGGGGATGAATCCATAGTAGTGTATTAATGTGGTGATTAGTGGACTCGTGTGCGCTGCTTCACCTCAAAGAAGTTTCTCGTAGTCGTAGAACAGGATAGGCACTGAGTCAAAGCTGGCTTGCTGCAACTAAACCCCACATTACCTTCTTGATACAAATGCATATATGATAGGATCTGATGTAAGTCTTGCTGAGTACCTTTGTACTCACGTTGCTTTATTTATGTTTTTGCTGCGGAGACTTCGGTCTTACTAGTAGTTCCGCTTGGACTTCGACGAGTAGCTTGTTACCTCAGCTACGATCTTGCACCCTTGGGAGGGTCTTGTAGATAGTCAGGCTTCTCAGCATTTTTCTTTTGTAGTTGTCTGTACTCAGACATTTAATGCTTCCGCTTGTTGCTTGTATGCTCTGAATGATGGGTCATGTGACCCCTGTTTGTATTTAATGGTATGTGGCTCTTCTGGGCCTTTATCTATATGAGTTTGCGTTATGTTGTGATGCCATGTTGTACAGCACATACTTGCATGTTATGTGTACGTGTAACGTGTATTGCTATGTGTGGGATCCGACAATCTAGTTGTTTTTCCTGGGCAGCCTATCATATGGGGAAATGTAGTCTAGTGCTTTCTGAGCGATAGTAGTCCGCTACAGCCCGGTTCACCGGAGTCCTGCTAGCCCAGCACTACTGCTCGGAACACTTGACTGGCCGGCATGTGTTTCACTTCGTTCCTGTGTCTGTCCCTTCGGGGAAATGTCACGCGGTGACATCCGGAGTCCTGCCTAGCCTGCTATAGCCCGGGTTACCGGAGTCCTGTTAGCCCAGTGCTACAGCCCGGATTCACACGTTGATGACCGACATGCTCGATGTGATTCATGTATGCCTGTCCTCATGGGTTAGTGCCGCTTTGGATTCATGACTAGCCATGTCGGCCCGGGTTCTTTGTCATATGGATGCTAGCGACACTATCATATACGTGAGCCAAAAGGCGCAAACGGTCCCGGGCCAGGTAAGGTGGCACCCGTGGGAATACCGTGCGTGAGGCCGCAAAGTGATATGATGTGTTACATGCTAGATCGGTGTGACTTAGGATCGGGGTCCCGACACCCAGAGGGTTTCAAACCCGTAAACATCGAATCATACGATGGCACAACAGATCCTGCAGTAAGGATCGAGGATTATCTCCTTCATATCCACATGGCCGGCGATGATCTACACGCCATCAAATACCTCCCGCTCAAACTTAAGGGACCGGCCCGGCATTGGCTTAACAGCTTGCCAGCAGACTCAGTCGGTTCTTGGGAGGACCTGGAAGCCGCATTTCTCGACAACTTCCAGGGCACTTACGTGCGACCACCGGATGCCGATGATTTAAGCCACATAATTCAGCAGCCAGAGGAGTCGGCTAGGCAATTATGGACACGGTTCCTAACAAAGAAAAACCAGATAGTCGACTGTCCGGACGCAGAGGCCCTAGCAGCCTTCAAGCATAATATCCGCGACGAGTGGCTTGCCCGGCACCAGGGACAGGAAAAGCCGAAATCTATGGCAGCCCTCACGACACTCATGACCCGCTTTTGCGCGGGAGAAGACAGCTGGCTAGCTCGCAATAACAACTTAGCAAAGAACCCTAGCAATTCGGATACCAAGGACAAAAGTGGCAGGACACGCCGGAATAAGCAAAAGCGCCACGTTAGCAGCGACAGCAATGAAGACACGGTAGTTAATGCCGGATTCAGAGGCTATAAATCCGGTCAGCGGAAAAAGCCATTCAAAAAGAATACTCAGGGCCCGTCCAGTTTGGACCGAATACTCGACCGCTTGTGCCAGATACATGGCACCCCCGAAAGGCCAGCCAATCACACCAACAGGGATTGTTGGGTGTTCAAGCAGGCAGGCAAGCTAAGAGCCAAAAATAAAGACAAGGGGCTGCATAGCGATGATGAGGAGGAGCCCAGGCCGCCGAACAACAACGGACAGAAGGGTTTTCCCCCACAAGTGCGGACGGTGAACATGATATACGCAACCCACATTCCCAAGAGGGAGCGAAAGCGTGCACTACGGGACATATACGCGATGGAGCCAGTCGCCCCAAAGTTCAACCCATGGTCCTCCTGCCCGATCACTTTTGATCGAAGGGACCACCCCACTAGCATCCGTCACGGCGGCTTCGCCGCATTGGTTCTCGACCAAATCATCGACGGATTTCATCTCACAAGAGTCCTTATGGACGGCGGCAGTAGCCTGAACCTGCTTTACCAGGATACAGTGCGGAAAATGGGCATAGATCCCTCAAGGATTAAGCCCACAAAAACGACCTTTAAAGGCGTTATACCAGGTGTAGAGGCCAACTGTACAGGCTCGGTAACACTTGAAGTGGTCTTCGGATCTCCGGACAATTTTCGAAGCGAAGAGTTAATCTTCGATATAGTCCCGTTTCGCAGTGGCTATCATTCCCTGCTCGGGCGAACCACATTTGCAAAGTTCAATGCGGTGCCACACTACGCATATCTCAAGCTCAAGATGCCAGGCCCTCGAGGAGTAATTACGGCCACTGGAAACACCAAACGCTCCCTCCGTACGGAGGAGCACACGGCGGCTCTCGCAGCGGAAGTACAAAGCAGCGTTCTTAGGCAATTCTCCATTCCGGCCGTTAAAAAGCCAGACATTGCCTAGCGCGCCCGGAGTAACCTACAACAAGACCGCCTGACACGTTCTGAGCAGGCATAGCAATGCGGCCCCAACCCCAGCCCTCGCGACATAGCGAAAGCAGTGCCTCGCGTACATAATTACGCTCTTGAAATACCATGGGCGCAGGGGAAGGGGAACAATAACGGCAAGCCCAAGATACGGCTTAAAACGTACTAGGGGCTGCCGAATTCCTTTTTTAAAATTTTTTTCTTACTTTCAGGACTCCATACTTCGGACGACCTGCTCGGCAATTCAACTGCCGCGCAAACAATGCAAGATCAGGGAGGTAGACAAGCCATGCCGCATTATGGAACTCCCAGGTGGTCTCTGTTACGAGCAGTATACCTGTTTTGAATACAATTCCCCGGCCTGCCCCTGGCCAGGACATGTTAAATAGTCCAATATCTTTTGCTTATCGCACTACTTGTATCGTTCGGCTTTAATAAGCAGCCTCTCTATAAACAATGCATAGCTTTTTGTCTATTTTTTGCATTATTCTCTTTTCATATATATGTTTATTAAATGACATGTTTCACCCGTAGACCATGGTACGGCAAACACGCCAGGGGCTTCAGAACCCCTCAAAATGGTGTGAGAAGCCCATACACTTTCACAAATGCGGCACCCCGAACTTATAGCACTATATGCATCGGCTCCGAATCATGATTTGGGTCAATAGTTGGGTTTGCCCGGCTCCTATGTTTTGGTGCCTTACGTTCCGCTATATCGGCTAAGGTAGCACTAGGAGAACCACTGCGATTGTGCCCCGATTGAGCTGGGTTAAGCACCTCAATGGAGAAAGCTAAAACTGACTGTCATGATGAGGCGAGAGACCGGTCGCTCTTAGAGAGGTTTTTCGAGTCCCTAAAGACTTATGCCGCTTCGAGCGAGGAGCCGGCTTTATCCGGCCAAGGCGTGGATAGATCCCCGAACTCGGTCTTCCGAACTAGGGGCTTCGCCGAAATTTAAAATTATAGAGTTCTATGGCTAAGTGAGAGTGTTCAAGCATTATAGTCCGATTGCCTGGTTCGTTGTGCTGAGCGCCTCCCTCGAAGGACCCAACTATGGGAAAAAGAGCGCTCAGGTTTATCCCGAACACCCCAACACTAGTGGCATGGGGGCAGAAGCCGACGACTGGCCATCTCTCAATTTTTGATAAACGGCCGCACAGAAAGTAATATTTTAAATTCAACAAGCATTGCTTAGCGCATATGAACAAGTTTTCAGCGCACAGGATAAACACGAGCGAGTTCATTCAAAAATTACATCCTTGGTACATTCATCCGCCACAAGGCGGGCACCCGCAAGAACATCCTTGTAGTAGTTCTCGGGCTTGCGATGCTCCTTCCCCGGCGGCGGCCCGTCCCTCACAAGCTTCTCACCGTCCAGCTTACCCCAGTGCACCTTTGCACGGGCAAGGGCCCGACGGGCACCTTCGATGTAGACAGAGCGCTTGATGACCTCGAGGCTTGGACAGGCCACCACCAGCCGCCGCACTAGCCCGAAGTAGCTCCCAGGCAGGGCCTCTCCGGGCCACAGCCGAACTATGAAGCCCTTCATGGCCTGTTCGGCCGCCTTGTGGAGCTCGACCAGCTGTTTCAGCTGGTCGCTCAAGGGCACAGGGTGTCCGGCCTCAGCATACTGAGACCAGAACACCTTCTCCGTCGAGCTGCCCTCTTTAGCTCGGTAGAATGCGGCGGCGTCGGATACGCTGCGGGGAAGATCTGCAAATGCCCCTGGAGAGCTCCGGATTCGGGTAAGTAACAAGTAGTTTACTTTTATATTTCTGCTTTGCATAAATAATGCCTCACCCCCTGCTATCTTCTTCATCTCCTTCAACTCTTGGAGGGCCTTTTGGGCTTCGGCCTTGGCAGACTTGGCAGTCTCAAGGGCCGCCGCAAGCTCGGACGCTTGCGTCTTTGACTCAAGCTCCAAACTCTCATGTTTTTTTCATGAGAGCCTGAAGCTCTTGCTGCACCTCGCCGACCTGAGCCCCAAGTTTCTCTCGCTCGGTGCGCTCCACGGCCGTTTTCTTTTCGGCCTCAGATAGCGCCTGCTTGAGGGTCGCCACCTTAGCCGTGGCCCCTATAATAAGCAGTACAATCCTGTTATTTTTTGCAATCACGTATTTTTATAGGCACTTTTTCTCTAAGGTATTTCTTACCTTCTTTCTCCTCGAGCTGCCGCTTGGCAAGGCTGAGCTCTTGCTCGGTCCGTTCGAGGCCCTGTTTCAGGGCACCCACCTCCGCAGTCAGTGCAGCGGTGGATAGCAGCGAAGCCTGCATACGCATATTGACTCTGTACTGTTAGACTCCTGCGAAATTTAATAGATCCTCTATTCGGCTTTTCTTTCCAAATGGCAAACTAAGAATCAGGGGCTATTGTCTATGCGGTAATATTTTTACATATTTTTACGTACCTCGAAGCCTGTTAGAAGGCTAGCGCAAGCTTCAGTCAGTCCGCTCTTGGCGGCCTGAACCCTTTGGATCACCGTACTCATAATAGTACGGTGCTCCTCGTCGATGGAGGCGCCGTCAAGTACCTCCAGCAGATTGTCCGGCACCTCCGGTTGGACGGTGGCTGCCAGCTCAGAAGGCTTGCTCCTCTTGGAAGGAGTTCGCCTACCATGGTCCGGAACTGTTGAAGATTCCGGCGCGGTGTCCGGCTCGAAGCCGGACTTGGAGCCCTGGGCGGCCTTGTCCCCTTTACTCCTGGAGTCCGGGAGGTCGCCTTGCGGCTCCTCCGGGACCACCTCCTCCTGCCCTGGAGCTTGTCGCGATGCCACTTCGGCGTAGTCCGCAGTGCGGGGGGAGACAGCGGGCGGAACTGAGTTCACGTCTGACGAATCCAGGGAGCCGCTCGACGACTCATCGAGTCCGGTCCGGGGCGGGCTGCATAATTATGATCGACATTAGGGAAAGCTGTGCAATAAAGGAACATCATGAGTTACTCTGACATCCGAACTTATGATTTCGCCGGACGCTTGGCCCTGTCTGGCCACCCCTCTTCGTCCTCTTCGGCGTCGGGGGAGTAGTCCGGCGGAGGGGTCTTCCTCTTCCTAGACCCTTCGGCCTCCCCCATTGGGGCGGCCTTCCTTTTCTTTCCTTCCCCCGCTCGAGGGGGAAAGGTTTCTTCTTCCTCCTCCTCGTTTTCACGGGAGGAGAGCGTCTCGGACTCGTCGGATGACGAGTCCGACACCACCACATTACGGGCACTCTTTTGAGTCCCCGTGGCCTTCTTCTTCTTGGCCTTCTTCTCCGGCACCACATAAGGTGCCGGGACCAGCAGCTTCACTAGGAGAGCAGGGGCTGGGTCTTCGGGCAAGGGAGTCGGACAGTTGATTGGTCCGGACTTCGCTTGCCAAGCCTGTCAAAGGTAAGGGAGTTTAGATCCCGCATAGAGTCAAACTATGAAAAAACTTAACATCCTGTAAAAGGTGAAAATAGCTTACCTCGCTAGCGTGACGCTGCGAGCTGTATCCGCGGTCCTCAGAAGCGGATGCGTGATCCTCGGCGCCTTGGGTTAGCACCTTCCAGACGTCTTCGTACGTCATGTCGAAGAGCCTGTTAAGGGTTCGGGGCTGCGCCAGGTCGAACTCCCACAGATTGAAGTCCCGTTGTTGACACGGGAGGATCCGGCGGACGAGCATAACCTGGACTACATTAACAAGCTTGATTGGCTTGTTCACCAGGGACTGGATGCATGACTGCAGTCCGGTCACCTCTTTTTCGTCACCCCACGACAGGCCCATCTCTTTCCAGGACATAAGCCGTGTGGGGGGTCCGGATCGGAACTCGGGGGCTGCGATCCATTTCGGATCGCGTGGCTCGGTGATGTAAAACCACCCGGATTGCCACCCCTTCAGGGTCTCCACAAAGGAGCCCTCGAGCCATAGGACGTTGGCCATCTTGCCCGCCATGGCGCCTCTGCACTCCGCCTGGCTGCCGCGCACCACCTTGGGCTCGACGTTGAAGGTCTTGAGCCAGTGGCCGAAATGGGGGCGGACGGAGAGGAAAGCCTTGCATACGACGATAAACGCCGAGATGTTGAGGATGAAGTTCGGGGCCAGATCGTGGAAATCTAGGCCGTAGTAGAACATGAGCCCCCGGACAAATGGGTGGAGTGGAAATCCCAGTCCGCGGAGGAAGTGGGGAAGAAATACTACCCTCTCATGGGGCCTTGGGGTGGGAAGAAGCTGCCCCTTTTCGAGAAGCCAGTGCGCGATGTCGTTAGACAACTATCCAGCCTTCCTTAGCTTTTTGACTTGGCCCTCCATGACGGAGGAGACCATCCACTTGCCTCCCGCTCCGGACATTGCTAGAGAAGGTTGAGGTGGGAAGTGCGGGCTTGGGCGCTGGAGCTCGAGTGCGCAGGAGATGGATAGGCAAAGGAGGAAGAAGGCGTGGGTAAAAAGGTGGATCCTTATCCCCTTATATGGGCGGATGCGGTTGTGCGTCCCCACTAGCCTAGTAAAACTCGCTTGCCTCCCAAGCGCCGTGATAAATGGCGCGGTTGGGTTACCCACATCCGTATTGATGAGAATCCCGTAAAAGGGGGGACACGATCTCTCCTTTGACAAGACGTGCCAAGGAAACCGCCTCGCAAAACGCGCTGAGGTGGAAAAGTAAAAACAATTTGAGTAAAGGACTTGGCCGTAGTGTGATGACGCACTGCGGAATACGTCAGCAGATTTGATTTGTGTTAATATTAGTCTCTCTACGGCAATATGTGGAAACTTATTATGCAGAGCCGGACACTATCCTTGGTGTTAAAAATCTTCTTGAAGAACTTGGAGGAGGAACCAGCCTTGCAATGCCGAAGACAATCTGAGCGCCGGACTCATCGTCATTGAAGCTTGGTTCAGGGGCTACTGAGGGAGTCCTGGATTAGGGGGTGTTCGGGTAGCCAGACTATACCTTCAGCCAGACTCCGGGACTATGAAGATACAAGATTGAAGACTTCGTCCCGTGTCCGGATGGGACTTTCCTTGGCGTGGAAGGCAAGCTTGGCGATGCGGATATTCAAGATCTCCTACCATTGTAACCGACTCTGTGTAACCCAAACCCTACCCGGTGTCTATATAAACTGGAGGGTTCTAGTCCGTAGGACAACTCCATCATACAACAATCATACCATAGGCTAGCTTCTAGGGTTTAGCCTCCTTTATCTCGTGGTAGATCTACTCTTGTACTACCCATATCATCAATATTAATCAAGCGGGAGTAGGGTTTTACCTCCATCGAGAGGGCCCGAACCTGGGTAAAAACATCGTGTCCCTTGTCTCCTGTTACCATCCGGCCTAGACGCACAGTTCGGGACCCCCTACCCGAGATCCGCCGGTTTTGACACTGACACCCCCCTTCTAGAAACCTCTTCTCGATCCTCTCAGCTGTTACGTCTATGAGCAGGATACCAGCTTGTTGGGGCCTGCAGGACTTTTGAGTTGGAGGCGGGTAAACAGCCTTGGTTGATACTCTCTGTTTCTCAGACTCAATTATCTGATTAACCAGGAGATCACCGTTGGCAAGGACCTTGATGGCAGAGAGGCTCTGTTTGCAATGGAAAACTATGTCTACACGGCGTGCCCTAGGAGTTCGGGAGCAAACTCCCCTGATTGTCAATGATACAGCCTGCAGCCAAAAGAAGGCGAGAATGACAAAGGCATCGGGATTAACTTTGATCCTTGGATGTGTCGACTCCGACAGGCAGTGATGTGATTCAAGCCTTCAGGTTGATAGGTAATTGGGCTGTTGCGCCGAAAGGGTGGAGTACTGGTGTCTTCGGATCACTGGTGGCTGAACCGGGGCTGTAAATTATTATGGTGTTGGATCATCCCTCTTTGAATGACTTGTTGTCTTTGCTACTTGTTCTGGATGGGTAGTGAGGGAGTCCTGGATTAGGGGGTCTCCGGACAGCCGGACTATATCCTTTGGCCGGACTGTTGGACTATGAAGATACAAGACTTAAGACTTCGTCCCGTGTCCGGATGGGACTCTCCTTGGCATGGAAAGCAAGCTTGGCAATATGGATATGTAGATCTCCTCCCTTGTAACCGACTCTGTGTAACCCTAGCCCCCTCCGGTGTCTATATAAACCGGAGGGTTTGGTCCGTAGGACAACAACAATCATACCATAGGATAGCTTCTAGGGTTTAGCCTCTACGATCTCGTGGCAGATCAACTCTTGTAATACTTATATCATCAAGATCAATCACGCAGGAAGTAGGGTATTACCTCCATTGAGAGGGCCCGAACCTGGGTAAACATCGTGTCCCCCGCCTCCTGTTACCATCCACCTTATACACACAGTTCGGGACCCCGTACCCGAGATCCGCCGGTTTTGACACCGACATTGGTGCTTTCATTGAGAGTTCCACTGTGTCGTCACCGTAAGGCTTGATGGCTCCTTCGATCATCGGTAACGATGCGGTCCAGGGTGAGGTTTTCCTCCCCGGACAGATCTTAGTATTCGGCGGCTTCGCATTGCGGGCCAACTCGCTTGGCCATCTGGAACAGATCGAGAGCTACGCCCCTGGCCATCAGGTCAGGTTCGGAAACTTGAACTACACTGCCGACATCCGCGGAGACTTGATCTTCGACGGATTCAAGCCCATGCCAGGTGCACCGCACGATCACGACGAGCATGATTTAGCTCTGCCGTCGAACAGTGTTCGGGAGATCACACCTGCAGCTACTCCGGCCCTCGATCCGGAGCAAATTGAGCCATCCGAGGACGGGTGGATAGACCCCTCCATGGAGGCCGCACTCTTAGCGGCGATGGAGCCGGATACTGACTTCACCCCTCACGAGAGCCGTGTTGCCGAACCACTAGATTCATCTCCGGCCACGGACACCGAGCCGCCTACGTCCGTGCCTATCGAATTCGATTGGGCACCGATCATGGAGTTTAACTCCGCGGATATCTTTCGGCACTCGCCTTTCGGCGATGTGCTAAACTCAATAAGGTCTCTCTCCTAGTCAGGAGAACCTTGGCCGAAGTATGTCCGGCTAGAATGGGATGCAAACGACGAAGAAATTTTCTCCCCACCCACCACCCACTTAGTAGCTAATGTCGACGATTTAACTGACATGCTCGACTTCGACTCTGAAGACATCGACGGTATGGACGATGATGCAGGAGACGAACAGGAACCACCGCCCACAAGGCGCTGGACCGCCACCTCATCATATGATATATATATGGTGGATACCCCCAAAGAAGGCAATGGCGACAAGACAGCGGAGGATGACCCCTCCAAGACGTAGCCGAAACACCGGCGTCAGCGGCGTCGCTCTAAGTCTCACCATAGCAAAAGTAGTGATACCGGTACAAGAGACAATAACACTCTGGATAGTGCCGATAACAAGGACAATCCCCTCCAGCCAGATTTAGAGTAGGAGGATGAACAAGCTAGCCCTCCAGAACATGTAGCAGATGGAGAAACAGAGGATGACAATTACATGCCTCTCTCCGAAGAAGAGGTGAGCCTCGGCGACAAAGAATTTATCGTGCCTGAGGATCCCATCGAGCAGGAGTGCTTCAAGCGCCGGCTTATAGCCACAGCAAATAGCCTGAAGAGAAAGCAATAACAGCTTCGAGATGATCAAGATTTGCTAGCAGATAGATGGACTGAAGTCCTTGTGACTGAGGAATACGAACTCGAACACCCAACCAAGAGTTATCCAAAGCGTAGGTTGCTACCTCAACTAGAGGAGGAAGCATGAAACCTACATCACCGGCGTGTGACGCGGCTGATCGGCCACCTCGTGGCCAAGACAAAGAGGCATTTCAGCCCGAAGTCCAGCACGCACCCCGCCGCCAATCAAAAAAAAATACCAAGGGCCGGGGCAACACGCGGAACCTGCGAGGTGTACTGGAAAACAAGGCAAAACATGCAAGATCAATCTACGGATCAAGGGGGCGCGCACCAACACGTGACGACGATCGTCACGCCGTATACACTAAAAGGAAATCCGGCCGAGCCGAACACGGCAGACAAGACTCATATGAACTGCGTCGTGATATAGCCCGACACAGAGGCACCACACACCCCCTATGCTTCACTGATGAAGTTATGGATCACGAATTCCCAGAGGGTTTTAAACCCGTAAATATTGAATCGTATGATGGTACAACAGATCCCGCGGTATGGATTGAGGATTTCCTCCTCCACATCCACATGGCTCGCGATGATGATTTACGTGCCATCAAGTACCTCCCACTAAAACTCAAAGGACCAGCTCAACATTGGCTGAATAGCTTGCCAGCAGACTCTGTCGGCAATTGGGAGGATTTGGAAGATGCATTCCTTGACAACTTCCAGGGCACTTATGTGCGGCCACCGGATGCTGACGATTTAAGTCATATAACTCAACAGCCAGGGGAATCATCTAGGAAATCTGGACCCGGTTCCTAACCAAGAAGAACCAAATAGTCAACTGTCCGTATTGATGAGAATCCCGTAAAAGGGGGGACACGATCTCTCCTTTGACAAGACGTGCCAAGGAAACCGCCTCGCAAAACGCGCTGAGGTGGAAAAGTGAAAACAATTTGAGTAAAGGACTTGGCCGTAGTGTGATGATGCACTGCGGAATACGTCAGCAGATTTGATTTGTGTTAATATTAGTCTCTTTACGGCAATATGTGGAAACTTATTATGCAGAGCCGGACACTATCCTTGGTGTTAAAAATCTTCTTGAAGAACTTGGAGGAGGAACCAGCCTTGCAATGCCGAAGACAATCTGAGCGCCGGACTCATCGTCATTGAAGCTTGGTTCAGGGGCTACTGAGGGAGTCCTGGATTAGGGGGTGTTCGGGTAGCCAGACTATACCTTCAGCCAGACTCCGGGACTATGAAGATACAAGATTGAAGACTTCGTCCCGTGTCCGGATGGGACTTTCCTTGGCGTGGAAGGCAAGCTTGGCGATGCGGATATTCAAGATCTCCTACCATTGTAACCGACTCTGTGTAACCCTAACCCTACCCGGTGTCTATATAAACCGGAGGGTTCTAGTCCGTAGGACAACTCCATCATACAACAATCATACCATAGGCTAGCTTCTAGGGTTTAGCCTCCTTGATCTCGTGGTAGATGTACTCTTGTACCACCCATATCATCAATATTAATCAAGCAGGAGTAGGGTTTTACCTCCATCGAGAGGGCCCGAACCTGGGTAAAAACATCGTGTCCCTTGTCTCCTGTTACCATCCGGCCTAGACGCACAGTTCGGGACCCCCTACCCGAGATCCGCCGGTTTTGACACCGACACCCCCCTTCTAGACACCTCTTCTCGATCCTCTCAGCTGTTACGTCTATGAGCAGGATACCTGCTTGTTGGGGCCTGCAGGACTTTTGAGTTGGAGGCGGGTAAACAGCCTTGGTTCATACTCTCTGTTTCTCGGACTCAATTATCTGATTAACCAGGAGATCACCGTTGGCAAGGACCTTGATGGCAGAGAGGCTCTGTTTGCTATGGAAAACTATGTCTACACGGCGTGCCCTAGGAGTTCGGGAGCAAACTCCCCTGATTGTCAATGATACAGCCTACAGCCAAAAGAAGGCGAGAATGACAAAGGCATCGGGATTAACTTTGATCCTTGGATGTGTCGACTCCGACAGGCAGTGATGTGATTCAAGCCTTCAGGTTGATAGGTAATTGGGCTGTTGCGCCGAAAGGGTGGAGTACTGGTGTCTTCGGATCATTGGTGGCTGAACCGGGGCTGTAAATTATTATGGTGTTGGATCATCCCTCTTTGAATGACTTGTTGTCTTTGCTACTTGTTCTGGATGGGTAGTGAGGGAGTCCTGGATTAGGGGGTCTCCGGACAGCCGGACTATATCCTTTGGCCGGACTGTTGGACTATGAAGATACAAGACTTAAGACTTCGTCCCGTGTCCGGATGGGACTCTTCTTGGCATGGAAAGCAAGCTTGGCAATATGGATATGTAGATCTCCTCCCTTGTAACCGACTCTGTGTAACCCTAGCCCCCTTCGGTGTCTATATAAACCGGAGGGTTTGGTCCGTAGGACAACAACAATCATACCATAGGCTAGCTTCTAGGGTTTAGCCTCTACGATCTCATGGCAGATCAACTCTTGTAATACTTATATCATCAAGATCAATCACGCAGGAAGTAGGGTATTACCTCCATTGAGAGGGCCCGAACCTGGGTAAACATCGTGTCCCCCGCCTCCTGTTACCATCCACCTTATACGCACAGTTCGGGACCCCGTACCCGAGATCTGCCGGTTTTGACACCGACATTGGTGCTTTCATTGAGAGTTCCACTGTGTCGTCACCGTAAGGCTTGATGGCTCCTTCGATCATCGGTAACGATGCGGTCCAGGGTCAGGTTTTCCTCCCCGGACAGATCTTAGTATTCGGCGGCTTCGCATTGCGGGCCAACTCGCTTGGCCATCTGGAGCAGATCGAGAGCTACGCCCCTGGCCATCAGGTCAGGTTCGGAAACTTGAACTACACTGCCGACATCCGCGGAGACTTGATCTTCGACGGATTCAAGCCCATGCCAGGTGCACCGCACGATCACGACGAGCATGATTTAGCTCTGCCGTCGAACAGTGTTCGGGAGATCACACCTGCAGCTACTCCGGCCCTCGATCCGGAGCAAATTGCGCCATCCGAGGACGGGTGGATAGACCCCTCCATGGAGGCCGCACTCTTAGCGGCGATGGAGCCGGATACTGACTTCACCCCTCACGAGAGCCGTGTTGCCGAACCACTAGATTCATCTCCGGCCACGGACACCGAGCCGCCTACGTCCGTGCCTATCGAATTCGATTGGGCGCCGATCATGGAGTTTACCTCCGCGGATATCTTTCGGCACTCGCCTTTCGGCGATGTGCTAAACTCAATAAGGTCTCTCTCCTAGTCAGGAGAACCTTGGCCGAAGTATGTCCGGCTAGAATGGGATGCAGACGACGAAGAAATTTTCTCCCCACCCACCACCCACTTAGTAGCTAATGTCGACGATTTAACTGACATGCTCGACTTCCACTCCGAAGACATCGACGGTATGGACGATGATGCAGGAGACGAACAGGAACCACCGCCCACAAGGCGCTGGACCGCCACCTCATCATATGATATATATATGGTGGATACCCCCAAAGAAGGCAATGGCGACAAGACAGCGGAGGATGACCCCTCCAAGAAGTAGCCGAAGCACCGGCGTCAGCGGCGTCGCTCTAAGTCTCGCCATAGCAAAAGTAGTGATACCGGCACAAGAGACAATAACACTCCGGATAGTGCCGATAACAAGGACAATCCCCTCCAGACAGATTTAGAGTAGGAGGATGAACAAGCTAGCCCTCCAGAACATGTAGCAGATGGAGAAACAGAGGATGACAATTACATGCCTCTCTCCGAAGAAGAGGTGAGCCTCGGCGACGAAGAATTTATCGTGCCTGAGGATCCCATCGAGCAAGAGCACTTCAAGCGTCGGCTTATAGCCACAGCAAATAGCCTGAAGAGAAAGCAATAACAGCTTCGAGATGATCAAGATTTGCTAGCAGATAGATGGACCGAAGTCCTTGTGACTGAGGAATACGAACTCGAACACCCAACCAAGATTTATCCAAAGCGTAGGTTTCTACCTCAACTAGAGGAGGAAGCATGAAACCTACATCGCCGGCGTATGATGCGGCTGATCGGCCACCTCGTGGCCGAGACAAAGAGGCATTTCAGCCCGAAGTCCAGCCCGCACCCCGCCGCCAATCAAAAAAAAATACCAAGGGCCGGGGCAACACGCGGAACCTGCGAGGCGTACTGGAAAACAAGGCAAAACATGCAAGATCAATCTACGGATCAAGGGGGCGCGCACCAACACGTGACGACGATCGTCACGCCGTATACACTAAAAGGAAATCCGGCCGAGCCGAACACGGCAGACAAGACTCATATGAACTGCGTCGTGATATAGCCCGACACAGAGGCACCACACACCCCCTATGCTTCACTGATGAAGTTATGGATCACGAATTCCCAGAGGGTTTTAAACCCGTAAATATTGAATCGTATGATGGTACAACAGATCCCGCGGTATGGATTGAGGATTTCCTCCTCCACATCCACATGGCTCGCGATGATGATTTACGTGCCATCAAGTACCTCCCACTAAAACTCAAAGGACCAGCTCAACATTGGCTGAATAGCTTGCCAGCAGACTCCGTCGGCAATTGGGAGGATTTGGAAGATGCATTCCTTGACAACTTCCAGGGCACTTATGTGCGGCCACCGGATGCTGACGATTTAAGTCATATAACTCAACAGCCAGGGGAATCGTCTAGGAAATCTGGACCCGGTTCCTAACCAAGAAGAACCAAATAGTCAACTGTCCGGATGCAGAGGCCTTAGCGGCATTTAAGCATAATATCCGTGACGAATGGCTCGCCCGTCACCTCGGCCAAGAGAAGCCAAAATCCATGGCAGCCCTCACGACACTTATGACCCACTTTTGTGCGGGCGAAGATAGCTGGTTGGCTCGTAGTACCAATACAGCAAGCAAACCTGGCACATCAGAAGCCAGGGATAGCAACGGCAAACCACGACACAACAAACATAAGCGCCGCAAATATGGTGAAAACGCCGAAAACACGGCAGTTAATGCCAGGTTCAGAGGCTCAAAGTCCGGTCATCGGAATGGGCCACCCAAAAATAAAAATCCGGTTCCATCCAGTCTGGACCGCATACTCGATCACCAATGCCAAATTCATGGCACCCCAGAAACGCCAGCCATCCATACCAACAGAGAATGTTGGGTCTTCAAACAAGCCGGCAGGGCAGGCGCCAGAGATAAAGGGGGGGTCTTAAAGTGACGATAGCGACGAAGAGCCCAGACCACCGAACACAGGAGGGCAAGAGAAATTTCCCCCGCATATTCAATCGGTGAACGTGGTACATACCACCCAAATTACCAACTCCGACCAGATATCCATCCTTAGGGATGGTGACTCAAGGGAACTTGTCGTCCCACAATACAAACTGGGGCCGGTCACCTTCAACCGCACGGATCATTCGATCAACGCCAATCTGGGCAATCCAGCCGCACTAGTCCTCGACCCAATAATATACGGGTTCCACCTCACTCGAGTCCTTATGGACGGCGGTAGCAGTCTAAATCTGCTTTACCAAGACAAAGTGTGTAAGATGGGCATCGATCATTCAGCGATCAAACCCACTAAAGCCACTTTTAGAGGCATTATACCAGGTGAGGAGGCTTGCTGTACAGGCTCCATAACCCTTGAGTTAGTCTTCGGACCACCAGAAAATTACTGTATCGAAGAGTTAGTCTTCGAAATCGTCCCTTTCTGCTGTAATTATCAAGCACTGCTCGGACGAACCGCATTTGCTCGATTCAACGCGGTGCCACATTATGCCTACCGTAAGCTCAAGATGCTTGGTCCACACGGCGTCATCACGGTTAATGGCAAGGCCGAACCTTCCCCCGACCCCAACATATACACAACTGCCTTAGTAGCAGAAACAACGAGCAGCACCTTGCAGCCGAATCTCGAGCTGACGTCCAGGCTTCCGGACACTGTCAAGGGACTCCGAACTCCTTCGCGGAAGGATAGCCCGGCCCGTCCGAGGCTCAACTAAATACTCCGGCGAAGGCCAGGACAGGCCGAACTCAGCGGCTCAACCTCCACTACAAAAAAAGACACATTCGTAACATACATATGACACTTCTATGACGATAATTGTGACAAAACCCGGTATCATCATAGATGTGGTGGGCTCCTACTTCTATGACAAAAAATCATGACAGAAAATGGGCTTTTCGTCCTGGGCGGGCCAGAGACGCAGCTGCATTACATTCTTTGGGCCGTCCATGACGGAAAAAACTGTGGTAGAAGTGAGGGGGAGCAAAATTTCGGGGAGTTCCCGGTTACGGTGGGAGTTCGAGGGCCGAGCGATGCACGTTTCTCTCGTACACGTATGCGCGTGTGTGCGAGGCGTTGGCTCTAACTGAACCCGAGCGAGGCGTTGGTCTCTAACTGAACCCGAGTGATTGCACTGTAGGCTACGCGTTACTGAACCCGAGCGATCGATCGATGGCTGTTAACTGAACCCGATCGAGCGATTCCTTGGCTATTGCTGCTAACTGAAGCCGATCGATGCTGCCTCTGGATGAAAAGTGAGCGTTGCGGGGGGGGTTTGGATGAACAGTTCCCGGTGGGGGTGGATGAGAAGGACCCCGTGGTGTTGCCTCTAGATGAACAGGACCCCGATCGATCGACCCGGTTGGGGCTGGATGAACAGGACCCCGTGGAGGGCTGGATGAACAGGACCACCCCGTGGAGGGCAGGATGAACAGTAGACAATGGAGGGGTGCCCGTGGAGGGGTGGTTGAACAGGACCCCGTGGTGTGGAGGGCTGGATGAACAGTAGACGGTGGAGGGGTGGTTGAACAGTGCCGGTGGAGTAGCACGCGGTGAGGCTGGATGAATAGGAGCCCGTGGAGGCTGGAGGAGGTCGACGGTGGATGAACAGTAGCTCGTGGAGGCTGGAGGGGGTCGACGGTGGAGATGAACAGTATCCCGTGGAGTCCCGTTTTGCGGTACGACACACCCCTCCCGATGAACAGGACCCCCATTTCGACCATAGTGCTCCAACACAAGTCCATTTCCTCCGTTTTGCGGTACGCCACACCCCTCCCGATCAACAGGACCCCTGTTTCGACCGTAGGAGGTCTGTTTCCTCTGTTTTGCGGTACGCCACACCCCTCCCGATCAACAGGACCCCCGTTTCGACCGTAGGAGGTCCGTTTCCTCCGTTCTGCGGTACGCCAGGCCTCGTTTCCATCGCCTCTTCTGTCCAAGCCCTCCCGATGAACACGACCACGCATTCCGTTCTGACCCATGAACACGACGACGACGCTGTTTCTCCGTTCCGACCCAGGCATGTACACGAGCCCTCACCGTACGTATGCGCGAGTAGGCGTTTGAGACCCCGCCCGTATGTACACATACGTGGCCGTATTTTATTTCTTGCACCCTAGGCGTTGTACGTACATGTACATGCTACGTGCGCGCCTCTACTATGACACGTGTGCGCCTCTACATCCACCAGTATATATGTACGTACACGTTCGCGACCAAAATGACAACGCTACGTACGCTTCGACCAGGTGGGTCCCGACTGTCAGGCACTTCCTTGCCTGCGAAGATGTAGCTGGTGGGTCCCAGCAGTCAGGGGGCGAATCTTTTTTTTCCCGCACGCACTTCCTTGCGTGCGAAGATGTAGCTGGTGGGTCCCAGCAGTCAGGGGGCTGGTGGGTCCCAGCAGTCAGGAGGGCGAATCGTTTTGGTTTTTTTTGCCCGTACGCACTTCCTTGCGTGCGAAGATGTAGCTGGTGGGTCCCAGCAGTCAGGGGGGCGAATCGTTTTTTTGCCGAGACGCACTTCCTTGTGTGCGAAGGTGTAGCTGGTGGGTCCCAGCAGTCAGGGGGGAAACGTTTTTTTCGCGAAATACGGTGCTAGCTTCTCGCTCCTCATTGGTTACCCCAAGTGGAAGGTTTGAGATGTAGCATAGAGGAAGTGTTTCCCTTGGCAAAGATACCAAGGATCGAATCCCCTGAGACACCCAGTTTCAACAAGAAGGTGTCAATCGCTAACGGCACCGTGTATTAGCAATCAACGTGAACCTGCACACAGATACAAATAACTTTGCTCCCAACGAGTACAGAGAGGTTGTCAATCCCTCCGGCCTTGTCGTTTACAAAGGATCAAACGCAAGTGATAATAGTGATAGATATTGCTGCAAATAGTAAGTAAAAGCGGAAAATAAATAGCGATGTGATCAATGATGGTAATATGGACCGGGGTCCCATGATGTTCACTAGTGATGCCTCTCTCCCAAAAGACGATAAAACAGCTATGTGAGGTAAACAAATTACAGCTGGGCAATTGACAGAATTATGTGCGCAAACCAATGCTAACTATATTGCAAGAAAGGTAGAGGTTCAAAGCATGGGCAGTACGCCAAGGTAAGTACGCCGGAACATCTCGCTGGTATTAAGTTGCGAGCCCCACCCATAGTGTAAACTCAAAGCAACAGACAACTGCATTAAAATAACTTTGCGTAAAGTAAACAATCCTTGCACCCGCAGGCACAAGCACCGTTGTTTTCCCCCTTGTGGCAACAGCACATCCCCTAGACTCATGTTTCTGTCACTCAAGCTAGTCATCGAGGGGCATGAACCCACAATCAAGCATAATGTTCCCTCTTGGAGTCACTACCTACTACTTGGCCAAAGCAATAAACAGCAACGGAGAACATGCAAGAATTACTTACGAACATAAATATAAAAGAGGTAAATCAAATATATTACTCAAACACAATCTGAATATAATCTCACAATCCATCGGATCCCAGCAAACTCATCATAGCAACAGCATAAGGATTACATATGTGCCTCGATCATGTAGGCCAGCTCACGAGGTCTAATTAGTGAAGCACAAGAAGGGGAGGAGAACATCACATAGGTACTGGTCATGGACCCATGGTCCAAGGGAGACTACTCACGCATCATCCGGGAGGCGTCCATGGTGGTGGAGAAGCTCCCGGTGGTGATCCTCCCCTCCGGCAGGGTGCCGGGAAGAGTTCTCCTGGCGCTCCCAATCTTGGAAGCGCGGCGGCGGCGGAACAGAGATGAGATCGCGAAAAAGGGTTTCCGTCTCGAGGGTTTCGGGACGTGTGTTAAATATAGGCCAAGGGGTGGCGTCAGAGGAGACCTGGGGGGCCCAGGCGCCCCCCGGCGTGGCCTGGAGGGGGGCCGCGCGACCAGGGCGCCTGGAGCCCTGGTGGCCCCCCTCCGGCTCTCCTTCGGGTTCCTGGAAGTTTCCGGAATGCTGATTTTTTATATATATTTTCCGGAATTTTTCTGGCAGTTTTCGTAATGGAAAAACCTGAAATACAAAAATAGCAGAAAACATAAACTGGCACTGGGGTGCACTGAGTTAATAGGTTAGTCCAAATATGATCAAAAGTGTATGGAAGTGTATAAATATATTATCAATATCACCCAAAAGAGGCATGGAGCAAGCAGAAATTATATATACGTTTTGGACGTATCAACATCCCCAAGCTTAATTCCTGCTCGTCCTCGAGTAGGTAAATGATAACAAGAATAATTTCTGTGGTGACATGCTATTAACCATATAGGACTTTTTAATAGTCACATGACAAAAGCTTACAGAGACAATGATTCTGTAGTAATTAAGTCGCCTTGTGAGAAAATCACAAAGAACTGAAAGTTTTCAACATGGTACTGAAACATCAAATAGATTTGTAATGAGCATGGTGTGCAAATATAATAAAGTGAAATCTCGCTTGCCCCCTTTAGTGAAGCAAAACATAAATGCAGGGGCACCTCCAAGGTTTAAGTGACGACTAGATACAATGATTTCAGAATAAACGATATCACAATCATGCAAAAGACAATGCTACTTTGGGACAATGCACATTACACTCAGAATGACAATCATGCTCTCAGTAGTTGCTGCTTTTTAGAAGAAGGTGGAGACTCTCAAACCGTGGCTTTTGTTGGCAAGGTTGAAAACCCATAGTCGGAAACAAAGACAAAGCATGTACCAGAGCTCTTGGTTTTAAAAATAGAGGTAATAATTATTTTTTTGGATATGCATGTTTTGTCAACGAATGCTAGAAGATAACCCAATTACTTCTTGAGCTGGACAAGTTTCGAGGAATGGCTCCCGAATGAGGACTATCACATCCTCTTAATCTCCTTTGTTTATCACTGCCAAAGTTTTCTGATTTCTCATGAACAAAGCGTGAAGGAGGGTCCGTTTGTTATATTAATTTTTAATGAGCCGGGTGCACTCTATGCCAGTTCCTTCTCATATTATGGTTTGCACATTATACATGCAATCCCGGGGTGAAGCTTGTCCAACTTAAAAAGATCATGAATTAACTACTACTTCCTCATGAACTAAAATAGAGGCACAAAATAGGAATGCTTTATTTGAATAATTTCGAGATGGCACATGAAAGTCTTCATTAGGAATGGCAGGTAAATACCATGTATAGGAAGGTATGGTGGACTCATATGGCATAACTGGTTTAAAGGATTTGGATGCACAAGCAGTCAGTCCGCTTAGTATAGGCGAAGGTTAGAAAAAGACTGGGAGCGACCAACTAAGAGAGCAATGACGGTCATAATCATGCAGAGCGACAAAGCAACATTGAATCAGGCATGGAAGTTATATCGCTACTCAGAAATAAAAGATCATCAAGGCTTGACAGACTTTCTTTACAGTCTTAAATATGCGTGAGCATACGCCAAGTCAATCAAAATAAATTCTCGAAGGAAGATATCACTAAACCATACCACATCATATTCAAACAAATCATGTTGGTACTCCAATAACACATTGGAAACCCTCCAACTATTTGAAACTAACCATAAGTAAACATGAATTACCAAGCAACATCATGCACGTAGCATCTTTATCATATCCACCAATGCAACAGAAGCAAACTCTCTTAATAAGATAATCATGATAATAAAGAGAGTTCAAGCAACCAACTAAACAAAAGCTCTTTAAAAAGATAAGCATGAAAACTAAAAGCTAAGCATGAAAGTAGCTATTGAAAGACAAAGAACACACACAACAAAGATAGACATGAAAATTCCATGTTATGTTCTAGGTAGAAGTGGAGCCTGTTTCTCTCCCACATAAAGAAAGCTGAGTTCCGACTCGTTATGAAAAGCTAAAGAAAACTAAAAGGAAACTAAAAGCAAGACGCTCCAAGCATAGCACATAACACATGAAGTGATAAAAATATAGTGGAACGAAAGACGAACTGATAATGTGCTTAGACGCTTGAGTCTTCTCGAATATTTCTTGGGGGTGCATGGGGGCATCCCCAAGCTTGAGCGTTTGACACTCCTGAATCTTTTCATCATCTTCCCTCGCACACTTGAAAACTCCCTTCATACATAACTCATCATAATCTGATTAGCGAGGTTAGTACCCATAATAGTATAATTGTTCCTTGCTGGAAATAAAGATATTCTTGAAAGTCTACTGTTTCTCAAGAATGCCAAAAGGTTTTTGCAAAGAAAAAGCAAGCTCAAGGCTCGCAAAATGAAGGAAAGGCAAAACAGGACAGAATCTGTGAAAAACAGACCAGCAGGCAGTAAATGATTTTTTAGGGGCACTTCTGCAACTCCAATCAAAAAACTCAGAACAGACGCCTGAAAGACAATTATATAGAGCACGCTGTGGAAAAAATTCAGACCAAAAAGATGATCTGGTGATTTTATACGAATTTTTCTCTGCGAGGACAGAATCTGTTTCCTGGACAGCACGTCACAACTCTTGATCTTTCTTGCAACCAGAGGCTACACCTGGCACAAAGCTGAAAAGTAAAGATACAATGATGGTGCTACTGTAGTAACAACATCAAGACACAACAAAAGCAAAATAAAAATTTATTCATTGTGGGTTGCCTCCCATAAGCGCTTTCTTTTATGCCTTTAAGCTAGGCATAATGCATAGAGATCAAGTCTTATCAAGAGTAAGAGAATAGCTAGCCCGTATAACGGACTCGAATGGTAACTTAATCTTCTTTCGAGGGAAGTGTTCCATCCCTTTCTTGAGAGGAAATTGGAATCTTATATTCCCCTCTTTCATGTCAATGATGGCACCAACGGTGCGAAGAAAAGGACGTCCCAAAATAATTGGACAAGAAGGTTCACATTCAATGTCCATAATAGCAAAATCAACGGGAACATAATTATCATTGACAACAATAAGAACATCGTCGATCCTCCCCAAAGGTTTCTTTATGGAAGAATCAACAAAACGAACACCAAAAGAACAAGAATCAAAAGGTTTCAGTTTAAGCATATCATATATTCTTTTGGGCATAACGGAGGTACTAGCTCCAACATCACATAAAGAATAGCAAGAGAAGTCATTCAATTTAATTTTAATGATAGGATCCCAACCATCTTCTAGCTTTCTAGGAATGGAGTCTTCTACTCTAAGTTTCTCCTCCCTAGCTTTGATGAGAGCATTAGTGATATGCTCTGTGAAGGCAAGGTTAAGCGTGCTAGTGCGGGGATCTCTAGACATCTTGTGAAGGAAATCAATAACTTCGGTAAGAGTGCAATTATCAAAATCAAGGTCACTACTATCAAGTAATGTGGTAGTGGTGTCCTTTAGGCTCACTTGTTTGGTAGTTTCTATGTTCGTAGCATCACCGTTAATGGGTCCAACGGGACCAGGAGTGCGTTGGGTGCTAAGAGTTTGGGTATCTTCAACAACTTGGATAGTAGCAACAGTGTGGTGGGTAGGAAGGCTCTTAATTCTATCTTCTTCCTCCCTTTCTCTAGCCCATCTGTCTTTAAGTTTAGCCAACATCCTAATGTTTTCATTAATTTGCACTTGAATAGCATTCATAGGAGTGACCTTCCTCTCCTCAAGAGGAGAAGTTCTAATTTTAAGCAATTCTACCTCATGGGCTAAATTGTCTACCTTCGAAGAGAGATCATCTAGTTTGTTTAGTTTCTCTTCTACACTCTTATTAAAGGCTTTTTGGGTAGTGATGAAATCTTTAAGCATAATCTCTAGTTCAGTTGTGGAGTTCTTGGTGCTAGGATAAGCATTGTTGTTCCCACAAGAGTTAGAGGGGAACGGTCTAGGATTGCTACCAAAATTACTCCTATAAACATTATTATTAAAATCGTTTCTAGAGATAAAGTTCACATCTACTTGTTCTTGAGCAATCAAAGAATTTAAAGGAACATCACGAGGATCAACAGAAGATTGCTTCGAAAGTAGAGACATGATCAAGTCAACTTTTTCATTTAGGGAGGAAATCTCCTCGACAGAGTTTACCTTCCTACCTGTTGGAGCGCGCTCGGTGTGCCCTTGGGAATAATTGGTCATCATCTCATCGAGAAGCTTCGTGGCAGCACCAAGTGTAGTTGACATAAAAGTTCCTCCCGCGGCCGAATCTAACAAGTTCCGCGAGGTAAAGTTCAAGCCTGCATAAAAAGTTTGGATAACCATCCAAGTAGTCAAACCATGAGTAGGGCAGTTCTTGACAAGAGATTTCATGCGTTCCCAAGCTTGGGCAACGTGTTCATTATCCAATTGTTTAAAATTCATTATGTTACTTCTTAGTTGGATAATTTTAGCAGGTGGATAGTATTTTCCAATAAAAGCATCTTTGCACTTGTCCCATGAATCTATGCTATTTCTAGGCAAAGATTGAAACCAAATTTTAGCTCCTCTTCTCAAGGAGAAAGGAGAAAGCTTAAGCTTAACAATATTACCATCTATTTCTTGGTACTTTTGCATATCACAGAGTTCAACAAAATTGTTTAAGTGTAAAGCAGCATCATCTCCAGCACCGGAGAATTGATCTTTCATGACTAAGTTCAGTAAAGCAGGTTTAATTTCATAAGAAGGTGCTGAAGTGGCAGGTGTAGTGATAGGTGTGCAGATAAAGTCATCGTTGTTATGACTAGTGAAGTCACACAACTTGGTGTTCTCGGTGGAACCCATAGCAGCAAGTAAGCAAGATAACTATTTTTGTGATTTTCGATAAAAGACACTAAAGCAAAAACTGAAAGGTAAACTAACAAGACTAAAAACAAAGGTAAAAGATAGCGTGCAACTCCCCTATCTCGAAGAGTGGAGTCCCCGGCAACGGCGCCAGAAATACTCTTGCTAGCTTCTCACTCCTCGTTGGTTACCCCAAGTGGAAGGTTTGAGATGTAGCGTAGCGGAAGTGTTTCCCTTTGCAAAGATACCAAGGATCAAATCCCGTAAGACTCCCAGTTTCAACAAGAAGGTGTCAATCGCTAACGGCACCGTGTATTAGCAATCAACATGAACCTGCACACAGATACAAATAACTTTGCTCCCAACGAGTACAGAGAGGTTGTCAATCCCTCCGGCCTTGTCGTTTACAAAGGATCAAACGCAAGTGATAATAGTGATAGATATTGCTGCAAATAGTAAGTAAAAGTGGAAAATAAATAGCGATGTGATCAATGATGGTAATATGGACCGGGGTCCCATGATGTTCACTAGTGATGTCTCTCTCCCAAAAGACGATAAAACAGCTATGTGAGGTAAACAAATTACAGCTGGGCAATTGACAGAATTATGTGCGCAAACCAATGCTAACTATATTGCAAGAAAGGTAGAGGTTCAAAGCATGGGCAGTACGCCAAGGTAAGTAGACCGAAATCCATCTGCATCTACTACTAATCATCCACCTTGAGATATCTATCCAGAACATCTCGCTGGTATTAAGTTGCGAGCCCCACCCATAGTGTAAACTCAAAGCAACAGACAACTGCATTAAAATAACTTTGCGTAAAGTAAACAATCCTTGCACCCGCGGGACAAGCACCGTTGTTTTCCCCCTTGTGGCAACAACACATCCCCTAGACTCATGTTTCTGTCACTCAAGCTAGTCATCGAGGGGCATGAACCCACAATCAAGCATAACGTTCCCTCTTGGAGTCACTACCTACTACTTGGCCAAAGCAATAAACAGCAACGGAGAACATGCAAGAATTACTTACGAACATAAATATAAAAGAGGTAAATCAAATATATTACTCAAACACAATCTGAATATAATCTCACAATCCATCGGATCCCAGCAAACTCATCATAGCAACAGCATAAGGATTACATATGTGCCTCGATCATGTAGGGCAGCTCACGAGGTCTAATTAGTGAAGCACAAGAAGGGGAGGAGAACATCACATAGCTACTGGTCATGGACCCATGGTCCAAGGGAGACTACTCACGCATCATCCGGGAGGCGTCCATGGTGGTGGAGAAGCTCCCGGTGGTGATCCTCCCCTCCGGCAGGGTGCCGGGAAGAGTTCTCCTAGCGCTCCCGATCTTGGAAGCGCGGCGGCGGCAGAACAGATATGAGATCGCGAAAAAGGGTTTCCGTCTCGAGGGTTTCGGGACGTGTGTTAAATATAGGCCAAGGGGTGGCGTCAGAGGAGACCTGGGGGGCCCAGGCGCCCCCCCGGCACGGCCTGGAGGGGGGCCGCGCCACCAGGGCGCCTGGAGCCCTGGTGGCCCCCCTCCGGCTCTCCTTCGGGTTCCTGGAAGTTTCCGGAACGCTGATTTTTTATATATTTTTTCCGGAATTTTTCTGGCAGTTTTCGTAATGGAAAAACCTGAAATACAAAAACAGCAGAAAACAGAAACTGGCACTGGGGTGCACTGAGTTAATAGGTTAGTCCAAATATGATCAAAAGTGTATGGAAGTGTATAAATATCATAGCAATATCACCCAAAAGAGGCATGGAGCAAGCAGAAATTATAGATACGTTTTGGACGTATCATACGGTGGCCCGTCCGTTGGGTCCCTACTGTCAGGTGGAGGAAACATTATTTTCCGCGTAATAAGGAGGCACTTCCTTGCTGCGGCCGTGGACCCAGCTGTCAGCCTCTCCACGTACAGTCCACATCCGATGGAAGTCGTTCCTTGACCACGTTGACCACGCCGCGTTTAGAACACCAGGGCAGTGGACGACGGCGAGGCCTAGGAAGGGGACGACGCAGAACCCGGGAAGACGCAGCAGAGGAAGCCCGCGCGGAGAGGAGTATGAGGGTTCACTGGTTCGGCTGCGGTGTGAGGCTGCCGTCGCCGTAGAATAACATGGGGTGTGGGTGAGTAGAGGGATGGCCTGGTCAGCGGTGGGAGTAGTACGGGGCGGTGAGGCCTCTGCGGCATCACAGTCGGCCACGGGAGGCAGGAGCACGCGACACGACCGGTGCTGCTTTGGGCGGCTGGAGCAAGAAGACCAGAGGTTGAAGAAGCACTACGGCCGTTGGATGGACATCGTACGGTCACTGGATCTAGAATCGTGCATATTGACTAAGTTGACAAAGCCCTCCATCCCCGTCAACTTAGTAGGCCCACAAGTCAGCCTCCCACCAAGGTGGGTCCCAGCTAGCAGGGGTATTCATTTTGTTGTGCGTAATAAGGAGGCACTTCCGGTGGGTCCGAGCTAACAGCAGGGGGAACTTTTTTTCACGAAATACGGTGGCCCGTCGGGTGGGTCCCAGCAGTCAGGGGCAAATGTTTTTTCGCGATATACTGGTGGGCGTCCGGTGGGTCCCTGCTGTCAGGTGGAGGAATAATTATTTTCTGCGTAATAAGGAGGCACTTCCTTGCGGCTGCCGTGGACCTAGCTGTCAGCCTCTCCACGTACAGTATTCTTCCGATGGAATTCGGTCGTTGACCACATTGACCACGCCGCGCTGACAGCACCACGGCGGTGGACGACGGCGAGGCCTAGGAAGGGGACGACGCGGAGCCGGGGAAGACGCGGTAGTGGATGCCCACGCGGAGAGGAGTACGAGGGTTCACTGGTTCGGCTGCGCTGCCGTCGCCGTAGAATAACAGGGGGTGTGGGTGAGTGGAGTGGAGGGATGGCCTGGCCAGCGGTGGGAGTAGTATGGGGGCGGTGAAGCCTCCGCGGGAGCACAGCCGGCTACGGGAGGCAGGAGCAGGCTGCACGACCGGCGCTGCTTTGGGCGGCTGGAGTAAGAAGACCAGAGCTTGAAGAAGCACTACGGCCGTTGGATGGACATCATACGGTCAGTCGATCTAGAATCGTGCATATTGACTAAGTTGACAAAGCCCTTCGTCCCCATCAACTTAGTAGGCCCACTATACTGGGTCCCAGCTACCAGGTGGAGTATTCATTTTTTTGTGAGTAGTAAGGAGGCACTTCCTTGCGTGCGAAGATATAGCTGGTGGGGCCGAGTTGTCAGCGGCGTTAATGTTTTTTTCGCGAAATACAGAGGCCGTTTCGGTGGGTCCCAGATGTCAGGTGGAGGAAATCATTATTTTGCGCGTAATAAGGAGGCATTTCCTTGCGTGCGGCCGTGGACCCAGCTGTCAGCCTCTCCACAGACAGTCCAATTCAGATGCATGTCGGTCGTTGACTACGCTGACCACGCCACGCCGAGAGCACCAGGGCGGTGGACGATGGCGAGGCCTAGGAAGGGAACGACACGGAGGCAGGGAAGACTCGGCCATTGTTTTTGTTTCCCACACGGAGGGGAGTACGACTGTATGAGGGTTTATTGGTTCGTCTGCCGTCGCTGGAGAATAACAGCAGGTGTGGGTGAGTAGAGGGATGGCTAGGCCAGCGATGGGAGTATGGTGGGGCAGTGAGGCCTGCGCAGCAGCACAGCCGACCGTGGTGAGGAGGGAGCAGGCAGTCTCGCTGGCGCTTGTTTGAGCGGCTGGAGCAGGAAGAGCAGAGATTGAAGAAGCACGACGGCCGTTGGATGGACATCCAACAGTCACTGCTTGTGCGTCAACCTTTTTTTTACGAAAGCCTCAAATTTGTGGAAAATAGCATACAACCCATCCGCCATTATTTCTAATAATTTTCAGCCTATTTGCTAATTCTTAAGGTTTTTTTGGAGCCCATATTCTTTTTGTTAGCATTACAGCCCAAATTGTGGCCACGGTTAAAAAATTATACGAAAATTTGCATATTTCGGTGCGGTCCGAACTGTTTTTGATCCCGAAATTTCGACTCACATTCAAACTAATTTTAAAAATAAATGTATATCAATATAAAATCCAACAAATTCTCCACGCATAAAATTAATGTAATTTAAAATCTTGAAATGAAAAAAAAGATATTTGAAACTAATTGCCGGTTTGATGTGTTTGAAAAATGTACAACCCATTTCTCATTACTGATGGGCCATTTTCTCGGCCAGCCGAATGAAAGCTCTCCTTGTCTTGAAAGATTTGCAGCCCAACAGGCCTGACAAAGCGACTTGCTTGGCAAATCACAAAAAAATTGGGGTGTGGCCGTGGACCCAGCTGTCAGCCTCTCCACATACAATACTCTTCCGATGGAAGTCGTTCCGTGACCACGTTGACCACGCCGCCCGGAGAGCACCACGGCGGTGGACGACGGCGAGGCCTAGGAAGGGGACGACGCGGTAGTGGAAGCCCGCACGGAGAGGAGTACGAGGGTTCACTAGTTCGGCTGCGGTGTGAGGCTACCGTCGCCGAAGGGCCTGGCCAGCGGTGGGAATAGTAGGGGGCGGTGAGACCTCCGCGGCAGCACAACCGGCCACGGGAGGCAGGAGCATGCGGCACGACCGGCGCTGCTTTGGGCGGCTGGAGCAAGAAGACCAGAGGTTGAAGAAGCACTACGGCCGTGGGATGGACATCGTTATTTTGCGCGTAATAAGGAGGCACTTCCTTGCGTGCAAAGATATAGCTGGTGGGTCCGACCTGTCAGCGGGACGAATGTTTTTTTAGTCCATTTGGTGGGCTAGGTGAAACAATGATGTAGCATCTATGCAGCCCGTTTAAATCCCATTTGCATTTTTCTCGAAATCCGCGGACTTGCTGGGCTGGGTGAAAATATCATGTTGGGCTAGACGGAGAAATGTTATAAAAACATAAACACATGATTGCACGTCAGTAAAATCTTTGCAAGCTTATGTACGCAATCACTAGGAGTTAACTTGCCAAGTTATATATAAACAATTATTATTATTATTATTTTGTAAGAACTTTCAAATTACGAAATAAAATATCATTTTAATTTGATGAGTTAATAGTACGTGGGGTATTATTAATTTTTAGGCTAGACGTGGGACAGTTGAGTTGGTTCTAGGGGAAAGTACTGGGAGAAAACTCAGTTTACATCGAAAAAGAAAGTGGGAGAAAATTCAGAGACCTGCTGGGTCCACCTAAGGAGGGGAATATGTTGGGAGGAAGGAGATTCAAAGCATGGCAGCCGAGTGAACTAGTTTTTTTTACGGACAAGTGAACTAGTTTACATACATAAGCAAATAGCCACTAAAAAAGCAATCAGGTTAATGGGTTCTTAAAAGAAATATTTCGGACAAAACAGATAATTACGACACATAGGCTAATGCATGAGACACTCAGATGATAAAGGTGCTTATAAACAGATAAAGTACAACATCTAGACCTTCCTGGCACGCTTGATCATGACACTCCGGCTGTCCGTGTACTCGTCGGTTACAGGAAGCAGACACGCCCTCATGTCCAAGATCTACCTGTACATGTCGTAGCATGTGTATGCGTCCTTGGCCGCGTAGGTTATGTAGGCTAGATTCAGAGGTACCTCCCACGTGTTCAGGTCGTCTTCTTTCATGTTGGCGTATCAGGGGTCGATGATGGTCTCAGCGAGGTCAACCACGGAGTCCTTCTCCTGCCCGTTGCTGATGATCTTGTATTGCTTCTGGATGTCGACAAGCTTGCTGAACCAGATGGCCGAATCGTCGCGTTCTTCCTTCTCTCCACCGTAGCGAAGGTGCAGTCAGCGCTGCCGATGAAACGGGCGAATGCTCCAGAACCTGGCGCAGCCATAGGACTGAGGCGAGGCAGAGCTTCACCGAGTCCATATCGTTGGTGTACATCACATTCAACTTGGTGCAGCCATAGGACTGAACGGCGAACTCAAAGGGGAACTCCTTGCTGAAGTCCATATCCAGCAGGCTCACCCCTCGGATCACCATTGGAGTCTCTTCGAGTGAACGAGTGTGTAGGCGGCGGCAGCAGTTCGTTTTTCAGCCCCTGGGGAACTGGATTCAACAGTAAGCTGAGTGTGTACGGGCGACAACAGTTACTACCCCTTCCTCGTCCACTGCACGCCCGGCAGAAGATGCACCCTCGGCCACACGTCGGTTCACGAGCGGGTCTGTATTGGTACTGTAATAACAGGAGTCAGTGGTCACTTTACTTAAATTTAATTAGCTCTAATAGAAATTTATACTTAAAACAAGCAATGCATTCGCTCGTTCTATCAGTGCCACGGGATCATGCCCAACAATTAGAATTATTATTCTCAGGACGCACATGATCAACATATTTATCGCACTTTCACAAAGATAATACTACCAAGTTTGAACTGTTTGTTATGGTTGTTGTCCTCTGCATCATCATGTCGTGTTTCCCGGCTTGCAAGATTCAGAACCGACAAATAAGATCCAAATAATAAGTACAACAAAGATGCCTACACATCTCATTGATTCCCAGCTTGCAAGATTCAGAACCAACAAATAAGATCCAAATAATAAGTACAACAAATATGCCTACACATCTCATTGATTCCCAGCTTGCAAGATTCAGAACCAACAAATAAGATTCAAATAATAAGTACAACAAAGATGCCTACACATCTCACTGATTCCCAGCTTGCAAGATTCATAACCAACCCATTATAGCCTTTTGATAAAGTGAATATCGGGATTAAATCCATCTTCGCTAGCCATGTCATACAATCGAAGAACTTAGCGAATGCTCTTGGCCATCACAACATCTGTAGTTGAGTATTCCTATTTGCATAGCACAAACCAGGAGAGCATGATTTCACTTTAATAGTGGCCTCCTTTACTCAACCTGCAGCTCCACTCGGATGAAGCCTGCCTGGACTTCCATGATTCAATTCATGCCCCTTTTTCTGCAGTTCACCTGAAATGAAGCAAAGATTGCATCATTCAACTAGCAAGAAGTACTTGCTCTCGTGAGCTGGCTGGTTCTTCTTTAGTAGTTGCACTAAAATTGAGGAACATTAAGGTTGGCTGTTCGGCTCATGTAAGGTGTAACTATAATTTTGTTATCCTTTTGTGCAGTTCCACTAAAATAAAGTGCCATTGTGGTGACAGTGACGGCTCATCTTGCAAAGGCTAATAAAATGTTGCCCGAGATTACCAGCAGAACCAGACGGAGATTTTGGAAACTCCAATCACCATTTTGTGCAGTTCCACCAAAATTGAGAGATGTTGCCCACGTGACATTTTAGTTGAACTGCACAAGACACTCATTCCAAAAAAAGTGTTTTGTGCAGTTCACCAAAAGGTCACAATAGCAACAAGGTGAAATGGATATCCCTATCTGCACAAAAAGATAGAAAGTAAACAGTTGCTGGTCAATAAGAATATACGGAACATATACAAAATGAAAAGAAGCATCTTAATTATGTTCATGGCAATTACGCAAGGACAGTAGAAATTTTAAAACGTCAGCAATGCTTCATGTTACCAGAAGCATTATGATCAACAATGAGATTCCTCAAATATGGGATTACTTTAATGGTGGCATTGCTTGTTTACCAGACACAGTAAATCAACAACATCTAAAAAGTTGGTTTAAGGGCATGGGACCGTGGGGACACCAGGACACTCAGCAGCGTAAAGGAGCAACTTACTTATCATACTGGGGAAAACAGCAGGAGTGCCATTTGTAACACAGTTTAATTGCATCTTATCACTGGAGGCATTAGATTAACAATAACACTGGTTAGACATGTCCCTAAGGTAACAGTGTGATCGCTTCATTTTACATGCGCCCTTACATTAACAACAGCAAAAGGTTGGTATAAGGACATGCGACAATGGACGTATCAACACAATGTACCTACAAGGAGGCATAAAGTGGTGATGCCGAGTTTGTTCATGCTATGTGAGGGCAGCAAACCTAATCCTGGAGACCTTGTACTATGTGAGGGCAGCAAATCTAATCCTGGAGACCTTTTACTATGTGAGGGCAGCAAATCTAATCCTGGAGACCTTTTACTATGTGAGGGAAGCAAATCTAATCCTGAGACCTTTTACTATGTGAGGGCAGCAAATCTAATCCCGGAGACCTTTTACTATGTGATGGCAACAAATCTAATCCTGGACATACTCTGTTGACTTGTCCACCAGCCGCCACTTTCTATCCTTTTTTCTACCAATAATAGATATGTTCCTTATCCACTTTGTACTGCATTTTCCCATTATTTCCCTTTTCAGCCAAGTGACCGGTTGGGTATTCGGTCTCTACTACTTTCACCATATTATTTCCTCTTTGAATCAAGTCCTAGATTCATGCTACAACCTTCCCCCCTTTCTTCGTTGTTTGAACAAAGCCCTAGATTCGAATGCATGAAGTAGCTTTACCTCTAATAATACTAAAAATTTAGGTGGCTTTGGAAGAGCTGATGGGAGTAGAAAAAGATGCACATGCAGACACGTGGGGAGCTGGGGCAGTAGAGCAAGGCCGCTTTCAAGGAACTTATACCTGAGGGTCGCCGGGATGTCGGCGGCGGTAGGTCGGATCTGCGGACAATACGGCAGGGAGGAAGAAGGGTCGGAGGACCTCCCGAGCCGACGCTGTGTCGGAGAGAACGACATGGGCAGAGGATCGGGCCCCTCCGGCAGCTGTGGGTTTCCTCCCTCTGCAGTGATGACTGCGTGAATGATGCACCTTTTAGTCCTCTACACACACCGGCCGAAGGGATCTGGCCGGATCTGTGACCAGCGGTGAGCAGAGAGAAAATGTCGCTACCGCTATCTTGTTTATATCTGGAGAGAATGAGAGAATGAAGAGAGCAACCCTAGTAAAGCAAGCGCTCAGGCCCCTGCGTCCATATATAGTGGAGTGATTATCTTTTTTCTCTCCACAACAAGCGTTTCAATTTGTGTACACGGCATTAAAGAAAAGAAACTCTCTATTTAAGGTGACTACTTTATGACTCCTACTTACTACTACTAGTAGTACTACAGTATTGTTCACTTATGCTCCCCGCCCCTCCATTCATTGAACAACCCCACGGGTGAATAAACATACAGTACTTACTGTATTTATATAGAACGAACAAGCTCGAACTATTTTCGCATAGTTAAAAGTTGAGGACAGGGCTTTTCCCGGGCAGTACGCGCGGCAGTTTTCGGGTAGGCGGTTTGACAGAGAGGCGAGGAGGGTGAGCTAGTGGGGCCGTGCGATTTGACGGCGCGTTACTGCTGGAAAGACTTGTGATATGACCACTCACTATAGTCATGAATTACTGGCGCTCCGACCGGGGTGATGCCCCCCTTCTGTTCCGCGCTCTAATCTGGTGCATGACACGTCGACCCGGATGTTGGCTCTCCCACATGTCGGAGTAGTAAGAAGGAGCAAAGAATGATGCGGTATATACTAGTACTATACTACTCCCTCCGTTCCTAAATATAAGTCTTTGGAGAGATTTCACTATGGACCACATACGGAGAAAAATGAGTGAATCTACACATAAAATGCATCTATATACATCCGTATGAGGTCCACAGTGAAATATCTATGAAGACTTATATTTAGGAACGGAGGGAGTACTACTCAGGTCGGAGGAGTGTGAACCACGCAGCCTAGTGAACCAGCAATGCGAACCATGGTAGCCAAGTGAACCAGCAGTAGAAAACAATGTGGTGATATGGCCATAAAAAACAATGTGCTACGGTCCACACTGTAGCAAGTACAGTAACACTCCTCTTTGTTTGGATCCCTGAGTTAGAGCTAGTTTGGGTTGAAATAGCCTCAAATTACCGAAACAAGAGGGGTTAGTTTGAGCTAGTTTGCTCTAACCCAGCTAAAAAAACAAGCCCGGTGGAGAGGTTCTAATTGGGTTAGTTATCCTCGGGCCCACTAGAAGATAACTAAAAAAATCTCCCCTGCCCGCACCAGATCGCTCCCCCCACCTATCACACGACTCCTCTCTGTTCCCCATAGGGTCGCTCGCCCTCTCTCTCCTCCGGCCGCCCTCTCCTTTTGGCCTCCGCCACCCTACTCCGGCCGCCCTCTCCCTCCAGTCTTCGAAGGTCGCCCAGCTCCCCCTTAACCAGTCGTTTTTCTAACTCTTTCATGCGCGGCGGCGGCGCATCTACCAGGGAGGTCGCGAGAGGGGTGAGTTTGTTCGTTCCTTCTCTGTCTCACGGCCATATCAGTGATCTTGCTTGCTCTAGCGCTAATTCCGATTTGGAAAAGTAGATCCTGATCAAACATGGTATAGATTTGTGGTGCACGCATGGAATTGTTTGATGCTGCTTGAGGAGGTAATAAATCTTTCTAGAGGCCCAAAGATTCAGGTCACCTTTCTAGGTATTTCAATTTCAGGCTTGCATTATTTCTAGAGGCCCAAAGATTCAGTTCACCTTTCTAGGTATTTCAGTTTCAGGCTTGCATTGTTTCTAGAGGCCCAAAGATTCAGTTCACCTTTCTAGGTATTTTAGTTACAGGCTTGCATTATTTCTAGAGGCCCAAAGATTAAGTTCCCAGTCGGCGGCAAGCGGCCCTGCTACCCATGTCGGTGTCGACCTCAACTCGCAAGGTCCGGCGTCGGAGGGGTTCCCGGGGCTTGGGCTCTACAAATCCTTCCTCCAGAGCAACAATGGAGAGCTCCTCCCTCGGTGCGTGAGGGGCTCCGGGCTCCCTCCCTATCATGAATGACTTCCGTGATGAGTTAGCTCATTCTTTGTTTCATGAAGTGTTTTTTATTTTGTGAAGCTTGATTGACGACTTGTATGTTTAAGTGGGATATCTCATTTGTATGGACAAAGTAAAAATTATCATGTTTTGCATGCTTGATTTGTATAGATGGTTCGTTTATGTAAATTGTGAGCGGGAGGAGGCCACAGAAGAGCCGGCCACACAAAGAGGGTGCTTGGATCCAAGGGACTTATTTTAGTCTGACTAAAAATAGTATCTTTAAGAGGCTAAAAGTTCCAAGCACCCCTGACTAAAGAGGGGCTAAAACTAATCTAGAGACTAAAAAGATTTAGTCAGGGGTACCCCTACTAAAATGTGGATTAGTCATCTCTCTCCTCATTTAACTCCTCTCCTTTAACACATGCGAGTTCTGGATTGGAGGGTTTGGAGGATAATAAATGCTCATTAACTTGATTTTAGTCTCTTTAGTATTTGGAACCAAGCATGGGTGAGGCTAGCAAGTTTTAGTCTCACTACTTTTAGTCATGGAACTAAAATGTATCCAAGCACCCTCCAAATCTGGCAGGAAATAGGGTCCAAAGTAGTCAAATGATTGAGACAGAGCATTTATTATCAATCTAACCCTGCCATCCATACACCTCTTTGTTTTAGAGTTAGTTCAGGGTTAGAATCTAACTCTAACCTCTAACTGAGTTAGAGTTCTCCTCGTCTCGGTTCATCGCCATCATACTTTCCCCATTCCTGTGTTTTCAGTATCCTGCGAATCAAAGAGGCCCTTTTTTTGCTGGAAAAATCAAAGAGGCCCTTAGACTGGTTTCGGTCCGGTCATTTTTTATAAACGTGTTATTGTTGGAAATATGCCCTAGAGGCAATAATAAAAGGATTATGATTATATTTCATTGTTCACGATAATTGTCTTTTATTCATTCTATAATTGTGTTATCCGGAAATCATAATACATGTGTGAATACATAGACACCAACATGTCCCTAGTAAGCCTCTAGTTGACTAGCTCGTTGATCAACAGATATTCATGGTTTCCTAACTATGGACATTGGATGTCATTGATAACGAGATCACATCATTAGGAGAATGATGTGATGGACAAGACCCAATCCTAACCATAGCACAAGATCGTTTAGTTCGTTTGCTAGAGCTTTTCCAATGTCAAGTATATTTTCCTTAGACCATGAGATCGTGTAACTCCCGGATACCGTAGGAGTGCTTTGGGTGTACCAAACGTCACAACGTAACTGGGTGACTATAAAGGTATACTACGGGTATCTCCGAAAGTGTCTGTTGGGTTGACACGGATCGAGACTGGGATTTGTCACTCTGTATGACGGAGAGGTATCACTGGGCCCACTCGGTAATGCATCATCATAATGAGCTCAATGTGATCAAAGTGTTTGATCACGGGATCATGCGTTATGGTACGAGTAAAGTGACTTGCCGGTAACGAGATTGAACGAGGTATTGGGATACCGACAATTGAATCTCGGGCAAGTAAAATAACGATTGACAAAGGGAATTGTATACGGGATTGATTGAATCCTCGACATCATGGTTCATCCGATGAGATCATCGAGGAGTATGTGGGAGCCAACATGGGTATCCAGATCCCGCTGTTGGTTATTGGCCGGAGAGGCGTCTCGGTCATGTCTGCATGTCTCCCGTACCCGTAGGGTCTACACACTTAAGGTTCGGTGACGCTAGGGTTGTAGAGATATGAGTATGCAGTAACCCGAAAGTTGTTCGGAGTCTCGGATGAGATCCTGGACGTCACGAGGAGTTCCGGCATGGTCCGGAGGTGAAGAATTATATATAGGAAGTGCAGTTTCGGCCATCGGGAAAGATTCGGGGGTCACCGGTATTGTACCGGGACCACCGGTTGGTCCCGGGGGTCCACCGGGTGGGGCCACCCATCCCGGAGGGCCCCATGGGCTGAAGTGGGGAGGGGAACCAGCCCATTGTGGGCTGGTGCGCCCCCCTTGGCCCACCCCCTGCGCCTAGGGTTCGAAACCCTAGGGTGGGGGGCGCCCCACTTGCCTTGGGGGTACTCCACCCCCCTGGCCGCCGCCCCCTTGGGAGATCTCATCTCCAAGGGCCGGCGCCCCCCCTAGGGGGCCTATATAAAGGTGGGGAGGGAGGAGCAGCCGCACCCTGAAGCCTTGGCACCTCCCTCTCCCCTGCTACACCTCTCCCTCTCGCAGAAGCTCGGTGAAGCCCTGCTGCGGTGACTGTTGCATCCACCACCACGCCGTCGTGCTGCTGGATCTTCATCAACCTCTCCTTCCCCTTTCTGGATCAAGAAGGTGGAGACGTCACGCTGACCGTACGTGTGTTGAACACGGAGGTGTCGTCCGTTAGGCGCTAGGATCTCCGGTGATTTGGATCCCGACGAGTACGACTCCTTCATCCCCGTTCTCTTGAACGCTTCCGCTCGCGATCTACAAAGGTATGTAGATGCACTCCGATCACTCGTTGCTAGATGAACTCATAGATGGATCTTGGTGAAACCGTAGGAAATTTTTTATTTTCTGCAACGTTCCCCAACAGTGGTATCAGAGCTAGGTCTATGCGTCGTTCTCTTGGCATGAGTAGAACACAATTTGTTGTGGGCGTAGATGTTGTCAACTTTCTTGCTGCTACTAGTCTTATTTTGCTTCAGCGGTATTGTGGGATGAAGATGCCCGAACCAACCTTACACGTACGCTTACGTGAGACCGGTTCCACTGACTAACATACACTAGTTGCATAAGGTGGCTGGTGGGTGTCTGTCTCTCCCACTTTAGTTGGAGCGGATTCGATGAAAAGGGTCCTTATGAAGGGTAAATAGAAGTTGACAAATCACGTTGTGGCTTTTACGTAGGTAAGAAAACGTTCTTGCTAGAACCCTATTGCTGCCACGTAAAACTTGCAACAACAATTAGAGGACGTCTAACTTGTTTTTGCAGCAAGTGCTTTGTGATGTGATATGGCCAAAGTTGTGATGAATCATGAATGATATATATGTGATGTATGAGATCATTTTCTTGTAATAGGAATCAAGACTTGCATGTCGATGAGTATGACAACCGGCAGGAGCCATAGGAGTTGTCTTTATTTTTTGTATGACCTGCGTGTCATTGAGAAACGCCATGTAAATTACTTTACTTTATTGCTAAATGTGTTAGCCATAGTAGTAGAAGTAATAGTTGGCGAGCAACTTCATGGAGACACGATGATGGAGATCATGATGATGGAGATCATGGTGTCATGCCAGTGACAAGATGATCATGGAGCCCCAAGATGGAGATCAAAGGAGCTATATGATATTGGCCATATCATGTCACTATTATTATTTGATTGCATGTGATGTTTATCATGTTTTTGCATCTTGTTTACTTAGAACAACGGTAGTAAATAAGATGATCCCTCATAACAATTTCAAGAAAGTGTTCCCCCTAACTATGCGCCGTTGCGACAGTTCGTTGTTTCGAAGCACCACGTGATGATCGGGTGTGATAGATTCCAACGTTCACATACAACGGATGTAAGACAGATTTACACATGCAAACACTTAGGTTAACTTGACGAGCCTAGCATGTACAGACATGCCCTCGGAACACAAGAGACCAAATGGTCGAACGTGAGTCGTATGAAAGATACGATCAACATGGAGATGTTCACCGATGATGACTAGTCCGTCTCATGTGATGATCTGACACGGCCTAGTCGAGTCGGATCATGTTTCACTTAGATGACTAGATGGATGTCTAATCTGAGTGGGAATTCATTAAATAATTTGATTAGATGAACTTAATTATCATGAACTTAGTCTAAAAATCTTCGCATAAATGTCTTGTAGATCAAATGGCCAACGCTCATGTTAACATGAACTTCAACGCGTTCCAAGAGAAAACCAAGCTGAAAGATGATGGCAGCAACTATACGGACTGGGTCCGGAACCTGCGGATCATCCTCATAGCTGCCAGGAAACAATATGTCCTAGAAGCACCGCTAGGTGAAGCACCCATCCCAGAGAACCAAGACGTTATGAACGCTTGGCAGCAGCGTGCTGATGATTACTCCCTCGTCCAGTGCGGCATGCTTTACAGCTTAGAACCGGGGCTCCAAAAGCGTTTTGAGCAACACGGAGCATATGAGATGTTCGAAGAGCTGAAAATGGTTTTCCAAGCTCATGCCCGCGTCGAGAGATATGAAGTCTCTGACAAGTTCTACAGCTGTAAGATGGAGGAAAATAGTTTTGTCAGTGAGCACATACTCAAGATGTCTGGGTTGCACAACCGCTTGTCCCAGCTGGACATTAACCTCCCAGACGAGGCGGTCATTGACAAAATCCTTCAGTCGCTCCCACCTAGCTACAAGAGCTTTGTGATGAACTACAATATGCAGGGGATGGAAAAGACCATTCCTGAAGTATTTTCAATGCTGAAATCAGCGGAGGTAGAAATAAAAAAGGAACATCAAGTGTTGATGGTCAATAAAACCACCAAGTTCAAGAAAGGCAAGGGTAAGAAGAACTTCAAGAAGGACGGCAAGGATGTTGCCGCGCCCGGTTAGCCAGTTGCCGGGAAGAAGTCAAAGAATGGACCCAAGCCTGAGACTGAGTGCTTCTATTGCAAAGGGAAGGGTCACTGGAAGCGGAACTGCCCCAAATACTTAGCGGACAAGAAGGCCGGCAACACTAAAGGTATATGTGATATACATGTAATTGATGTGTACCTTACCAGTGCTCATAGTAGCTCCTGGGTATTTGATACCGGTGTCATTGCTCATATTTGTAACTCAAAGCAGGAGCTGCGGAATAAGCGGAGACTGGCGAAGGACGAGGTGACGATGCGCGTCGGGAATGGTTCCAAGGTCGATGTGATCGCCGTCGGCACGTTACCTCTACATTTACCTACGGGATTAGTTTTAAACCTCAATAATTGTTATTTATTGCCAAGTTTGAGCATGAACATTGTATCTGGATCTCGTTTAATACGAGATGGCTACTCATTTAAATCCGAGAATAATGGTTGTTCTATTTATTTGAGAGATATGTTTTATGGTCATGCTCCAATGGTCAATGGTTTATTCTTAATGAATCTCGAACGTGATGTTACACATGTTCATAGTGTGAATACCAAAAGATGTAATGTTGATAACGATAGTCCCGCATACTTGTGGCACTGCCGCCTTGGTCACATTGATGTCAAGCGCATGAAGAAGCTCCATACTGATGGACTTTTAGAGTCTCTCGATTATGAATCATTTGACACATGCGAACCATGCCTCATGGGCAAAATGACCAAGACTCTGTTCTCCGGAACAATGGAGCGAGCAACCAACTTATTGGAAATCATGCATACTGATGTGTGCGGTCCAATGAGTGTTGAGGCTCGCGGAGGATATCGTTATGTTCTCACTCTCACTGATGACTTGAGTAGATATGGGTATGTCTACTTTATGAAACACAAGTCTGAGACCTTTGAAAAGTTCAAGGAATTTTAGAATGAGGTAGAGAATCATCATGACCGGAAAATAAAGTTCTTATGATCAGATCGTGGAGGAGAATATTTAAGTCACGAATTTGGCACACACTTAAGGAAATGTGGAATCGTTTCACAACTCACGCCACTTGGAGCACCTCAACGTAACGGTGTGTCCGAACATCGTAATCGCACTCTATTGTATATGGTGCGATCTATGATGTCTCTTACTGATTTACCGCTATCATTTTGGGGATACGCTCTAGAGACAACTGCATTCACTTTAAATCGGGCACCGTCTAAATCCGTTGAGACGACACCGTATGAATTATGGTTTGGGAAGAAACATAAGCTGTCATTTCTAAAAGTTTGGGGATGCGATGCTTATGTCAAGAAACTTCAACCTGAAAAGATCGAACCCAAGTCGGAAAAATGCGTCTTCATAGGATACCCTAAGGAAACCATTGGGTATACCTTCTACCTAAGATCCGAAGGCAAGATCTTTGTTGCCAAGAACGGATCCTTTCTAGAGAAAGAGTTTCTCTCGAAAGAAGTAAGTGGGAGGAAAGTGGAACTTGATAAAGTATTACCTCTTGAACCGGAGAGTAGCGCATCTCAAGAAAATGTTTCTGTGGTGCCTCCACCGATTAGAGAGGAGGTTAATGATGATGATCATGAAACTTCAGATCAAGTTACTACTGAACTTCATAGGTCCACAAGGACACGTTCCGCACCCGAGTGGTACGGCAACCCTGTCCTGGAGATCATGTTGTTAGACAACGGTGAACCTTCGAACTATGAAGAAGCAATGGCGGGCCCAGATTCCAACAACTGGCTTGAAGCCATGCAATCCGAGATAGGATCCATGTATGAAAAAAAAGTATGGACTTTGACAGACTTGCTCGATGATCGGCGAGCGATAGAAAACAAATGGATCTTTAAGAAGAAGACGGACGCGGATGGTAATGTTACCATCTATAAAGCTCGACTTGTCGCCAAGGGTTATCGGCAAGTTCAAGGGGTTGACTACGATGAGACTTTCTCTCCCGTAGCGAAGCTGAAGTCCGTCCGAATCATGTTAGCAATTGTCGCATACTATGATTATGAGATATGGCAAATGGACGTCAAAACGGCATTCCTTAACGGTTATCTTAAGGAAGAACTATATATGATGCAGCCGGAAGGTTTTGTCGACCCTAAGAATGCTAACAAGGTATGCAAGCTCCAGCGATCCATTTATGGGCTGGTGCAAGCATCTCGGAGTTGGAACATTCGCTTTGATGAGATGATCAAAGCGTTTGGGTTTGCGCAGACTTATGGAGAAGCCTGCGTTTACAAGAAAGTGAGTGGGAGCTCTGTAGCATTTCTCATATTATATGTAGATGACATACTTTTGATGGGAAATGATATAGAACTTTTGGACAGCATTAAGTCCTACTTGAATAAGTGTTTTTCAATGAAGGACCTTGGAGAAGCTGCTTATATATTAGGCATCAAGATCTATAGAGATAGATCAAGACGCCTCATAGGTCTTTCACAAAGCAGATACCGTGATAAGATATTGAAGAAGTTCAATATGGATCAGTCTAAGAAGGGGTTCTTGCCTGTGTTCCAAGGTGTGAAATTGAGCTCAGCTCAATGTCCGACCATGGCAGAAGATATAGAAGAGATGGGTGTCATCCCCTATGCCTCAGCCATAGGGTCTATTATGTATGCCATGCTGTGTACCAGACCTGATGTAAACCTTGCCGTGAGTTTGGTAGGAAGGTACCAAAGTAATCCTGGCAAGGAACACTGGACAGCAGTCAAGAATATCCTGAAGTACCTGAAAAAGACTAAGGACATGTTTCTCATTTATGGAGGTGACGAAGAGCTCGTCGTAAAGGGTTACGTCGACGCTAGCTTCGACACAGATCTGGATGACTCTAAGTCACAAACCGGATACGTGTATATGTTGAATGGTGGAGCAGTAAGCTGGTGCAGCTGCAAGCAGAGCGTCGTGGCGGGATCTACTTGTGAAGCGGAGTACATGGCAGCCTCGGAGGCAGCGCATGAAGCAATTTGGGTGAAGGAGTTCATCACCGACCTAGGAGTCATACCCAATGTGTCGGGGCCAATCAAACTCTTCTGTGACAACACTGGAGCTATTGCACTTGCCAAGGAACCCATGTTTGAAGACCAGGCACATCAAGTGTCGCTTCAACTCCATTCGTGAAAATGTTCAAGATGGAGACATAGAAATTTGTAAAGTGCATACGGATCTGAATGTCGCAGATCCATTGACTAAAGCTCTTCCGCGAGCAAAACATGATCAACACCAGAACTCTATGGGTGTTCGATTCATCACAATGTAACTAGATTATTGACTCCAGTGCAAGTGGGAGACTGTTGGAAATATGCCCTACAGGCAATAATATATATTTCCTTGTTCATGATAATTGTCTTTTATTCATGATATAATTGTGTTATCCGGAAATCGTAATACATGTGTGAATACATAGACACCAACATGTCCCTAGTAAGCCTCTAGTTGACTAGCTCGTTGATCAACATATAGTCATGGTTTCCTGACTATGGACATTGGATGTCATTGATAACGAGATCACATCATTAGGAGAATGATGTGATGGACAAGACCCAATCCTAAGCATAGCACAAGATCGTTTAGTTCGTTTGCTAGAGCTTTTCCAATGTCAAGTATCTTTTCCTTAGACCATGAGATCGTGTAACTCCCGGATACCATAGGAGTGCTTTGGGTGTACCAAACGTCACAACGTAACTGGGTGACTATAAAGGTATACTACGGGTATCTCTGAAAGTGTCCGTTGGGTTGACACGGATCGAGACTGGGATTTGTCACTCCGTATGATGGAGAGGTATCATTGGGCCCACTCGGTAATGCATCATCATAATGAGCTCAATGTGATCAAAGTGTTTGATCACGGGATCAGGCATTACGGTACGAGTAAATTGACTTGCCGGCAACGAGATTGAACGAGGTATTGGGATACCGACGATCGAATCTCGGGCAAGTAAAATACCGATTGACAAAGGGAATTGTATACGGGATTGATTGAATCCTCGACATCGTGGTTCATCCGATGAGATCATCGAGGAGTATGTGGGAGCCAACATGGGTATCCAGATCCCGTTGTTGGTTATTGGCCGGAGAGGCGTCTCGGTCATGTCTGCATGTCTCCCGAACCCGTAGGGTTTACACACTTAAGGTTTGGTGACGCTAGGGTTGTAGAGATATGAGTATGCAGTAACCCGAAAGTTGTTCGTAGTCCCGGATGAGATCCCGGACATCACGAGGAGTTCCGGAATGGTCCGGAGGTGAAGAATTATATATAGGAAGTGCAGTTTCGGCCATCGGGAAAGATTCGGGGGTCACCGGTATTGTACCGGGACCACCCAATGGGTCCCGGGGGTCCACCGGGTGGGGCCACCCATCCCGGAGGGCCCCATGGGCTGAAGTGGGGAGGGGAACCTGCCCATAGTGGGCTGGTGCACCCCCCTTGGCCCACCCTCTGCGTCTAGGGTTGGAAACCCTTGGGTGGGGGGGGGGGGCGCCCCACTTGCCTTGGGGTACTCCACCCCCTGGCCGCCGCCCCCCTTGGGAGATCTCATCTCCAAGGGCCGGCGCCCCCCCAGGGGGCCTATATAAAGGGGGGAGGGAGGGGCAGCCGCACCCTGAAGCCTTGGTGGCTCCCTCTCCCCTGCTACACCTCTCCCTCTCGCAGAAGCTCGGCGAAGCCCTGCTGCGGTGACTGCTGCATCCACCACCATTCCGTCGTGCTGCTGGATCTTCATCAACCTCTCCTTCCCCTTGCTGGATCAAGAAGGAGGATACGTCACGCTGACCATACGTGTGTTAAACGCGGAGGTGCCGTCCGTTCGGCGCTAGGATCTCCGGTGATTTGGATCACGACGAGTACGCCTCCTTCATCCACGTTCTCTTGAACGCTTCCGCTCGCGATCTACACAGGTATGTAGATGCACTCCGATCACTCGTTGCTAGATGAACTCATAGATGGATCTTGGTGAACCGTAGGAAATTTTTTATTTTCTACAACGTTCCCCAACAGTTATGTCCAAAATTTAGTGAACGTGCTCCGGTTTCCACGAAAATAATCCGGTTTCATGTAGTAATTCATTCATTTATTTATTCTTCTACGGGGGGTTTGCATGAAATTCATGAGGTCTGAAATGTAAAGTACCCCGGCATATGCTCCGAGTCGTGCATGCACTACGACCCAGATGCTCTATGTCCCACATGTCGGAGAATGGGAGCACGTGGAAATAGCCTAGGAGTACATATAGGAGGATAAATGCGTGAGATAATATGTACTGTGAAGCATTGCCGCGGTTCGAAAACGAGTCCTAAAGTGATGACCGCGCGCACCCAACTAGTGGTACTAGACATACGACTAATTTTTCCCTCAAAAAAGAAAAAAAAGAGGCACGAGTGCTCAGTACTCCTATTCTATAAACACGAGTCCCATCTGACAACAACGTCCGTGCTACAGCTAGCTCTCCTCCCTCGTTTCTCTCTTCTAATTCTAAACTCGGCTGACACCCGGTGGGCGGGGTGGGTTTTCCCAACTGCGGCCCCACCTCACAGTGAAAACGTTACGACTGGAATAAAAATGCCATATGCTCCCTCCGTTCATAAATATAAGCCTTTTTAGATACTATTTCAAATGGAATACTGCATACGGATGTATGTAGACATAGTTTAGAGTGTAGATTCACTCATTTTGCTCCGTATGTAGTAGTCACTTGCTGGAATCTTTAGAAAGACTTATATTTGGGAATGAAGGGAGTACTATACTAATAAAACATTAAGGCCACGAGGCGATGCAGTGCTGGTAACAGGAGGCAAGAAGAAGAGATGCATCCATCGACGACGTCCACCTCCTCGACTCAGGACACCGGCCCACCGAATGGCGCCTAAGTAGCAGCGGCTTTCGTGGCCAGGTCGACGTGCTTTTGAACAATGGCATCCAAAGATTCTAGCCGCTGGAAGAAGGCCAATGTCTTTCTATCCTCGCTTGCCTTGTAGTGGCCTATGTAGACAATTTCCTCGTAGACGTGGATGTGTAGGTCGACGGTTTCTTGCATGGAGAGGCGCTGCGCGGCGAGCGCAGCCTCGAGGTGCACATTCTTCGTCGCGACCTCCGGCACCTGCAGGGCCACCATGGCTTGAAAGAGTTCGTCACCATGGAGGCCGATGAGGGTGGCAGGCAATGAGGAGCCTAGGCGTGCGGGCTGGAGCAGTACGGCAAGGTCGTCCGCGCGCTTCTTGACGGCGGTGAACTTGCGGATGGAGTTGACCATCATGTCGTCCATGCGAGAGGCGAGCTGGCGTCGGCGAGGGCTACGATGCCTGCGGTCGCCAGCACCGTCTGGAAACGCTACGCGGTGTGGGGCCGCAGGTCGGTGCCTTGGATGATTTGGCACAGCCGACTGCCGCTCGGGTCCATCGCCTCCATAGGTGCTTGTGGCTTCTGGTCACTTGGTCTTGGATTGGAGTAAGCAGTGTTGCGCAGAGACTTGGGAGTCAATGGATTGGAGTAGTGGGGCGCCTTTATTATATGAGAGTCCAAACTCTGTTGCATCACATCGTGCTGGCTCTATTCTGCTTCTCCAATTAATTCCCTCTCCATGTAATTGAGGATGCATCATTGGCCGTTCAACGTCTCGGGAACCGCTACCCTCTCCCTCCTTGGCATTGAAGCACCTATGGACCCGTCGACGACGAGGTGCCTATGGTGACTTCATAAATTTCAAGATGATAGTGTCGTGCGTGTGTGCGTTCATAGGGTGAGTGTATGCGCGTGTATATGAGCGCTTGCGTCTGTACTGTGTAAAAAACGTAAATGCATGTCAAAAAGAGACTAGTTAGTATACTCAATATTGTGCACCTCGGAGAGGAAAACGATAGAACTAGTACGTAGTCCCTCCGTTCCATAATATAAGAACGTTTTTGACACTAGTGTAGTGTCAAAAAAAGTCTCATATATTTTTGGATGGAGGGAGTATTTATTTACGGTGCAGATTCACTCATTTTGCTCCATATGTACTCCGTCTCGGTGTAGTCTAGTCACTTGTTTAAATCTCTAGAAGGGCAAATACTCCTTTCTGGTTTACAGGGCTATACTAGCAAGTAGTTGTACGTACTAGTACAATAGTGGGCTCACATGGCAATTTTGTCTCATGCAAGAGCCTGCTGCATGTCCGTCCACCGCGAGCGGGGCGGATAGCTTGTTGTAGAAGTACTACTAAGTAAAAGTCTGTCCTCATTTGCAAGAAACTGCGCGCATGGGTGAGGGAGAAGGCGTGTAGTAAAATCAAGCTTCTCCTCGTTGTACGAGTTGACGCGACACATCATAGCACTGGCCCCACATGCTTGCCTCTAAACTTGGCTGAAAAACCCGCAGTGTACAATATATTTTCTGCAACCTCTAACATTTACCCACCACAAATTAAAATATATGTGGCCGTATGCATCATTCTGATGTAGAGGCCGGGGAGTCCCCCCTTTTCGAAGAAAAAAACAAATTAAAAAATATATTCATGTCTTGACCAGATGAGCGTGCAAACTACAATCACCAGGGTGTCAAATAGGGCCAGAAGACTATTTTAATTTTTTTTAAGAAACTTCGAGACGGCCACATAGCATGGAGCGGACCCCAAAGATTTTAAGCTTACAGGCACGGTACATGCTATCCTAGACTACTCTACACATAAACTGCCACACGAGCGCCCGGGCTGCGCTTGGCTCTTCGCCTCTTCGGGAAGTCGAACAATGATGGAGTACTACTGCATTGGAGGAGTACTACAGTATGCTTCTGGCCATCTGACACCAATTGAACTGCTGCATGTCCACCACGTGCGGGAGGGAGAGCGTGTAGCGAAAGCTTCTCCTAGTCTTGCCAGCCACCACGCTCATGGGCGAGGGAGGGACGCTCCTGCCTTTGTGTGTATGACAGGTGGGCCCGACAGGTGTGTGGCCAACCTGTCATATAGCCAAAGGCAGGTGCAGTTAAGTCGGCGAGGGAGAGGATAATCAAACTTCTTGTTGATGTACGAGTTGACGCGACACATCAAAGCACTGCACTCAATATATTTCAATAATTTGCGTTTACAGATGCATTAATTACAACGCACGCATGCATGCCGTGACTCTCCTTTTGATACTTGCATGTGTTGATTTAATGCACCTTGAAGTAGTATAAAATATGTGACGGTAAAGCTTTGTAATACCCCGGCCCAAGTCAAGAGATGGTTGTGCACGAGGAGGGCGAGATCATGCAGACCGAACATGACCCGACGATGAAGCTCTCTAAGGTCACGATGGACCTCACCGTGCTCCACTGCCCCTTGTGCCTCCGCCCCTTGACGCCTCCAGTGTATGAGGTTCGAATACACCTCGTCCATTCGGCTGATTGAGCAAGGTGCAGGTTTCTTGATTGATGTGTTGTTCGGTAGATTTGTGCAGTGCAAGGGAGGGCACCTGGCCTGCGCGGACTGCCGCGTCGAGCGCCCCGGGAACCAGCGGCAGTGCCAGAAGTGCGAGCGCGGCGGTGGCTTCGACGTGCGGAACACGGCGGTGGACTCCGTCCTTTCGTCGGTGAGGGTGGAGTCCCCGCACGAAGGCTGTGGGCTCTACGCATGGGCGGATTTAGGCCCCAGGCAGAAGGGGCGGTGGCCTGGGGCATGAGGCCCATATCCTCATATATTTGTGCACTGTAGCTATAGTAAATTGCTACAGTAAACAGAACTGCCTGGGCCTTGGCCCAGTTCGCCTGGGCCTTGGCTTATTCTTGGGTCCGCACTGGCTCTACGTCACTTACCACAAGCTCGCCGATCACCAGAGCGTGTGTCCGCTCGCGCCCTGCAAATGCCCCGTGCCCGTCTGTGGCTACGAAGGCCCACCGCCGGCGCTCTACCACAACATCAGCACCGCGCATCCCATGCCCGTGCACAGGATCCAGTGCGGCAAGCTGCTCCAGCTGCAAGTGTGCCACTATCGGATCCACGGCTCTTGCTGTTTGCGGAGGAGGACCGCCGCGCATTTTTCTTGGTCAGCGGCGTGCGCGACATCAGCGCGCCTATCATCGTGTCGGTCATCTGCATCAGAGCGGGGGCGTCCCCACTGCTGCACTATGTGGCCAAGCTGTGCGCGAGCGGCCCGCCGGCGGAGCCCAAAGGCACGACCGATGCCATCAAGGGGGAAATGGAGGTGACAAGCAGCAAGGATCCCGGCGACGTCGACGTGCAGGAGCTGACCTTCTTGACAGTTCCGCCCAAGCTACTAGTCGGGGCTAAGCTTGTGTCCCTCCACATTCAGATTGACAAGCTCACGTCCTAAATGTTTATACAGTGGCTTCTGTTTATCTTAGTAATATGCTAATATAGGGATTACCTTGGTCTACTTTAGCTTAAGAAATGGTGGGTTTTGGTGGCGATAAAAAATATGTTTATCAATGCATTAATTGCAATGCATGCATGCATAAAGTACATGCATTGGTCAATTTTCTCTTAATACTTGCATGCAATGATTTAATGCACCTTGGAATCTGAATATGTGTTGGGGAACAACCAAATTGAGCCTTATAAAATGGAAAAACTAAAATTTTGAGATAAGCCCTATAAAACCGGAAAGGAGAGAGAGTACAAAAAGAAGTACTCCATCCGGGAATAGTGCCGCACTTCGAAACTTGAACCGTCAATAAATTTTGAGCTTGCATCTCGTCACATTCCAAATTACTCCACGCTATATTGAATTGCAAACATGTTCACACCGATCAAAACCTAAACGGTTTCTCACTTAGGAGCGTATTAGTACTCGGTTATAAATACTAGTATGCCAAGATGACTGCGCATTCCTCCTCAATTCCTCATCCACAAAAACAAACAAGCCATTCAACATCCTTCCCTTGCATCTGCCATGGCCAGCGTGAGTTCTGGGTCGAGAGATTGCCACCAGGGAGAGGCGAGCATGGAAGCGGAAGCACGAGAGATGTCCCGCCTCGCTGCGAGAGTAGCCGACATGTCCCGCAACGCGGAAGTAGCAGCATAGAGGTCCCGCCGCGCCGCTGAAGCAGCACGGAGGTCCCGCCGCGCCGTCGATGCAGCAGACTGGTCCGGCCGCGCCGCGGAAGCAGCAGAGATGTCCCACCGCGCCACGAATGCGGCAGAGATGTCACGCCGCATCGCGGCGGCCTGGGAAAATTTCTCACGTGCAGGCGACGACTGTTACATGCGCATGCATGCGATCGTCCATGGCCAGATGGATCAGATCTCCCGTTTTGCGAGTTTGCAGGACGACATGAAAGCCTCGTTTGAACAGGCTATCGGCGCACTAAGGGAGGGCAATGAGAGGCTTCGGGCGAGCGCGACCTGCTGAGGGAGAAGATCGTCCGAAGTGCAGACCAGCAGGAGAAGACCAGTGCCTTGTTGAAGAGGACCGGCGTCATCGTCAAAAAACTTATGGACGAGAATGACATGCTCCGCAACGAGCGCCAAAGGCTGGTGGAGGAATCCGTGGGTGTTCTCAAGCAGCGTCTTGAGGACACGAAAGAGCTCATCGCTGCTCGCCGCGGAGACTAGTTCCCGCGGCCTGCAGCAATGCATCAAGAAAGTAGAGATCAGCGAGCCAGATCCTTATCTTCCTTCTTATTTTGCCCTTGTGTATTTCGGGTGTAGCCGTATGTGGCTTTTTAATTATCTTTCTAATTATGTAAGACAATTAATCGTCCTTATCTTTCTATGGAAGATCAATGTTGCGAGGCTGGGATGAAGAAAACTCTTGCTGTGGCGACCCTGGCGTTGTTGTTCTTCTAGTTGCTACTGGGCTTCCTTCAGTTTCCTGGTTTTTTTGTAATAATCGGTTTAGGATGTGGATTGTGTCATCGGTTGTAATGTTGGGTCCTAGCACGGATGTTTGGCCTTTGTTGGCCTCTTGGGATGTTGCGATTTCAATCTGGTAGCTTTTAGTCCTTCGTGTTAGGCTGGAGTTCTGCTGAACTTCTTGTGAATTGTGGTGGTTTTCAGTAATGAAAATCGGAAGGGACAAGCCCTTCTTTGATCAAAAAAAATAGTCGTCCTTATATATTCATCAGTCTTGCTATAAGTCGCAGTAGATCCTATATAGGTCTGTCGGATCTTACAACAAGATCCGTGCTTTCAGATTTTCTTTTTTCTCTCTTAAATCTTAGTCGAGTGAGACATAGCCACGCCATTAAACAGAGGCTCGGGCGCCATTAATGGAGACCTTAGGAGAGAGGTGGACGGCAGATGGAGGTCAAAGGGCTCTCCTCCCGATAAGCACGCGCAGGGGTCTGATCGCACACCTCTTGTACTACTCAAATAGCTACCCTGCACGGCGCCTCCTAGCTAATAAAAAATGGGGACGCGTGGCGGCACGTAAATGGTACTAGTAAGTAGAACGCCCACGGTTTCAACAATACTTGTGTTTCCGATTGTAACGTGACAGCACTGGTTCCAAAATGACTTTGTTGATTGTCAATGTGTGCGCCTTCGCAAATCGGACTGCAAATTTACAACATCATGTTGGTGCCATTGTTGGGGAACGTAGTAATTTCAAAAAATTTCCTACGCACACGCAAGATCATGGTGATGCATAGCAACGAGAGGGGAGAGTGTTGTCCACGTACCCTCGTAGACCGAAAGAGGAAGCGTTATGACAACGCGGTTGATGTAGTCGTACGTCTTCACGGCCCGACCGATCAAGCACCGAAACTACGGCACCTCCGAGTTCTAGCACACGTTCAGCTCGATGACGATCCCCGGACTCCGATCTAGCAAAGTGTCGGGGAAGAGTTCCGTCAGCACGACGGCATGGTGACGATCTTGATGTTCTACTGTCGCAGGGCTTCGCCTAAGCACCGCTAAAATATTATCGAGGATTATGGTGGAGGGGGCACCGCACACGGCTAAGAGAACGATCACGAAGATCAACTTGTCTGTCTAGAGGTGCCCCCTGCCCCCGTATATAAAGGAGCAAGGGGGGGTGCGGCCGGCCCTAGGAGGAGGCGCGCCGGAGGAGTCCTACTCCTACCGGGAGTAGGACTCCCCCCCTTTCCCTAGTTGGATTAGGACTTGGGGGAAGGAGGAGAGAGGGAAAGGAAAGGGGGGGGGGGCGCCGCCCCCCTTCCTTGTCCAATTCGGACTTGGGGGGGGGCGCGGCAGCCCCTAGGCCTCCTCTCCTCTTCCTCCACTAGGCCCATTAAGGCCCATTAGGTTACCGGGGGGTTCCGGTAACCTCCCGGTACTCCGGTAAAAATGCTGATTTCACCCGGAACACTTCTGATGTCCAAACATGGGCTTCCAATATATCAATCTTCATGTCTCGACCATTTCGAGACTCCTCGTCATGTCCGTGATCACATCCGTGCCTCTGAACAACCTTCGGTACATCAAAATACATAAACTCGTAATGAAACTATCATCGTAACGTTAAGCGTGCGGACCCTACGGGTTTGAGAACAATGTAGACATGACCGAGACACGTCTCCGGTCAATAACCAATAGCGGAACCTGGATGCTCATATTGGCTCCTACATATTCTACGAAGATGTTTATCGGTCAGACCGCATAACAACATACGTTTTTCCCTTTGTCATCGGTATGTTACTTGCCCGGGGTTCAATCGTCGGTATCTCAATACCTAGTTCAATCTCGTTACCGGCAAGTGTCTTTACTCGTTCTGTAATACATCATCTCGCAACTAACTCATTAGTTGCAATGCTTGCAAGGCTTAAGTGATGTGCATTACCGAGAGGGCCCAGAGATACCTCTCCGACAATCGGAGTGACAAATCCTAATCTCGAAATACGCCAACCCAACATGTACCTTTGGAGACACATGTAGAGCACCTTTATAATCACCCAGTTACGTTGTGACATTTGGTAGCACACAAATTGTTCCTCCGACAAACAGGAGTTGCATAATCTCATAGTCATCGGAACATGTATAAGTCATGAAGAAAGCAATAGCAACATACTAAACAATCGGGTGCTAAGCTAATTGAATGGGTCATGTCAATCACATCATTCTCCTAATGATGTGATCCCGTTAATCAAATGACAACAAATGTCTATGGTTAGGAAACATAACCATCTTCGATCAACGAGCTAGTCAAGTAGAGGCATACTAGTGATGTTTAGTTTGTCTATGTATTCACACAAGTATTATGTTTCCGGTTAATACAACTCTAGCATGAATAATAAACATTTATCATGATATAAGGAAATAAATAATAACTTTATTATTGCCTCTAGGGCATATTTCCTTCAGTCTCCCATTTGCACTAGAGTCAATAATCTAGATTACACAGTAATGATTCTAACACCCATGGAGCCTTGGTGCTGATCATGTTTAGCTCGTGGAAGAGGCTTAGTCAACGGGTCTGCTACATTCAGATTCGTATGTATCTTGCAAATCTCTATGTCTCCCACTTGGACTAGATCCCGGATGGAATTGAAGCGTCTGTTGATGTGCTTGGTTCTCTTGTGAAATCTGGATTCCTTTGCCAAGGCAATTGCACTAGTATTGTCACAAAAGATTTTCGTTGGACCCGATGCACTAGGTACGACACCTAGATCGGATATGAACTCCCTCATCCAGACTCCTTCGTTTGCTGCTTCCGAAGCAGCTATGTACTTTGCTTCACCTGTAGATCCCGCCATGATGCTTTGTTTAGAACTGCACCAACTGATAGCTCCACCGTTTAATGTAAATACGTATCCGGTTTGCGATTTAGAATCATCTGGATCAGTGTCAAAGCTTGCATCAACATAACCATTTACGATGAGCTCTTTGTCACCTCCATATATGAGAAACATATCCTTCGTCCTTTTCAGGTATTTCAGGATGTTCCTGACCGTTGTCAAGTGATCCACTCCTGGATTAGTTTGGTACCTCCCTGCTAGACTTATAGCAAGACACACATCAGGTCTGGTACATAGCATTGCATACATGATAGAGCCTATGGCTGAAGCATAGGGAACATCTTTCATTTTCTCTCTATCTTCTGCAGTGGTCGGGCACTGAGTCTTACTCAACTTCACACCTTGTAACATAGGCAACAATCCTTTCTTTGCTTGATCCATTTTGAACTTCTTCAAAACTTTGTCAAGGTATGTGCTTTGTGAAAGTCCAATTAAGCGTCTTGATCTATCTCTATAGATCTTAATGCCCAATATGTAAGCAGCTTCACCGAGGTCTTTCATTGAAAAACTCTTATTCAAGTATCCCTTTATGCTATCAAGAAATTCTATATCATTTCCGATTAGCAATATGTCATCCACATATAATATCAGAGATGCTACAGAGCTCCCACTCACTTTCTTGTAAATACAGGCTTCTCCAAAAGTCTGTACAAAACCAAATGCTTTGATCACACTATCAAAGCGTTTATTCCAACTCCGAGAGGCTTGCACCAGTCCGTAAATGGATCGCTGGAGCTTGCACACTTTGTTAGCTCCCTTTGGATCGACAAAACCTTCCGGCTGCATCATATACAACTCTTCTTCCAGAAATCCATTCAGGAATGCAGTCTTGACATCCACCTGCCAAATTTCATAATCATAAAATGCGGCAATTGCTAACATGATTCGGACAGACTTAAGCATCGCTACGGGTGAGAAGGTCTCATCATAGTCAATCCCTTGAACTTGTCGAAAACATTTTGCGACAAGTCGAGCTTTGTAGACAGTAACATTACCGTCAGCGTCAGTCTTCTTCTTGAAGATCCATTTATTCTCAATTGCTTACCGATCATTGGGCAAGTCAACCAAAGTCCATACTTTGTTCTCATACATGGATCCTGTCGGATTTCAGGTTCCGGCAGACCCTTGAGGTTCGAACACTCGGGTGCGCGCGGAGATTTCGCCTTCTACCTACCTGCACCCCACCGCCTCGCTAAGATCTAAGCTATGGAAAGAACAGCACAAGAGACACAGGGTTTATACTAGTTCGGGCCACCATTGTGGTGTAATACCCTACTCTAGTTTGTGGTGTGGTGGATTGCCTCTTGGGCTGATGATGATGAGCAATACAAGGAAGAAAAGCCTCGCGAGGGTCTGTTCTTGGCTGGGGCAATGAACTGCTAGGAGGAGTTCAGTAACCCTTCTCTCTCTCTCTCTCTCTCTCTCTCTCTCTCTCTTCTCTCTCTCTCTCTCTCTCTGTGATGCTACTCGATCCGATCCCAGCTTGTTTCTCCCTTGGCTTCTAGATTCTCGATCCCCTCTTCATCCTCTCTACCCTAGGGGTGGCTAGTCCTATTTATAGGCAAAGGCCCTGGGCCTCTTCCCAAATATTGAGTGGGAAGGGCGCCAACAATTGGCCATTTTGAAGGGGAACATCTGGTACACTTATCCTGACTAAAGTTGGTCCTCGCCTGCCAAAGGCTCTGGTGGTGATGCTGGCTTGGGCTCCACAATGACGTCCTCCCTGCCGTTGGGCTGGTCTTGGTCTTGTTGCACCCAAACGGGTGCCTTTGCTTGATGCTCTCGCCTGCGCTTGCTCCCTTTGCACCAAAGAGGAAAGGAGGACACTGCGCGGGCTGGCGCCCGCCTGGTGCCCTTGGTCGTCATGGCTTGCGTCACGGGCACCTCGTGATGTACCCCGCCTTGATCTCTCCGCCGCCTCGCGAGCCAGCCTGATGAGGCCGTGCCTGAGGAAGCTCCGTGTCGTCTGCCCCTCGAGGCTTGTCCCCTCGCAAGGGTCTTGGGTCTGTGTTGATGAAGATGGGCCGTGCTGGGCCCCCCTTTGAGCCACGCCGCAGGCCGCAGGTAGACAAGTCTGGGGAACCCGTTCCCAGAATGCAGACAGTAGCCCTCGGGCCCAAGGCGCGCCCGGACTTGGCCGTGCAGGGAGGCGAAAGGGCATGGGCGAAGCGCCGCGGGCCCTAACAGCCTGCGGCCTTGGGCGCCGCGTGGAGGTTGATTGGACGCGAGCGCCTCAGCAACCGCGCGAGTTGATAAAGGAGCGGCATCTGCCTAGGCTTCGCTTTTTTGCTTTCTCCGGTTGCTGCTCAGATCTCCTTTCTTGCGCCTCTCCTTCCTTCCTCCAAAATTTCCAGATCTACTCCGACTGCTTGACCTAGGAAGCCATGGCGCCTCGTCAGTCCCCGGTCGGAGCTTGGTACTCGTCTGCCCTGGATTCGCTGAACGTGTCGGAGGCGAGCCTCGCTCGGTTGCGCCGGATGGCGGCGGCGCAGGGCATCGACGGGGCGAAGGTGTTCAAGGCCGGCTCCGCCACCCCTGAGGGCCAAGGGAGCACCTTCTATCCTCTCTTTGTAAGCGCCATTGCTGCTGGCCTGGTGCCTCCCTTCTCCGAGTTCTTCTTCTCTGTCCTCCGCCATTATAAGCTACAGGCTCTGCATCTCCACCCCAACTCCGTCCTTCTCCTGGCAATCTTCGCCTATTACTGCGAGGCTCATGTAGGGGTGCAGCCCTTAGTGGCCTTGCTGCACCACTACTTCTACCCCCAGACGTCTCGCGGTCCTGCTTCCGCGTGCGCGAGCTTCGTCGCGTATGGTGGCGCCATTGCCATTTCGAACCCCGGGAAAAGGATTGAGGGCTTCAGGAGCAAGTGGGTCTTGGCAGATGTTGGGCGCATCCACCCTCGGCTGATCTTGCCCATGGAGCAACCCACGAGCTCCAGTGATTGGGGTCGAGCGGAGCTCGTGGACCCCCGCACGAAGCTGGTGTTGGAGAAGATGGACGCGGATCTGAGGCCGGCCAACATGGCGGCAGCGAAGCTGACCGGCGCTGTCGGCGTTCTGGGAACGGGGGTCCCCAGACATGCCTGCCTGCGGCCCGAGGCGTGGCTCAAATGGGGGCCCAGCGCGGCCCAGCTTCATCAACACAAGGCTCAAGACCCTCGCGAGGGGCCAAGCCTCGCGAGGCGGACGACACGGCGCTTCCTCAAACACGGCCTCCTCAGGCTGGCTCGCGAGGAGGCGGAGAGATCAAGGCGGGGTACCTCACGAGGTTCCCATGATGCAAGCCATGACGACCAAGGGTGCCAGGCGGGCGCCAGCCCGCGCAGCGTCTCCCTTTCCTCTTTGGTGCAAAGGGGGCAAGCGCAGGCGAGGGGATCAAGCAAAGGCACCCATTTCGGTGCAACAAGACCAAGACTAGTCCAACGGTGGGAAGGAGGTCACCATGGAGCCCAGGACGGCGTCACCACAGGGCCTTTGGCAGGCGAAGACCAACTTTAGTCAGGATAAGTGTACCAGATGTTCCCCTTCGAATTGGCCAATTGTTGGCGCCCTTCCCGCTCAAATATTTTGGAAGGGGCCCAGGGCCTTTGCCTATAAATAGGACTAGCCACCCCCAGGGTAGAGGCATCTAGCGATCTGGAAGAGACATCGAATCAAGCTCTGAGAGCAGGTAGAGAAAGAGAGAGAAGGGCGATCGAACTGCCTCAACAGTTCACCCCTTAGCCAAGAACAGACCCTCGCGAGGCTGTTCTTCCTTGTACTATTCTTCATCATCAGCCCAAGAGGCAATCCACCCACCACAAACTAGAGTAGGGTATTACACCACAATGGTGGCCCGAACTAGTATAAACCCTGTGTCTCTTGTGTTGTTCTTGCGGTAGTTAGAACTTTGCGAGACGGAGAGGTAGAGGGCATGATCTCCGCGCGCACCCCAGAGTTCGAACCTTAAGGGTCTACCGGAACCTGTGATCCGAAATTTGGCGCGCCAGGTAGGTGTGCACCGGAATCGGCCTTCCACCACTCCGTCCTCCTTCAGCTGTCGCATCCATGTACGGCGCCCATCGAGCTCGCGTCACGCCAGTGGCCCTCGCTGGTGGGCGTCCTCGCTGTCCCCCGTCGCCCGCCGTCAACACCACCACCGACCCGGCGGGAGGCGAGCAGCAAGCACCATCCCAGCGTCTGCCTATGCGACAAGGTGACCGCACCGCGACATCGATGAGCCGCCACGTCAAGCCGTTTGCCCCTCAGATCAGCGCCGCTTCCGCATGGCAGGGGGCTCCCCGGGGCTGGGCGGCGCGTGGGTCTGGTCTGACCTTCAGCTCAGAGGACCACCCCGCTAACTTGGCCGGCTCGGGCGCGCTCCCCCTGTTGTGCACCCCCACCATCTGCCAGGTGGCCATCACCAGAACCCTCGTCGACGGCGGCGCGGGCCTCAGCGTGCTTTCAGTCGAGGCCTTAAACCTCCTCTGCATACCCCGGGAGCGGCTGCAACCCAGCCAATCTTTCTCGGGCATCGGGGGCGGGTCGTCCGACTCCTTGGGACAGATCCGGCTCCCAGTAACCTTCGGCACCTACGACAACTTCCGCACGGAGATGGTTGACTTCGACATCGCCCCCATCGGCCTCCCTTACAATGCCATCCTCGGCTACCCGGCACTAGCTCAGTTCATGGCCGCTACGCACCCGGCGTACAACCTCATGAAGATGCCTGGGAGCAGCGGTACCCTCACCGTGCACGGAGACACCGGGGACGCCCTACGAGCGCTCAAGCTCACCTTCAAGACGGCGGCATCGGCGCAGCCCATCGGCGCGGGGACCCCAGAGCCCAAGGGGGCTGCGCCCACCAAGCAGAAGTCGTTGTTCACCCAGGACAAGGCAGAAACCAAGCGAATACCCGTCGACGAGGACGGGTCCTCTAGCGCCACTTTCACCATTGACGCCAACCTGGAGCCTGAGCAGGAGGGGGCCCTGGTCAAGTTCCTGCGTGCAAATAAGAAAGTGTTTGCTTGGGAGCCTGATCAGTTGGCAGGGATCCCCAGGGACGTCATCGAGCATCACCTCAATGTGTGCCCGAATGTGCGCCCCGTGAAGCAGAAGGCCAGGCGGCAGTCCGCAGAGAAGCAAGCCTTCATCGTCCAAGAGACCTGCAAGTTAGAAGCTGCTGGGGTCATTCGCGAGGTCCGGTACCCAGATTGGCTGGCCAACCCTGTCGTTGTGCCCAAGAAAGGGGGGAAGGAACGCATGTGTGTCGACTTCACCAACCTCAACAAGGCATGCCCGCAAGATCCGTTTCCGCTCCCCCTCATCGACTAGATCGTCGATTCCACCGCCGAATGCGACCTGCTGTGCTTCCTGGATGCCTTCTCCGGATATCACCAGATCAAGATGGCGGTAGAAGATGTTGAGAAGACCGCCTTCCTGACCCCGTGCGGTGTATACTTCTATACATGCATGCCATTTGGACTGCGTAACGCGGGGGCGACCTTTCAGCGGCTGATGCACATCACCTTGGGTCCGCAGCTCGGAAAGAATGTCGAAGCATACGTTGATGACATCATGGTGAAATCACGAGAGGCCAAGACCCTGATACAAGATCTGGAGGAAACCTTCGCGAGCCTCGACGCAGTAAACCTACGGCTCAACCCGGAGAAATGTGTGTTTGGTGTCCCCTCGGGCAAGCTCTTGGGATTCCTCGTGTCTCATCGCGGCATCGAGGCCAACCCCGAGAAGGTCAAGGCAGTCGAGGACATGAGTCCGCCAAAGACCCTCAGAATAATGCAGAAGCTTACTGGGCGTGTGACCACACTAGGGCGCTTCATCTCCAAATTAGGGGAGCGAGCGCTGCCTTTCTTTCAGCAGATGAAGAAAAAGGGGCCCTTTGAATGGACTGAAGAGGCAGATAAGGCGTTTCAAGATCTCAAGAGGTACCTAACCAGTCCCCCAGTCATGGTGGCTCCGCGCCCTCAAGAGCCCCTGCTGCTTTACCTCGCCGCCACTCCTTACTCTGCCAGCGCAGCCCTGGTGGTGGTTAGGGAAGAGCGCCAGGTCAAGACCGCAGCGGCAGCCCAAGGCAAGACAAAACAGGAGCTAGGAAAGCTCGAGGAAGCCGAAACTACAGATGAGGAGGGTCAGCTACCGAGGAACACACCAGAGACAGGAGAGGCTGCATGCCCGGATGGACCACCTCCCGAGGTCACAACATCTCGTGAGGTGCCCTCACCCCCCGAGGGCGCCGCGACCCAAGATGCTCTCAGCCCTGTTGAGCACCCGGTCTACTTTGTCAGCACGGTGTTACGGGACGTGAGGGCACGGTACCCGATGCCTCAGAAGCTCCACCTCGCGCTGCTAGTAGCCTCGCGCAAGCTGCATCACTACTTCCAAGCGCATCCAATCAAAGTCGTCTCGTCGTACCCCCTGGAGAGAGTGCTCAGGAGCCCGAACTCAGCCGAAAGGGTCGCCGAGTGGAACATAGAGCTGCAGGCGTTTCAGCTCGAGTTCAGCACCACTAGGGTCATCAAAGGAGCAGCATTGGCGGATTTCGTGGCAGAATGGACAGAGGCACCAGGCCTCAAGGACAACGAGGATCGGTCCCTCTCCCAGGGAGCGAGGCGCCGGAAGGCTGGGTCATGTACTTTGATGGGGCATTCTCCAGGTACAGCGCGAGGGCTGGTGCGGTACTGATATCACCCACTCAGGATAAGCTCTACTATGCCGTACAGCTCTGTTTCCAGCAAGGTGAAAGGGTCTCCAACAACATAGCAGAATATGAGGGACTGATAGCCGGGTTGAAGGCCGCAGTGGCCCTGGGGGTGAAGCGCCTCACCGTCAAGGGCGATTCGCAGCTCCTAGTCAACTTCTCCAACAAGGTGTATGAGCCGAAGGACGAACATATGGAGGCCTATCTGGCGGAGGTCCGCAGGATGGAAAAACAGTTCTGGGGGCTGGAGCTGAAGCACGTACCCCGTGGCACCAACCAGGAAGCTGACGACATAGCTGGCCGGGCATCCAGGCGGCTGCCGCAGGAGCCCGGTGTCTTTGAAGAACGGCTCTTCAAACCTTCAGCGCAGCCGACGTTATCAAACACGACTCAGCCTCCAGGGGAGCTCCCTCAGCCGCCAGCCTCGGGAGCCCCGGTCTGTGGGCCGACCTCAGGAGCACGCCTGCTCCTGACGATGGAACCTCAGGAGGAGTGCTGGATCACAGAGCTCAGGAATTATCTAACACAAGGGGCCCTACCAGAGAAGGAGGAGGAAGCAGAACGTGTGGTGCGGCAGGCCACGGCATACTGCATCAGAGACGGGGAACTCTACCGGAAGCGACCAAACGACGTATCTCTGCGCCGCATCTCCAGAGAGCAAGGAAAGGAACTACTGAAGGACATACACGGTGGAGACTGCGGGCACCACTCATCATCACGGACCCTCGTCGGCAAGGCATTCCGTAGTGGGTTCTATTGGCCCACCGCGCTCAACGACGCAGTCGAATTGGTAAAGGCTTGTGAAGCCTGCCAGTTCCATTCCAAGCAGATCCATCAACCAGCGGGAGGCCTGCAGACTATACCCCTCTCGTGGCCATTCGCAGTTTGGGGGTTGGATATTCTGGGCCCGTTCCCTCGGGCGCCAGGGGGCTACCATTACCTCTACGTCGCCATCGACAAGTTCACTAAGTGGGCAGAAGTGGAGGTTGTCCGTACCATCCCCGCGGGTTCTGCGGTCAAGTTCATCAGGGGTATCGTGAGCCGGTTTGGGGTGTTGAACCGCATCATCACTGACAACGGTTCGCAGTTCACCAGTAACCTCTTCAAAACATATTGTGCTAACCTTGGAACACAGATTTGCTACGCTTCGGTGGCACACCCGCGAAGCAATGGGCAGGCCGAACGAGCCAACGCAGAAGTCCTGAGAGGCCTCAAGACCAGAACATTCAAGAAGAAGCTGGAGGCCTGCGGCAGGGGTTGGTACGGCGAGCTCCAATCCGTGCTGTGGTCCATCCGCACAACCGCGACCAAGCCCACCGCGGAGACCCCATTCTTCCTGGTCTATGGAGCCGAAGCGGTCCTTCCTCACGAGGTCAGGCGTCGCTCCGCACGGGTCCTGGCGTTCGACGAGGCGCAGCAAGACGCCACGCGGGGGTTGGACCTCGTGCTGGGGGAGAAACGCCGCCGGGAAGCTGCGCTGCGGGCGGCAAGGTACCAACAGGCACTACGGCGATATCACTGCCGCAACATCCGCCCCAGGACCCTCGAGGTAGGAGATTCGTACTCAGACGGGTCCTCTCCAGGGAGGGGCTGCACAAGCTCTCTCCCATGTGGGAGGGCCCGTTCAAAGTTGTTCATGTTTCCAGGCCAGGCTCCATGCGCCTGGAGACTCAAGAGGGGGAGGCGGTCCAGAACGCGTGGAACATCCAACACCTCTGGAGGTTCTACCCCTGAAAAGGCCCGGAGCCTGTGAAGAAGGCAAACGCCTGTGAAGACCCTCTCTTTTTGGAAAAGGCCCGGAGCCTGTGAAGAAGGCAAACGCCTGTGAAGACCCTCTCTTTTTGGAAAAGGCCCGGAGCCTGTGAAGAAGGCAAACGCCTGTGAAGATCACCTCTTTCTGGAGAAGGCCTAGAGCCTGTGAAGAAGGCAAGCGCCTGTGAAGATCACCTCTTTCTGGAAAAGGCCCAGAGCCTGTGAAGAAGGCGAGTGCCTGTGAAGCTTACCTCCCCTGAGGGGAAAGGCCCGGAGCCTGTGAAGAAGGACAATGCCTGTGAAGATCGCCGCCCCGTGACACTCTCACGTAATAATGAGTGGGGCTGTACACGCCCCGGAGTCTCAGGAGCGCCGGCCTCAGGCCCTGGGGCTCCCTCCCACGCCTAGTGGCAGCACTTAGCTCCGCGCTGGTGAGAAGACGTCGAAGACTAGACTAGGTGCCGGACGCGGCTTTTCCATTTGCTTTCCGCATTTGACGTGTTTATTCGCATTTGAGGTCTTATTGAAGTTATCACCGTCGTTGATTTGTGATTCGCCGATTTTCCCTCCTCGCTTTGATTTCTCTCATAAACGATCTCGCGAGGGATGGTTCACACGTCCTCGCGAGCGTTTCTGCTCTAGCCGCGGGGAGTTTGCATGGCCCGGGCACGTCACAGGAGCACCCCTCTAGTCCATACCCCTCGGGCACCGCGACGCCCACACAGGGCCTGGGTCGGTCGCCCCCCGGCAGGGGTCAAAAACTATTTACGCACAGGCATATAGTTAAGAAGCGCGCAAATAAGGCCAAGGTATTGGCCGAAACTGTAATAATTCTTAACATGCCCCAGCGGGGCTCCATGCAGCTGCTTTGTCTTACACAGGGAACAAAAGGAAAGGAAAGGACGAGCCCGGCGCGACCCTCCTCATGGCAGCCTGCGGAGGTGACCCTGACCACCTCTGGACCTCAGGCGGACTCCCTCTCGCGCTTCACCGGGGCGCGATGGCGGGTGGACGAACCTCCGTCTCCCAAGCAGGCCCGACGGCGCGGGGGCTGACTGCGGCCGCCACTCTAGGAGTCACTTGAGGAAGAGCCGACGAAGCTTGGGGAGTCGCGCCCGCCGCCATCCGCGCGGGCGCTGTCTCCCCCATCACCATCCGGGCGAGGCCCCCAGCCGCGGTCGTCCTCCTCGGGGCGACACCCCGCACGGCAACCATCTTCCCCAAACACCCTCACATAGAGGGTAGCGTCGCCGTCAAACCTGAAATGCAGGGTGCACCGGCGCCCCAGGCCGCGGGCGCGGGCGAATGCCTGCCAGCCGCGGGTCAAAGCCAAGCCCCCACTGGCGGAGACCTCCAGCGCGGCCCATGAGGACCTGCTGGAGCAGCCTTCCGCCTGGAGCCAGAGGCCCCCTGGAGCTCCGGCCGAGAGTTCGCCAAGGAGGAAGCAAGGGAGTTGGAGCCGGGCACTAGTAGGCTCCACCGACCAAACGACGAACTCCGGCAGCGCCTGCGCAGCGCGGAAGCACGGCCTGGGGGAACGCGTGCCCCAGACGTGTCCCCCGGCCACAGCGGCTCGACCACCACCACGCCGGGAGCCGTCCCCATGGCCATCAGACGCTACCGGGGCGGCCACCGGGTGCTTCCGAGGGCGCCCACGGCCACGCTTAGGCGGGGGAGAGGCAGGACCGACCCGGAGGGCCTTCCCCTTCTCCGCAGCCGAGTACTTCCTCGATGGAGCCATCACACCAAGACGGAGCAAGAACTGAGGCAGAAGAGGAAGCAAGGAAAGATGGATTGGAAGGGCACGCCCGGTGCCGTACATATAGCCAACGAAGGCCAACCGTCGGCCTCCACGATCGAAGGTAATCATGACACGATTTGAATGCAGGGACTTGTCAAATCCGCGCGGTCACCAAGGCGTCGTGGGGAAGTGGAGACGCCCATGTCCAATCAACCGCCACGTGGCGCCCAGGGCCGTAGGCTGTTAGGGCCCGCGGCGCTTCGCCCTTGCCCTTTCGCCTCTCGGCACGGCCAAGTCCATGCGCACCTTGGGCCCGGGGGCTACTGTCGGCGTTCTGGGAACGGGGGTCCCCAGACTTGCCTGCCTGCGGCCCGCGGCATGGCTCAAATGGGGGCCCAGCGCGGCCCAGCTTCATCAACACAAGGCTCAAGACCCTCGCGAGGCGGACGACACGGCACTTCCTCAAACACGGCCTCCTCAGGCTGGCTCGCGAGGATGCGGAGAGATCAAGGCGGAGTACCTCACGAGGTGCCCATGACGCAAGCCATGACGACTAAGGGTGCCAGGCGGGCGCCAGCCCGCGCAGCGTCTCCCTTTCCTCTTTGGTGCAAAGGGGGCAAGCGCAGGCGAGGGGATCAAGCAAAGGCACCCATTTCGGTGCAACAAGACCAACACCAGTCCAACGGTGGGAAGGAGGTCACCATGGAGCCCAGGATGGCATCACCACAGGGCCTTTGGCAGGCGAAGACCAACTTTAGTTAGGATAAGTGTACCAGATGTTCCCCTTCGAATTGGCCAATTGTTGGCGCCCTTCCCGCTCAAATATTTGGGAAGAGGCCCGGGGCCTTTGCCTATAAATAGGACTAGCCACCCCCAGGGTAGAGGCATCTAGCGATCTGGAAGAGACATCGAATCAAGCTCTGAGAGCAGGTAGAGAAAGAGAGAGAAGGGCGATCGAACTCCCTCAACAGTTCACCCCTTAGCCAAGAACAAACCCTCGCGAGGCTGTTCTTCCTTGTACTGTTCTTCATCATCATCCCAAGAGGCAATCCACCCACCACAAACTAGAGTAGGGTATTACACCACAATGGTGGCCCGAACTAGTATAAACCCTGTGTCTCTTGTGTTGTTCTTACGGTAGTTAGATCTTTGCGAGACGGAGAGGTAGAGGGCACGATCTCCGCGCGCACCCCAGAGTTCGAACCTTGGGGTCTGCCGGAACCCATGATCCGACAGGCGCGTCGCTACTGAGGGAATTCCTGGAGCACCAGCTGGCTCCGCTTCAGCAGTACTCACTTCCGATGTGGAGGCCCCATCCAAGCCCCGCGGCCTTGGCCGACGAAGATCTGGCTGCGGTCCTCCAATCTCTGGTCGAGGGCGATGTGGCGAGGTTGGAGGGCGCTCCTATGCCCTTGTTCCTCCGCGACGACTGGGAGGAGGTAGTGGAGTCCGTGCCCGTCTTCAACGGGGACGGGCCCGTGCCCACGGAAGCTCCCGAGGAACCGGTGTACGTGTCCTCCGACGACTCCAGCGAAGAGGAGGAAGGAGGGGAGCGGGAAAAAGGGCCTGACTCCGAGGCGACTGACGGAGAGTCGAGGGCTCCCCTCCCCCGGCGCAGGCCCCGCGTTCTCCGCCTCTCACCGAGCGATGACGACGAGGATGATGACGAGCAGGGCGGCGGGAGCTTACCCCCGATCCCGAAGAAGGACAGGACCGGGCTGATCTCCCGCAGGTCTGCCCCAGCCCCGAGGCGGACCGTAGACGCGCCTTCCGCTCCCGAGCTTCCCAGGGTTGACCCTTCCAGCCGGCTTTCAGGCTTCAAATTTGGCCGGAGGCTGCCTGAGCTCACTAGCGACGACCCGTAAACGCTTGATTCTTGTCTTTATTTCTTGTTCTGCTGCTGAGGCTTGATGTTCGCATCTCTTGGATAGGCTGGCGCCCGCGGCAAAGAAGCCGAAGGGAGCTCCAGAGGTTCCATCCGGGGCAGCGCCTCTGCCCGCGAAGGAAGGTGACAGCGACGCACGGGCCTCTCCTGCCCGGTCGTCCCCGCGAGGCTTGGCTGAGCCGGCTGGGGCGAGCTCAGCCCCCATGGGCCAAGCGACTCCCGGGGTGCCTTTGCCTGCTGCCGCCACCACAGCCGTTGGGGCGCAGCAGGCTCCGCCTCAGGATGATGTGGTCATGCTGCCGCCTTCTCCTCCTACTCCACCGACTGCTGTCTCTCCGACTCCTCCCGTAGTTCTGGATTGTGCTGCTGCTGAGCTGGACCGGTTGCGGCAGGATCTTCTTTGCGCCGACCCTCGCTTGGTGGCCGGGCGCTTGGAGCTGGCTTCAGGATGGATTTGCTCCGACGCTTCGATTCGGGCGGCGTTAGTCCAGGCCTCGACGGCTTGCGATGAGGAGAGGCAGGCCGTCCTTGAGGCGAAGGCTGCTTGTGACGCAGCCCTGGGGGAGGCGGTCGACGTCCATGGTCGCTGCAAGGAGCTGGAGGACGAGCTGCAAGGCCTGCGGGACCAGCTCGCGAAAGAGGCCCGCCTTCGCCAAGAGCAGGAAGAAGGCGTGAAGGCTCGCGAGGCGGACGCCAAGGACTGGGAGGCCAAGCTCAGGAAGCGCCGTGACCGCCTAGGTGCGCTGGAGCAGGAGTTGGGGGCGAGGAAGGTCGAGCTGGACGACAAGGCCCAGGTTCTTGCCGAGGACCGCGTGGCCTTCACGGAGATGAAGGCGAAGGCTCGCTCCTCGCTGAGGATGCTTTACGACAGCGGCCTGGAGAGCCCGCTGCCTGGCGCCGAGGACGGCCCCGCCAAGCTGCTTCCCTTCCTGGTTCACGCTCTTGAAGATGTCGCCCTTGGCCTTGGCCCCACGGCCGAGGCCGAGGCGCGTGTCCTGTCTTCTGCAGTGCTGACGTGGGTCCTCACCCACATCTACCTTCACGATCCCAGCGTCGACCTCGACAGCCTGCTGGAGCCAGCAAGCGGCGAGCGTGCCGCTGCCGCTGCCGAGGTCGTGAAGGGTCGCATGGAGGCTCTGCTGGGGAAGTTCCGGGCCTTCAGCACCAAGCCGAAGCGAGGCGCTGCCGACCCTGATGCTCCATGAGGCGAACCCACTCCGCGTTGCTCCACCGCCGACAAGTGACTCCGTTGTGGCTCTTGTCCTGCCTTCAATTCCTGCATATGTATCATGCCTCGGGGAGGCGTTTAAACTTGCGTTTGGCATTGAGATAACAGTGTGTACTGTAATATTTGCTTTTGAATTCCTTGAAATTTACACTTTTCCTTCCTACTTGCTTATGTTCTACGCCGGCAGAGCCCGGCCCCGCGCATACCTCAGCCGCCGTTAGCCCCGACCGGAAACCAGGACGGGACCAAGGAGTGAGGGTCTACATGACAAGTTAGGCTCCTGAGTCGCGATGCTCAGGAGTCCCCCTTGGCGCACGAACAGCAAGTAGGGAGGTGAGATGTGGGTGGATCTACCGTTCTATGTCTGCAGAGCCCGGCCCCGTGCATACCTCAACCGCCGTTAGCCTTTCGGAACTAAGGAGTGAGGGGCTACGTGACCAGTTAGGCTCCTGAGTCACGATGCTCAGGAGTGCCCCTTGACGCTCAAATGGCCTTTGTACCTTGGCTCCGCCCGGGGAGAGACGCGTGACGAACCAGGCCCGGGGGGCCTGGCTAGGTGGCGTGCGTCTGGGCATGACCCAGGCGCAGCCCCCGTGCCCAGCCCCCTCGCGCGGCACTCCCGAGGGGAGGCGTTACGATGAGGCTAGACACTGAGCTCTGGGCTCCCTGAGGTTGATGCGGTCCGGGGGCCACCCTCAGTTGTTTATCACCAGCGCGGAGCATAGCGCTTCCATATGTGTACGGGCATAGCCGCTCCTCGGCAGTGTCATCAGCCAGCGCGGAGCATGGTGCTTCCACTAGTGCGTGGGAGGGGGCTCCCCTCCAGGAGGAGCCCCCGGGGCGTGTACAGCCCCGCCCTGACACGTGGCTGGCACGGTAGGGCCTCGCGAGGTGTATCTGGAAACCCGTGAGCCAGCGCGGGACTCACGGGGCCCTACCTCTAGGCGGGTTGCGCCTGGCACTGGGCCTTATCTTGTGATGTGTTCCTGCAAATTTGGTTAGATGTCGGCACTCTACGTCCTGGGGTCCCGGCCCTCGAGCTGGTCTCAGCCGTCGCTGGTATGGCAGGTCGCGATGCCGTGGACAAGGCCACAGGGTGAGGGCTGGAGAGCCTGTAAGAGCCCTGAGTCGCGATGCTCAGGTACCCCCCCTTTTAACGTGCAAGTGGTCGGCATGGAGAAGAAGAGGCGATGTGGACCGGCATCAAATGATCAAGCATGGCGGGTCGAACACATAGCCGGAAATAAACGCAAAAGGGATACATGCCGCTGGGTCTGGCCCGAGCGACTTGGGGATGATGCAGCCCGAGGGGCCCCCAACAAAGTAAGCTAACAACATGAAATAAAAGGGATACATGCCGCAGTGACGGACCCACGCGGCCTGGGAATAATGCAGCCCTGGGGGGCGCTCCCAGCTGGAAATGAAACTTGAAAGATGTCACCTGATGATGATGAGGACGAAGGAGTGTTGGTGTAGCAGACTCGGTGGGCTGCGGAAGCCGATCCTCATGAGCCCCCAGGCCCAGGGGCCTCGGGAGGCTCCGGAGGCGCTGGTGGTTCCTCACGGACCATCTCCATCTCCGCCAAGGCTTCGGAACGCCTGGCCTCTTCGGCCTCCATGATGCCCCTCATGAGGCGCTGGCGCGTGGCAGCCGCGTTCGGCAAGCCGTAAGGCATGCGAATGTAGCTGTGGGGTGGACCTTTGCAGCGCCCCACTCGCGAGGGCCAGAGGCGCTCCAGAGAGGCGACTCGATTGAGCCCTGGTATGTCGATGCAGACGCACAGCCACGATCCTCGCCTGGATGGGGAGCCACAGCTGGTAGGCGGCGGCCGCCTCTCATGACTCTTGACTCCTGTAGCTCTTGAATGGCCTTGCTGACGAACTCCTGAGGGTCTGGCCCTCCTTGCCTTACTCCTTCTTGAGGGAAACGTGCTTCGAAACACGCCTCCATGTGGTGCCCAGGCGCCTCCCTCGTGACCTTAGCCAGGTCGGTGGCCCTCCAGGGGAGAGCCCCCGACCCTGCCTGAGGAGGGCGCCGGGCGTGCTTTCCTATGCTATGGAAGGAGGTTCCCCTTGGGCAGGCACGGGCCCTGAGGGGCCTGCCTCCTGAGGGGTGGTCTCGGGAAGCCTCCTGCTTCCGCGATCCGAGCCCTGAGGCGCGGGTCGGATGATGTCTTCTTCTTCTTGGAGGTGGTCTCGGGAAGCCTCCTGCTTCCGCGATCCGGGTCTTCCAGTGATGCGGCCTGAAAGGCTCGTTCCAGGGAATACACCGCGTCCTTCTCTTCACAGGGCACCGTGATGACTCTGCCACTTCCTGGCATCTTGAGGACGTTGTAGCCGTGGTGAGTTACGTCCATGAACTTGGCCAGCGCTGGGTACCCAAGGATGGCGTTGTACGGCAGGAGAATGTGAGCGACGTCGAAGTCGATGAGCTCGGTGCGGTAGTTGTCCCGTGCCCCAAAGGTGATAGGGAGGCGGACCAGCCCAATCGGGACCGTGGAGCCGTCGGTGACTCCGGAGAAAGGCTTGGTTGGCTGAAGCTGGTTGTAGGGCACTTGGAGATTGTTGAATGTTTCCACGGACAGGACGTTGAGCCCTGCCCCGCCATCGATGAGGGTCCTGGTGACCAGCACGTTGCTGATGATTGGGGAACAAAGCATCGGGAGGACTCCGGCTGTGGCCGCACACTTGAGCTGATCCGCTGAGCTGAACGTGATGGCGCATGCCGACCACCTGAGAGGGCGCGTGGCTTCCAGCTTGGGGAGGACTGCATTCACTTCGCGGGCGAACTGCTTGAAGATGCACTGAGAGGCTGGGGCTTGAGTCCCGCCCAGGATGCAGGCGATCGCGCGCGGCTCCTGGAAGCCCCCAGCCCACTCGTCTTGATGACGGTCCTCGTTTCTCCTTGGCTGCGGCGGCAGCGGAGGGAGGCCTGCGTTGCCTTGCGGGCCATCCTCGCGAGGCTGATCCCTCCAGTCTCCCTTGCGAGACGGGTCTTGCCAGCGATCCTCGCGAGGTCGATCGCGCCACCCTTGTCGTGGGCCGCGGTCTTCCCAGCGTCCTGCGTTCCTTCCTCCTCCTCGACCGTAGCCCCGGTCACCGCGGTCGGGACGACGGCCGATCCTTCCTTCTCGCACGGCTCGGAGCTCTTGACATTCGTTGGTGTTGTGGGTGTGGTGGTCGTGGTACACACAGTACCGACTGCCCTTGGAAGATTCGGGCTAATCTCTGCCCCGCTTGGTGTCTGGTTCTGCCGCGAGCACGGCAGCCCCCTTGCGCTTCACATCCTTGGCCTTGGGCTTCTTCTCTAGTAGGTCTGCGGCAGGCAGCTCGAGGAGGGAGAGACGCCCTTCCTCAGCCCTGGCGCACTTGGTCGCCAAGTTGAACAGCTCCAAGGAAGTGCACAGGTCTTCATGCATCGCCAGCTCCTCCTTCATCTTGACGTCGCGCACGCCGTCGGAGAAGGCTGAGATGATGGCCTCCTCGGTCACCTTGGGAATCTTGAGGCGTGCGTTGTTGAAGCGCTGGATGTACTTTTGCAGGGTCTCTCCGGGTTGTTGCTTGATGCGGCGCATGTCGCTCACGGTGGGTGGCCGGTCGCGAGTACCTTGGAAGTTGGCGATGAAGCGGGTGCGCATCTCGTCCCAGGAGGAGATCGTGCCTGGAGCCAGGTTCAGGAGCCAGGTGCGGGCCCCGTCCTTGAGCGCCATGGGAAACCAGTTCGCCATGACCTTCTCGCCTCCGTTGGCAGCTCCGATGCCCAGCTCATAGAGCTGGAGGAACTCCACAGGGTCGGCCGTGATGTCGTAACGAGGAGGCAGGTCTGGCTTGAACCTGCCGGGCCACGCGACGCTGTGTAGCTCGGTGGTGAAGGCACGGCAGCCTGCTGTGGCCATGGGAGGCCTTGGGTGACGGAGAGCTTGGTCTTGCAGGTCCCCATGCGCTGCAGCTGGGAGCAGCATGGGGTCTTGACGTGTGGGAGCAGGAGCATGGTCGCGACGTGCTGGAGCAGGGAGCGCCCGAGCAGCTTCTTGCGGGCGAGGGACTTCTTGGCAGCTCTGCTCTTGCTGTGCTAGCACCTGACGGAGCGGTGTAACGCCCCGAGACCGATGTGCCAGTTGTCCTCCTGTTTTCGCTGTTGTTGCTTTGTCATTTGCTTGCGTGTCGCATCTTGCCATGTCATCATCCGCATTACATCATCGTGTTTTCGAAACTTGCATCCGTCCCGGTCTCCTCGTTCCTTCCGTTGTCCGTCCTGAGCCCAGACACACTTGCACGCGCCCGCGGCATGTCCTAAATATTATTTTATAAGTGGCCGGAAAATGTTCTCGGAATGGGTTGAAAGTTGGCATGTGGTGTCGTTATGTTGTAGGTAGGCCGCCTGCCAAGTTTCATCGCATTCGGAGTCCGTTTGACGCCCCAACGGATAACTATAGCGGCAGTATAGTCGGTCTAACGTCGGACGTTTTCGGTCTCCGGAAACCGTGCCGGGCTGCATCTCTCCCCTCTTCTCTCAGACCAGCCCGCTCTTCACAATCCGCCAGACCCAACCTAACCTCTCTCGTCAGCCCGCGGCCCTCCTCGCGCACGCGTCCGAAAGTTGTCCCGAACCTGACCCGGACTGTCGCTACCGTTGTGTCCGGATCATCCCCTAACGTCTACAAAACATCTCCGTTTTGTTAATTGGACTCCATAACCTATTTATTCGCAGCCGTCTGTTTAAGATCGGGGGGACCAGATGCACCGAACCAAAATTCACCTGCTATATAAGCAGCCTAACCCTAGTCCAATCCATCCATCCGTCTCCGCCGCCAGCCGACCATTTCCCTCCTTCCTCGGGATCCTCCCAGATCCCCTTCGCCCCAACCAGTGCACTCCTTCCAAATCCATCGATCCCCTCCTCTACTCGCTCATCCCCGAGCACCTAGATCCACCAGCGCCGCCTCGCCCGAGTTCCAGACGCCAACGGCGACAACCACCACCGAACCAGCAGGCCCTGCGCCTCATCCTTTTTCCTTCCCCTTGTCCTCCCGTTCTTCCTCCCTTTCTCCTTCTGTCTCTCTCGGGCTCTCAATTTTCTCTCTCTCTCGCCAGGTACAGGAGCTCGCCCCTGCTGCCATGGCCGCCGGTGACCAGAGCCGTGGGTCCTCTCCTTCTCGTTCCGTGCCGTCGAAGCTCGTCCACCCCAGCCTTCAGCCAGCCTCGAGCGACGCCACCGCCGACAAGGGCCTCGCCATGGCCGCTGAATGGAGCTCTGCCTCCATGGATCCTCGCCTTCGCTCCTCCTCACCTCGTCCGCGCCGTCGCCCGCGCCCGCCTCGCCGTCGTTCCGCCGGAGCTCGCCGGACTGCGCCATCGCTCTCCGCCCCGTCGTCTTGGCTTCTGCGCCGACCCGCGCCCACGCGCCAACGCCGCCGCCGCCCTCGGGCCTCGCTCCGCGTCCCGCCTTGGCTCCGCCCCCGCCAAGTCCCTCGTCCCGCCTCTGCTTCAAACCAGGGGGTCGACGCCTCCGGCGCCCGCGTTGACCGCGCACGACCACGCCGGCCCCTCCTTCCTCCGGTGCCCCAAGATCCTCCGCCGTAGTTGTTCCACTGCCATGGCGCCTCGGCCTCCTCTGCTTTCCGCGTCGCCAAGCCCCCTGCCTCGCCGGAGCCGCGGCACCGAGCCCCGATCCGCGCCTCCCCTGCCGGATTTGGACCCCGACGCCTTCCCGCGTTCCGTTCCGCCCGTTCCGGCCGGTTCCCGCCGACCCCGTCGCCATGAACTCCTGCCGGCGCCTTCTCCATTGCCATGGACCTGCTGCTGTCTGTTTCTTCAGAAACGAGAGCAGCAGCGGCTCGCTTCAGTCCCCGTTGACCGCAGTCGCGCGTGGCCTCCAGCGCCTGGGCCAGCAGCCTCCAAGGCCCAGCGTGCCCTGCCAGGCCGCCTTCTCCACAGATCTGGGCCAAGCCCATGGTGAGCAGCCCAACCGCCCCAATGCACCTTTCAGTTTCGGCCCGGCTACATTTTTTCCATCTGCTGACGATTTTCCTAATTTCCAGTGCATGCATAATTACAGGAATGCCATCATTTTAAATTGTTAATAACTAAAAATCCATGCATCGGATTAAAACAAACTTTATATGTAAAATGCTTAGTTTTCGTCTAGTTTCATAAAATGCCACTTTCATCTATGTTTAAAATGTTTAAATTGTTGTTTGCATTTATTTTGCTAAATGCCATGTTAAAATGATTTATTCCATAACTAAATAGTCGTAGCTCAGAATTTAATAAACTTTATATGTAAATGGGGTAGAAAAATGCATAGATTAACATGGTGTACTTTATTTTGCTGTTTAACAACATTAAAATTATGTTTAGGGAAGAACAGTAGTAAATTCGAAATATGCATATGAGGATTTTCCGAAAATGTTGTTTGTTGTTCCGGCCTCATTTAAATTGGCCTAGATAGGTAGTTTTTCATATGCTTCACCCCTTGCCCTATTAATCAACATTTAATATTGTTGGGTACATAAATGAGATCGAACTAAATAATTGATGTGGTGTTCCGTCAATATGCAACCCGTTGCATATTGAGCTCCACTTAATTTGTAAGATTGTTTGTGCACTTTGCCATGCCATGCTAGTTAAATCGGACATGCATCATACTTGATTGTGCATCATGCCATGTTTATGTGGTGTTTGTTTACTATGTTGTTTGTTTCTTTCCGGGTTGTTTCTCTTGTTAGCTTCGGTTTCGTTCCGGAGTTGTGAGGATTCGTTCGACTACGTCCGTTTGTCTTCTTCATGGACTCGTTCTTCTTCCTTGCGGGATCTCAGGCAAGATGACCATACCCTCGAAATCACTTCTATCTTTGCTTGCTAGATGCTCGCTCTTTTGCTATGCCTATGCTGCGATACCTACCACTTGCTTTTCCGTGCCTCCCATATTGTTAAACCAAGCCTCTAACGCACCTTGTCCTAGTAAACCGTTGTTTGGCTATGTTACCGCTTTGCTCAGCCCCTCTTATAGCGTTGTTAGTTGCAGGTGAAGATGAAGTTTGTTCCTTATTGGAACATGGAGATGTTGTTCCTTGTTGGAACATGTTTACTTGTTGGGATATCATAATATATCTTATTTAATTAACGCATCTATATACTTGGTAAAGGATGGAAGGCTCGGCCTTATGCCTGGTGTTTTGTTCCACTCTTGCCGCCATAGTTTCCGTCATATCGGTGTTATGTTCCTGGATTTTGCGTCCCTAACGCGGTCGGGTGATTTATGGGACCCCCTTGACAGTTCGCTTTGAATAAGACTTTTCCAGCAAGGCCCAACATTGGTTTACCATTTGCCTCACCACCACCTACTTTTCCCTTGGGAGTCGCTCTCTCGAGGGTCATCTTTATTTAGCCCCCCCGGGCCAATGCTAGTCTAAGTGTTGGTCCAAACTAGAGCCACTTGCGGTGCCGCCCCTAGGCAACTTGGGGTATCGTCGGTTGCCGTACGTACTGCTCATCCGGTCGTGGCCTGAGACGAGATACGCGCGGCTACTATCAGGGTGTCGGCCCGCCGGGAGGCTTTGCTGGACTTGTTTTATTACTGTCAAAATGTCTTGTAGCCGGGATTCCGAGACTGATCGGGTCTTCCCGCGGAGAAGGAATATCCTTCGTTGATCGTGAGAGCTTATAATGGGCTAAGTTGGGACACCCCTGCAGGGTTTGAACTTTCGAAAGTCGTGCCCGTGGTTATGTGGCAGATGGGAATTTGTTAATGTCCGGTTGTAGAAAACCTGAAGTTGATCTTAATTAAAATACATCAACCGCGTGTGTAACCGTGATGGTCTCTTCTCGGCGGAGTCCGGGAAGTGAACACGGTTGTTGGAGTTATGCATGACGTAAGTAGTTTCAGGATCACTTCTTGATCATAGTTGTTCGACCGTGCTTTTGCCTTCTCTTCTCGCTCTCATTTGCGTATGTTAGCCACCATATATGCTAGTCGCTTGCTGCAGCTCCATCTCATACCTTTTACCCTACCTATAAGCTTAAATAGTCTTGATCTCGCGGGTGTGAGATTGCTGAGTCCCCGTGACTCACCAGATACTTCCAAAACCAGTTTGCAGGTGCCGATGAAACCGTGCAGGTGACGCACCCGAGCTCAAGGAGGAGCTCGATGAAGATCTTGTTCATTGTGTTGCTTCTTTTCAGTTGATCAGTAGTGGAGCCCAGTCGGGACGATCGGGGATCTGTGTAGCATTTGGGGTAGTCTTCTTTTATTTTGGTTCCGTAGTCGGACCTTGAGTGTAATCTGTATGATGAAATGCTTTATTCATGTATTTGTGTGAAGTGGCGATTGTAAGCCAACTATGTATCTATTTCCCTTATGTATTACATGGGTTGTGTGAAGATTACCTCACTTGCGACATTGCTTTCAATGCGGTTATGCCTCCAAGTCGTGCTTCGACACGTGGGAGATATAGCCGCATCGAGGGCGTTACAAGTTGGTAATCAGAGCCTTCCCCGACCTTAGGAGCCCCACTGATTGATCGTTTTTAGCGGCCGAGTTGTGTCTAGAAAAATGTTTTGAGTCATTTAGGAATTATATATCGGAGAGTTTAGGAATTCTTTTTATTTCCCAGTCTCCTCATCGCTTTGGTAAGGCATCCTGACGTAGAGTTTTAACTCTTCTCTTCTCAAATTTCACTAAAAAAATTTTAGGATCACGCGGGTATCTTACAATCGTTCCGATGGTTTTGTGATGACAACATTGTCTTGGTGCCTCCTGTCAGCAGGGGTTTAGTGGAGGTGTCCCGGGGAGTTGAGCTCCGAGGTGTTGTCGTCATGATTTTATCGTTGCGGTTCTGGAACACCTGAGTTTAGTACGCCGACATCGAAAATCTCTTTTGTACAGTTGTTGGTGAGATAACCCTGATAGCCCAGTACTGAGGCGAGTGCGGGAGTATTGCCATAACTTGTATAACAGATGCTTTTCGAAGGTTGAGGTAAACGATTTCTGAAGTTTTCTTGGTTATGTGTTGAAGGATGGATACAGCTGGATCTAGGTATTGTTAGTTTGGGTGATATGTTTTGTGTCCCCTGTATCCCCAACACCTGATTGCATAACCAGAAAGTTTCGGGAGTTTATAGGTGGGAATTCAAGTATCTCGTAGGATATCTTCCCAACACACACATGATACGATATGGGATCTATCATATGTTTGTTCCGGCTTATTCTGCAAGCCTAATCCTTTGTTTTTGTTTTGTTTTGTGGTATTCGAGTTGCTTCAATGTCAAGTGTTGATTCCATACCTTTCCTAAGTGGTGTTCTCATATTTCTATGTGGATGCTAATCCTTCTTGATCATTGAGGTTGTCATGTCAATCCTTTTTCAACCGGTGTGCTTCCCTTCAAGTTCATCATATTCGTTCAATTTCTGCCAGATCATTTATCAGTTCTTTGCAACGGTGTTTGCTTCATCCGTTCCAAGTTGTCTTTGTTTTCCCGCCCTCCCACCCTTATTTCTTCAAGGACGCAGATTTCTTAATCAAGTATCCATTTTATTCTTGTGAAGTCTCTTCATTCTTTCCTTCAATGTTATTATCCGGTGATTATCATGAAGATGGTCAGGAGTTTCAAGTTCGTCATTCGTCATTCTTTTCTTCTCCGGTGGATTCAATTCAACCTTTGTCGATCATATCTCTTTCCTCGTCTCAAATGTTTTCTCATGCCGGTGCACCTCTTAATTGTTCACTTCTCGCTATTCATTTGTTCTGGAGTACTGAAGATATCTCAGGAGATTCAAGTTTCAATTCTCAATTCACTCAAGTTCTTTTGAGAATGCTATCTCATTCAAACCATTTAATTCAACCGATGCAATCTCTCCTTTCAAGCAATCGTTCAACGGTGGTTCTCTTGAGTGGGCCCTAACCCACAGGTCTTTTCCCAGGATCTTACCTGACTCTTCTAATTTTCTTGGAGCTATTCCCAAAATTCATTTCAAAGTTTGATGTAAGTATGAATTATCATCAGTCAAATGTCTTTCTCCAAGATCTTTCAATTCTTTCATCGTTGGTTCAACCTTTCTAATTTTAATTCTGGAGTGTCTCAGCAATTCATGGTGGTGTTTCTCATCATCATTCTCAACATTTGAAGACCGAAAAAGAGTTTCTCTTAAATCTTGCTCCATTCTCTTCAAGATTCATGGTTCTAGCTTCATGCCATCCTCTCATAATTGTTTTAGATTGTGAGAATTCTTTTCACCCTTCAGGAGCAATTCAGGAGTCTTTCAGTTTGATTCTCCGGAGCTTTTCATCTCAGAATTATTCATTCGAGCTTTCAGCTCTCGTTCTCCAAATCTTACCGGTAAATCGTTCAAGTATCCTCTAGTCAGCTTTTGATCTCTGCATTCACTTGTATCTAAATTCTCTCAAGTATCTTCATTCGTTCTCTAATTCTTCCCGGCGATTCTTTATCTTTTCTTCGTTCATTTTCAATTCTTACGGTGGTTCGTTCAAGAGTTCTCTTTCTTTGTTATCATATCAATCTATTCGTTGTTTCAATCCTACCGGTGGTTCGTTGAAGACATTCCCAAGTTTGTGCTATATCTCTCTTGATCCTTTCTATGAGAATAAGTGGTATGCCAAGTACATTGCTTGTCATCAATTCAAATTGGTGAAGGATACGCATAACACAATTCTTGTTCTTGTTTCATCCTAGTGATTAATTCCTTATTCCGGAGGTTCATCAAAATTCTTGATTTCATTTGTTCATCTTTCTTTCCGAAGTTCCAAGTTTTCTCGGTTATATCATTTCAAAGCTCCATCTAAATCATTGCAAGGCTTCACCTTGTGTTTTCTACTTCTTTTTCTTTCTATCATCCTTTTGTTTACCAGAGTTCTTCATGGAGGCTCTACATGGTGGTTCGTCAAGGATTGTTTTCATTCCTCAATTGTTCTTCAAGATTTCTTTCAAAGTTAAGATCCGCCAAGCTATACTCTAAAATAAACATGGTGTTCAACACATGTTTTGTTTTGAGGAGTCCAAGTATTCTTCTTCTTGCATTTCGAAGTGCAATTCTTTCTACCTTATCTTTTGATGTGGTGTTATGTCATTCTTGACAATTTCTCTTCATGCTTCATGATTTACATGTTGTCAAGAATGAGATATTTAAATCCATTAATCTCTTCATTGGAGTTATCTTGGGTTATATTTCACCTAAAGCTTTCCCTAAGGATTGTTGCTATTTATGGTGCTTATAAATGACCCAAGTTCTTCTTTTATCCTCCCGATGATATAGCTTTCTCGTCTCCTTGTTCTTATCAATCCAATTCTTTTCCCGTGAGTGGCAGGTTGTCACCTCATAATTTGAGATGCATTCCTTAAGACCATATCAAGCTTATTATTTTCGTTGTTGGTTTTCCCAACAACTCCGTTCGACCCTTCTCCTAAAGATGCCTTTTCAAGCTCAATTGTGGCAAAAGTTGGCATTTTCTTCTCCATTCCTTTATTCCAATGATCTATCTTCTATTTCTTCTTCCGGAGGCATTGTGAGGTTGCTCTTTTCAATCATCTTCTTGAATCGTGAAGATCATGTCCTTTTCCTTGCTTATCGATTTAACCGTAGTGTTGTGTTTATCATTCCTCTTTTAACCAGAGTCTCATCCAAGTGCTTTCATTTTGCCAAGTTCAAATGCTATTCCTCCATTTCCAACCGGAGTGTTGTATCATCTCTTCAAGTTCTTTCCATCTTATCAAGTTTTCCTTCTCTTTTCAGTCGGAGTGCTGCCCAAATCATATCATTCTTATTCCTTCCTATCTTGTTTTAACCGGAGTGTTTTCAATATCTATCTTATCACTAAACCTCTTGGTTCCTGTCGTATCCCATGTTCCTCTTATCTAACGGAGTGTTTTTCAAGTTCGTTCAACTCCGTTGTGTTCTTTCTTTCAACTTTTCAACCTCTCAAGGTTCATGGTTTCACTCGTTTGTCAAAGAAGCAACTTTGTTTTAACTCCTCCCCTTCCATTTTCTCCGGTGCCATCCTCGATCTCGGGACGAGATCCTCTCGTAGTGGTGGAGTGTTGTAACACCCCGAGACCGATGTGCCAGTTGTCCTCCCGTTTTTCGCTGTTGTTGCTTTGTCATTTGCTTGCGTGTCGCATCTTGCCATGTCATCATCCGCATTACATCATCATGTTTTCGAAACTTGCATCCGTCCCGGTCTCCTCGTTCCTTCCGTTGTCCGTCCTGAGCCCAGACACACTTGCACGCGCCCGCGGCATGTCCGAAATATTATTTTATAAGTGGCCGGAAAATGTTCTCGGAATGGGTTGAAAGTTGGCATGTGGTGTCGTTATGTTGTAGGTAGGCCGCCTGCCAAGTTTCATCGCATTCGGAGTCCGTTTGACGCCCCAACGGATAACTATAGCGGCAGTATAGTCGGTCTAACGTCGGACATTTTCGGTCTCCGGAAACCGTGCCGGGCTGCATCTCTCCCCTCTTCTCTCAGACCAACCCGCTCTTCACAATCCGCCAGACCCAACCTAACCTCTCTCGTCAGCCCGCGGCCCTCCTCCGCGCGCGTCCGAAAGTTGTCCCGGACCTGACCCGGACTGTCGCTACCGTTGTGTCCGGATCATCCCCTAACGTCTACAAAACATCTCCGTTTTGTTAATTGGACTCCATAACCTATTTATTCGCGACCGTCTGTTTAAGATCGGAGGGACCAGATGCACCTAACCAAAATTCACCTGCTATATAAGCAGCCTAACCCTAGTCCAATCCATCCATCCGTCTCCGCCGCCAGCCGACCATTTCCCTCCTTCCTCGGGATCCTCCCAGATCCCCTTCGCCCCAACCAGTGCACTCCTTCCAAATCCATCGATCCCCTCCTCTGCTCGCTCATCCCCGAGCACCTCGATCCACCAGCGCCGCCTCGCCCGAGTTCTAGACGCCAACGGCGACAACCACCACCGAACCAGCAGGCCCTGCGCCTCATCCTTTTTCCTTCCCCTTGTCTTCCCGTTCTTCCTCCCTTTCTCCTTCTGTCTCTCTTGGGCTCTCAATTTTCTCTCTCTCTCGCCAGGTACAGGAGCTCGCCCCTGCTGCCATGGCCGCCGGTGACCAGAGCCGTGGGTCCTCTCCTTCCCGTTCCATGTCGTTGAAGCTCGTCCACCCCAGCCTTCAGCCAGCCTCGAGCGACGCCACCGCCGATAAGGGCCTCGCCATGGCCGCTGAATGGAGCTCTGCCTCCATGGATCCTCGCCTTCGCTCCTCCTCACCTCGTCCGCGCCGTCACCCGCGCCCGCCTCGCCGTTGTTCCGCCGGAGCTCGCCGGACTGCGCCATCGCTCGCCGCCCCGTCGTCTTGGCTTCTGCGCCGACCCGCGCCCACGCGCCAACGCCTCCGCCGCCCTCGAGCCTCGCTCCGCGTCCCGCCTTGGCTCTGCCCCCGCCAAGTCCCTCGTCTCGCCTCTGCTTCAAACCAGGGGGCCGACGCCTCCGGCGCCCGCGTTGACCGCGCACGACCACGCCGGCCCCTCCTTCCTCCGGTGCCGCAAGCTCCGCCGCCGCAGTTGTTCCACCGCCATGCCGCCTCGGCCTCCTCTACTTTTCGCGTCGCCAAGCCCCCTGCCTCGCCGGAGCCGCGGCACCGAGCCCCGATCCGCGCCTCCCTTACCGGATTTGGACCCCGGCACCTTCCCGCGTTCCGTTCCGCCCATTCCGGCCGGTTCCCGCCGACCCCGTCGCCATGAACTCCTGCCGGCGCCTTCTCCATTGCCATGGACCTGCTGCTGTCTGTTTCTTCAGAAACGAGAGCAGCAGCGGCTCGCTTCAGTCCCCGTTGACCGCAGTCGCGCGTGGCCTCCAGCGCCTGGGCCAGCAGCCTCCAAGGCCTAGCGTGCCCTGCCAGGCCGCCTCCTCCACAGATCTGGGCCAAGCCCATGGTGAGCAGCCCAACCGCCCCAATGCACCTTTCAGTTTCGGCCCGGCTACATTTTTTTCCATCTGCTGACGATTTTCCTAATTTCCAGTGCATGCATAATTACAGGAATGCCATCATTTTAAATTGTTAATAACTAAAAATCCATGCATCGGATTAAAACAAACTTTATATGTAAAATGCTTAGTTTTCGTCTAGTTTCATAAAATGCCACTTTCATCTATGTTTAAAATGTTTAAATTGTTGTTTGCATTTATTTTGCTAAATGCCATGTTAAAATGATTTATTCCATAACTAAATAGTCGTAGCTCAGAATTTAATAAACTTTATATGTAAATGGGGTAGAAAAATGCATAGATTAACATGGTGTACTTTATTTTGCTGTTTAACAACATTAAAATTATGTTTAGGGCAGAACAGTAGTAAATTCGAAATATGCATATGAGGATTTTCCGAAAATGTTGTTTGTTGTTCCGGCCTCATTTAAATTGGCCTAGATAGGTAGTTCTTCATATGCTTCACCCCTTGCCATGTTAATCAACATTTAATATTGTTGGGTACATAAACGAGATCGAACTAAATAATTGATGTGGTGTTCCGTCAATATGCAACCCGTTGCATATTGAGCTCCACTTAATTTGTAAGATTGTTTGTGCACTTTGCCATGCCATGCTAGTTAAACCGGACATGCATCATACTTGATTGTGCATCATGACATGTTTATGTGGTGTTTGTTTACTATGTTGTTTGTTTCTTTCCGGGTTGTTTCTCTCGTTAGCTTCGGTTTCGTTCCGGAGTTGTGAGGATTCGTTCGACTACGTCTGTTTGTCTTCTTCATGGACTCGTTCTTCTTCCTTGCGGGATCTCAGGCAAGATGACCATACCCTCGAAATAACTTCTATCTTTGCTTGCTAGATGCTCGCTCTTTTGCTATGCCTATGCTGCGATACCTACCACTTGCTTTTCGTGCCTCCCATATTGTTAAACCAAGCCTCTAACCCACCTTGTCCTAGCAAACCGTTGTTTGGCTATGTTACCACTTTGCTCAGCCCCTCTTACAGCGTTGTTAGTTGCAGGTGAAGATGAAGTTTGTTCCTTATTGGAACATGGAGATGTTGTTCCTTGTTGGAACATGTTTACTTGTTGGGATATCACAATATATCTTATTTAATTAACGCATCTATATACTTGGTAAAGGGTGGAAGGCTCGGCCTTATGCCTGGTGTTTTGTTCCACTCTTGCCGCCCTAGTTTCCGTCATATCGGTGTTATGTTCCCGGATTTTGCGTCCCTAACGCGGTCGGGTGATTTATGGGACCCCCTTGATAGTTCGCTTTGAATAAGACTTTTCCAGCAAGGCCCAACATTGGTTTTACCATTTACCTCACCACCACCTACTTTTCCCTTGGGAGTCGCTCTCTCGAGGGTCATCTTTATTTAGCCCCCCCGGGCCAATGCTTGTCTAAGTGTTGGTCCAAACTAGAGCCACTTGCGGTGCCGCCCCTAGGCAACTTGGGGTATCGTCGGTTGCCATACGTACTGCTCATCCGGTCATGGCCTGAGACAAGATACGCGCGGCTACTATCAGTGTGTCAGCACGCCGGGAGGCTTTGCTGGACTTGTTTTATTACTGTCGAAATGTCTTGTAGCCGGGATTCCGAGACTGATCGGGTCTTCCCGGGGAGAAGGAATGTCCTTCGTTGATCGCGAGAGCTTATAATGGGCTAAGTCGGGACACCCCTGCAGGGTTTGAACTTTCGAAAGCCGTGCCCGCGGTTATGTGGCAGATGGGAATTTGTTAATGTCCGGTTGTAGAAAACCTGAAGTTGATCTTAATTAAAATACATCAACCGCGTGTGTAACCGTGATGGTCTCTTCTCGGCGAAGTCCGGGAAGTGAACACGGTTGTTGGAGTTATGCATGACGTAAGTAGTTTCAGGATCACTTCTTGATCATAGTTGTTCGACCGTGCTTTTGCCTTCTCTTCTCGCTCTCATTTGCGTATGTTAGCCACCATATATGCTAGTCGCTTGCTGCAGCTCCACCTCATACCTTTTACCCTACCTATAAGCTTAAATAGTTTTGATCTCGCGGGTGTGAGATTGCTGAGTCCCCGTGACTCACCAGATACTTCCAAAACCAGTTTGTAGGTGTCGATGAAACCGTGCAGGTGACGCACCCGAGCTCAAGGAGGAGCTCGATGAATATCTTGTTCATTGTGTTGCTTCTTTTCAGTTGATCAGTAGTGGAGCCCAGTCGGGACGATCGGGGATCTGTGTAGCATTTGGGGTAGTCTTCTTTTATTTTGGTTCCGTAGTCGGACCTTGAGTGTAATCTGTATGATGAAATGCTTTATTCATGTATTTGTGTGAAGTGGCGATTGTAAGCCAACTATGTATCTATTTCCCTTATGTATTACATGGGTTGTGTGAAGATTACCTCACTTGCGACATTGCTTTCAATGCGGTTATGCCTCCAAGTCGTGCTTCGACACGTGGGAGATATAGCCGCATCGAGGGCGTTACAAGTGGGTTCCGCCCAGGGGCCACGCGCCTTGCAGCCAGAGCGCCATCTTGAGGAGGAGGCGGCTGGGGCGCCCCCGGAGCTTCGTCGCCCGCGCAGGGCGGGGTGCGGTGCAGCGGAACGGACGGCGCAGGAGAGCCCCCTGCGGCGCGGACGAGCTCGGCGACGCGGTCGAGCCATTCTTCGTAGATGTCGTCGACGGGACGGTAGCGCAGGAGCTCTTTTGCCGCGATGAGCGCATCTCGAGCCTCCATGGGTGCGCGGAGCGCGCGGGACGAAGAACCAGCTGGGGTGAGCGAGGGAGTAGCCGTGCGGCCGTCTCGCCGCACGGATGGATGCTGAGACGACGCTTGCTGCTCGTTTCCCGTTGGGCCGGTGGCGGCATTGACGGCAGGTGACGGGGAATGGCGAGGACGCCCGCCGATAGGAGCCGTCCGGGCGACGCGGGAAGTGAGAGCGGCTCGGCGCTCGGCGCGGGCCCGACGAGCGTCAGACATGGACACGATGGTTGGAGGAGAACGGGGCGGTGGAAGACGAATTCCGGCGCACCCCTACCTGGCACGCCAAATGTCGGATTTCGGGTTCCGGCAGACCCTTGAGGTTCGAACACTGGGGTGCGCGCGGAGATTTTGCCTTCTACCTACCTGCACCCCACCACCTCGCTAAGATCTAAGCTATGGAAAGAACAACACAAGAGACACAGGGTTTATACTAGTTCGGGCCACCATTGTGGTGTAATACCCTACTCTAGTTTGTGGTGTGGTGGATTGCCTCTTGGGCTGATGATGATGAGCAATACAAGGAAGAACAGCCTCGCGAGGGTCTGTTCTTGGCTGGGGCGATGAACTGCTAGGAGGAGTTCAGTCCCTTCTCTCTCTCTCTCTCTCTCTCTGTGTGTGTGTGTGTGTGTGTGTGTGTGTGTGTGTGTGTGTGTGATGCTACTCGATCCAATCCCAACTTGTTTCTCCCTTGGCTTCTAGATTCTCGATCCCCTCTTCATCCCCTCTACCCTGGGGTGGCTAGTCCTATTTATAGGCAAAGGCCCTGGGCCTCTTCCCCAATATTGAGCGGGAAGGGCGCCAACAATTGGCAATTTTGAAGGGAACATCTGGTACACTTATCCTGACTAAAGTTGGTCCTCGCCTGCCAAAGGCTCTGGTGGTGACGCTGGCTTGGGCTCCACAATGACTTCCTCCCTGCCGTTGGGCTAGTCTTGGTCTCGTTGCACCGAAACGGGTGCCTTTGCTTGATGCTCTCGCCTGCGCTTGCTCCCTTTGCACCAAAGAGGAAAGGAGGACACTGCGCGGGCTGGCGCCCTTGGTCGTCATGGCTTGCTTCACGGGCACCTCGTGAGGTACCCCGCCTTGATCTCTCCGCCTCCTCGCGAGCCAGCCTGATGAGGCCGTGCCTGAGGAAGCTCTGTGTCGTCCGCCCCGTGAGGCTTGGCCCCTCGCGAGGGTCTTGGGTCTGTGTTGATGAAGATGGGCCGTGCTGGGGCCCCCTTTGAGCCACGCCGCAGGCCGCAGGCAGGCAAGTCTAGGGACCCCTGTTCCCAGAACGCCGACAGATCCCATCTCAGATTTCATGGCTTCAAGCCATTTTGCGGAATCTGGGCTCGCCATCGCTTCTTCATAGTTCGTAGGTTCATCATGATCTAGTAGCATGACTTCCAGAATAGGATTACCGCACCACTCTGGTGCGGATCTTGCTCTGGTTGATCTACGAGGTTCAGTAGTAACTTGTTCTGAAGTTTCATGATCATCATCATTAGCTTCCTCACTAATTGGTGCAGGTGTCACAGAAACCGGTTTCTGTGATGTACTACTTTCCAATAAGGGAGCAGGTACAGTTACCTCATCAAGTTCTTCTTTCCTCCCACTCACTTCTTTCGAGAGAAACTCCTTCTCTAGAAAGGATCCATTCTTAGCAACAAATGGCTTGCCTTCGAACCTGTGATAGAAGTTGTACCCAACAGTCTCCTTTGGGTATCCTATGAAGACACATTTCTCCGATTTGGGTTCGAGCTTATGAGGTTGAAGTTTTTTCACATAAGCATCGCAGCCCCAAACTTTTAGAAACGACAACTTTGGTTTCTTGCCAAACCACAGTTCATAAGGTGTCGTCTCAATGGATTTTGATGGTGCCCTATTTAACGTGAATGCGGCCGTCTCTAAATCATAACCCCAAAACGATAGCGGTAAATCTGTAAGAGACATCATAGATCGCACCATATCAAGTAAAGTACGATTACGACGTTCGGACACACCATTACGCTGTGGTGTTCCGGGTGACGTGAGTTGCGAAACTATTCCACATTGTTTCAAATGTAGACCAAACTCATAACTCAAATATTCTCGTCCATGATTAGATCATAGAAACTTTATTTTCTTGTTACGATGATTTTCAACTTCACTCTGAAATTCTTTGAACTTTTCAAATGTTGCAAACTTATGTTTCATTAAGTAGATATACCCATATCTGCTTAAATCATCTGTGAAGGTGAGAAAATAACGACATCCGCCACGAGCTTCAACATTCATTGGACCACATACATCTGTATGTATGATTTCCAACAAATCTGTTGCTCTCTCCATAGTACCGGAGAACGGCGTTTTAGTCATCTTGCCCATGAGGCACGGTTCGCAAGTACCAAGTGATTCATAATCAAGTGGTTCCAAAAGTCCATCAGTATGGAGTTTCTTCATGCGCTTTACACCGATATGACCTAAACGGCAGTGCCACAAATATGTTGCACTATCATTATCAACTCTGCATCTTTTGGCTTCAACATTATGAATATGTGTATCACTACTATCGAGATTCATCAAAAATAGACCACTCTTCAAGGGTGCATGACCATAAAAGATATTACTCATATAAATAGAACAACCATTATTCTCTAATTTAAATGAATAACCATCTCGCATCAAACAAGATCCAGATATAATGTTCATGCTCAACGCTGGCACTAAATAACAATTATTTAGGTCTAATACTAATCCCGATGGTAGATGTAGAGGTAGCGTGCTGACCGCGATCACATCGACTTTGGAACCATTTCCCACGCGCATCGTCACCTCGTCCTTTGCCAGTGTTCGCTTAATCCGTAGTCCCTGTTTCGAGTTGCAAATATTAGCAATAGAACCAGTATCAAATACCCAGGTGCTACTGCGAGCTCTAGTAAGGTACACATCAATAACATGTATATCACATATACCTTTGTTCACCTTGCCATCCTTCTTATCCGCCAAATACTTGGGGCAGTTCCGCTTCCAGTGACCAGTCTGCTTGCAGTAGAAGCACTCAGTTTCAGGCTTAGGTCCAGACTTGGGTTTCTTCTCCTGAGCAGCAACTTGCTTGTTGTTCTTCTTGAAGTTCCCCTTCTTCTTCCCTTTGTCCTTTTTCTTGAAACTAGTGGTCTTGTGGACCATCAACACTTGATGCTCCTTCTTGATTTCTACGTCCGCAGATTTTAGCATTGGGAAGAGCTCGGGAATTGTATTATCCATCCCTTGCATATTATAGTTCATCACGATGCTCTTGTAGCTAGGTGAAAGTGATTGGAGAATTCTGTCAATGACGCAACCATCCGGAAGATTAACTCCCAGTTGAATCAAGTGATTATTATACCCAGACATTTTGAGTATATGCTCACCGACAGAACTGTTCTCCTCCATCTTGCAGCTATAGAACTTATCAGAGACTTCATATCTCTCAATTCGGGCATTTGCTTGAAATATTAACTTCAACTCCTGGAACATCTCATATGCTCCATGACGTTCAAAACGTCGTTGAAGTCCCGGTTCTAAGCCGTAAAGCATGGCACATTGAACTATCGAGTAGTCCTCAGCTTTGCTCTGCCAGACGTTCTTAACATCGTCAGTTGCATCAGCAGCAGGCCTGGCACCCAATGGTGCTTCCAGGACGTAATTCTTCTGTGCAGCAATGAGGATAATCCTCAAGTTACGGACCCAGTCCGTGTAATTGCTACCATCATCTTTCAACTTTGCTTTCTCAAGGAACGCATTAAAATTCAATGAAACAACAGCACGGGCCATCTATCTACAATCAAACATAAACAAGCAAGATACTATCAGGTACTAAGTTCATGATAAATTTAAGTTCAATTAATCATATTACTTAAGAACTCCCACTAAGAAAGACATCCCTCTAATCTTCTAAGTGATCACGTGATCCAAATCAACTAAACCATAACCGATCATCACGTGAAATGGAGTAGTTTTCAATGGTGAACATCACTATGTTGATCATATCTACTATATGATTCACGCTCGACCTTTCGGTCTCAGTGTTTTGAGGCCATATCTGCATATTCTAGGCTCGTCAAGTTTAACCTGAGTATTCTGAGTGTGCAAAACTGGCTTGCACCCGTTGTAGATGGACGTAGACCTTATCACACCCGATCATCACGTGGTGTTTGGGCAAGACGAACTTTGGCAACGGTGCATACTCAGGGAGAACACTTTTAGCTTGAAATTTATTGAGAGATCATATTATAATGCTACCGTCAATCAAAGCAAGATAAGATGCATAAAAGATAAATATCACATGCAATCAATATAAGTGATATGATATGGCCATCATCATCTTGTGCTCGTGATCTCCATCTCCGAAGCATCGTCATGATCACCATCGTCATCGGCGTGACACCTTGATCTCCATCGTAGCATCATTGTCATCTCGCCAATCTTATGCTTCTACGACTATCGCTACCACTTAGTGATAAAGTAAAGCATTACAGGGCGATTGCATTGCATACAATAAAGCGACAACCATATGGCTCCTGCCAGTTGCCGATAACTCGGTTACAAAACATGATCATCTCATACAATAAAATTTAGCATCATGTCTTGACCAAATCATATCACAACATGCCCTACAAAAACAAGTTAGACATCCTCTACTTTGTTTGTTGCACATTTTACGTGGCTGCTACGGGCTTAGCAAGAACCAATCTTACCTACGCATCAAAACCACAACGATAGTTTGTCAAGTTGGTGTTCTTTTAACCTTCGCAAGGACCGGGCGTAGCCACACTTGGTTCAACTAAAGTTGGAGAAACTGACACCCGCCAGCCACCTGTGTGCAAAGCACGTTGGTAGAACCAGTCTCGCGTAAGCGTACGCGTAATGTCGGTCCGGGCCGCTTCATCCAACAATACCGCCGAACCAAAGTATAACATGCTGGTAAGCAGTATGACTTATATCGCCCACAACTCACTTGTGTTCTACACGTGCATATAACATCAACACATAAAACCTAGGCTCGGATGCCAATGTTGGGGAACGTAGTAATTTCAAAAAAATTCCTACGCACACGCAAGATCATGGTGATGCATAGCAACGAGAGGGGAGAGTGTTGTCCACGTACCCTCGTAGACCGAAAGCGGAAGCGTTATGACAACGCGGTTGATGTAGTCGTACGTCTTCACGGCCTGACCAATCAAGCACCGAAACTACGGCACCTCCGAGTTCTAGCACACGTTCAGCTCGATGACGATCCCCGGACTCCGATCCAGCAAAGTGTCGGGGAAGAGTTCCGTCAGCACGACGGCGTGGTGACGATCTTGATGTTCTCCCGTCGTAGGGCTTCTTCTAAGCACCGCTACAATATTATCGAGGATTATGGTGGAGGGGGCATCGCACACGGCTAAGAGAACGATCACGAAGATCAACTTGTGTGTCTATAGGTGCCCCCTGCCCCCGTATATAAAGGAGCAAGGGGGGTGCGGCCGACCCTAGGAGGAGGCGCGCCGGAGGAGTCCTACTCCTACCGGGAGTAGGACTCCCCCCTTTCCCTAGTTGGATTAGGACTTGGGGGGAAAGAGGAGAGAGGGAAAGGAAAGGGGGGCGCCGCCCCCTTCCTTGTCCAATTCGGACTTGGGGCGGGGGGGGGGGGGGGGGGGAGGGGCGCGCGGCAGCCCCTAGGCCTTCTTTCCTCTTCCTCCACTAGGCCCATTAATGCCCATTAGGTTACCTAGGGGTTCCGGTAACCTCCCGGTACTCCGGTAAAGATGCCGATTTCACCTGAAACACTTCCGATGTCCAAACATAGGCTTCCAATATATCAATCTTCATGTCTCGACCATTTCGAGACTCCTTGTCATGTCCGTGATCACATCCGTGACTCCGAACAACCTTCGGTACATCAAAATATATAAAGTCATAATGAAACTGTCATCATAACGTTAAGCGTGCGGACCCTACGGGTTTGAGAACAATGTAGACATGACCGAGACACGTCTCCGGTCAATAACCAATAGCGGAACCTGGATGCTCATATTGGCTCCTACATATTCTACGAAGATCTTTATCGGTCAGACCGCATAACAACATACCTTGTTCCCTTTGTCATCGGTATGTTACTTGCCCGAGATTCGATCGTCGGTATCTCAATACCTAGTTCAATCTCGTTACCGGCAAGTCTCTTTACTCGTTCTGTAATACATCATCTCGCAACTAACTCATTAGTTGCAATGCTTGCAAGGCTTAAGTGATGTGCATTACCGACAGGGCCCAGAGATACCTCTCCGACAATCGGAGTGACAAATCCTAATCTCGAAATACGCCAACCCAACATGTACCTTTGGAGACACCTGTATAGCACCTTTATAATCACCCAGTTACGTTGTGACGTTTGGTAGCACACAAAGTGTTCCTCCGGCAAACGGGAGTTGCATAATCTCATAGTCATAGGAACATGTATAAGTCATGAAGAAAGCAATAGCAACATACTAAATGATCGGGTGCTAAGTTAATGGAATGGGTCATGTCAATCACATCATTCTCTTAATGATGTGATCCTGTTAATCAAATGACAACACATGTCTATCGTTAGGAAACATAACCATCTTCCATCAACGAGCTAGTCAAGTAGAGGCATACTAGTGACGTTTAGTTTGTCTATGTATTCACACAAGTATTATGTTTCCGGTTAATACAATTCTAGCATGAATAATAAAAATTTATCATGATATAAGGAAATAAATAATAACTTTATTATTGCCTCTAGGGCATATTTCCTTCAGCCATGTCATGGCACCAAGCCTAGTTTCATTATTTTCATGCGTGTTTTGGATTTACAGGAATTAAAAAACTAAGTTTCTCAATGTTTCCAACCCAGCCACGACGCCCAGAATTTTGAATTTCATTCCCATTTCTTGCATGTAACCTAGAAATTTACCCGAGGACACACATGTCATTTTTCAACCAACTTTGGTGCACTGGAACATGTGCTTGTATTTAAAATTTGAATTATGCACACAAAGGTGACACGTTCCCTCCCAGAACCACGAGCCTTCTTGAGAGAAGCTCCGATTTGCAAGAAGCTTATACCAAGATTTGTTCCTATTCGGCCAATTTTTTTTACCACGGCATGGTACTACCATCACATGACACCATGCCAAGTTTCATGATTTTTCTATACTCCTATATAGTGTACGAGTATTGAGGGATATAGACCGTTGGATCTTTGTAATCCGACGGCTCACACTCGATTGATTTAGACAGACAACTACGTGAACAGTTATACACCGTCGGATAGAATAATCTGACGGCTGACGGTGCTGGGATTCGTGTGCGGCACACCCTTTGCTGCCCAGACTGCCACTGTGACAAAGAGTACATGAAGGTTCAAGATTCTCCCGCTGGCCACTGCCACCTAGAAATCACTGGTAGGCTCCATAAGAGAGTGCTTTTCTGCCACGGCGCGTGCGCGACGGGACGTCGCCGCAGGCCCGGGCCCGCCACTCCTGGCCTCGGCCCAGGCGTGGATCTTCTGCGGCCCAGGGTGGACCATTGGCCTTCCCGCGGCGGTTTCGCCACGCCGTCATGGCGCAGTTATGGCGGGACGTGGGGGAGTGGGCGCAGTTAATCCCACGTCCCCCGCTCCACGCCTCCTCGGCTCCGCTGGCAGGGCTATAAGTAGGGGGGGAGAGGGAGCAGCAAGGGCTCGCTCGCTCTCCCTCGCTCCACCCTTCTCTTCCTCCGTCTTCATCTTCTCCGCCGCCGCAGCACCTCACCGCAACGCCACTTCACCGTCGCCGTGCCTTGCTCCTCGCCGCGCCGTCCCCATGGCGTTGTCAAGCTCGTGGGATGGCTCCAACGTTCTCGACGAGCACATCGAGTTCCTCCGCCGGACGCGGCATCTGCCCGGCGAGAACTACGTGCGGGTCCGGCGCGCGCCGGAGAAGGAGATCTCGCCGGTGCCGGAGGAGGGCGAGCGGGTTGTCTTCCGCTCGCACTTCCTGTGTGGCTTCGGCATCCCGATGAGCGGGTTCCTCCGTTCCTTCCTCGAATTCTACCACCTCCAGCCGCATCACCTCACCCCCAACCTCGTGATGCTGCTGTCGGCCTTCGTCACCGTCTGCGAGGGTTTCCTTGGCGTCCTCCCCACTCTGGAGCTGTGGGGGGAATTCTTTCAAAGCAAGCTCGGCACCGTCGTCGCGGGCGTACCTGCGCCATGCGGAGCCTATGTCGCCATGAGGCAGACGAGCGAGAACAATCCGTTCCCGTCCATCCCGCTGATCCAGTCGGTGAAGCTTTGGCAAAAATCCTACTTCTATGTGAAGATCGTCGCCCCGCAAGGCGATTTTGTCAACTTGCCGGCTTACATAGCCGGCTCGCCGGCTTCAAGGCCGGCCTCATGGAGCTTCCGGGTCAAGACGCTGTCTCAGGCTGGGAACGCCGCCGTCGCCCGACTCCGGGTGATGACGCAGTCGGAGGGCCTGGTCGGATCCGACCTTGTAGCCGCTTTCGTGGAGCGCCGGATTCTCCCGCTCCAAGGTCGGCCGCACATGATCTGTCAAATGAGCGACCGCTTCGACCCGTGCCGGCTGAGCACCAGGGAGATGCCTCATGCCGAGGTGTCTTACATGGTGAACTACATCGCCAACTGCAAGATCCCCGAGGACCGGCGGTACGGCAAGAGGCCTTATTCTCGCGCCAACCCTCCGCCTGCCGTAAGCCCTTTTTCTTCTTTCTCTTTCCTTTCTTTCGGCCCTTTTCTTTTCGCAGTTGGCCTCATGGTAGCCGGCTTCTGATCAGCCAGCTTGTCTTCCGCAGAATCCCTTCTTCCGCCGGCGGCCGGGGTCGCAGGGGCGGAGCGTCGGTTCCTCCCCGACCGCAAGATGGATGACGTCGATGACCCGGATCTGGGAGCGGCCGCCATTGAAGATGCCGCTGTTGGGGAAGGCGGCGAGGCGGGCGGCGCGGGGCTCGGAGCCGGCCTTGAGGACTGGGCGGACGACGACGAAGTTGAAGTCGTCCCGCACCACCAGCCGGCGCCAGACCGTCAAGGCGCGGGGCCGTCAGCCGCGCCGGGCGCCCGAGGCGGCGAACCGAAGTGCCGAGCCGCGTCGACTTACTTCGGCAGCCGGCAAAAGAAACCCAGGGGCGCCGCCGCGGCGACCAAGCGGGATGAGGCGGCCGCGAAGGCGGTCTCGGCGTAAGTGTTTAAGCTTCTCGCACTCTTGATGTGCTCTTTAATCGAAGTTCTTCATAAATTCTTTCTTGACCGCTTGGCCAGGGCGCCGCTTTCCCTCGAGCAGGGTCCCGCCGGCTCCGTGATCGGATCGGCCGGAGGGTCTTCAAGCTCCCGCCGCGTGGATCCCCGCGCCGACCTCAGGGAGGCCACGGAGCTGAACGCGCGGGAAGTGCGGGAGGAGCAGGAGGCGTCGGAGCGAAGGGCCGCCCAGGCGGCGAAGGAGCAGGCCGACGCGGCGGCCAAAGCCCAGGCAGAGGCGGCGGCCGCGGAGAGGGAGGCGGAGGCCTCGCACAACCGGCCTCCCCAGCTCGTCATTCCCCTCCGCAGCGTGGCTCCCGACGCCCCTGTGCCTCCGCAAGAGGAAGCCGATCGCGGCCGGTCGGAGGCGGATTGGACGGATGATGATGTGATCGTCTTGGAGGAGGTGCCGCGGACGGTGCCGACTGGGGCGGGCCAGGGCGGCCAGACGGCTACAGCGCCGGAGCAGCCGGCGGGGAGCGAGCCGGCGGCAAGAGCCGGCTTGGAGGTGCAGCCGGCACCACGCCGGCGCGCGGAGGGAACTACCCCCGCGCCGGAGCCAGACAGAGCCGCGAGCGCCAGCCGGACGGCGGAGGCTTTGGAGGCAGCTAGTTCCAACACGTCCGAGTGGGAGCCCGACGAGGAGACGGGCGAGCTGAGCGCGTTGGCCCAGGAGGTTCGGAGCCGGCTTCAGGCTCATGCCACCGTGCTGCAGCGATATACTCACGATTTCCTTACGACGCGGGCCGTCGTTCGGGTGAGTCTTCTGGCCTTGGTCGCTTTGCTTCTTTGTCTTTTTGATCTCTTCCATGGGGGCGCGTTAGCGCACCCACTGGGTGTAGTTCCCGAGTTTCGAGTCAGCTGCTGAGCAGGCGGCTTGGAACTTACTAGGTTCTGACAGTTATCTTATTCCTGCCTCCTGTCTGATCTTCCAGGAGTACCACAACCGGAGCGCTGCCGCCTTCGACTCCCAGGCTCAGGAGCTGCGTCAGAAGAGCGAGGATTTGACCAACAGCCGGCGTGCATGTTCTATTTTGTTCATCTCCTGTGGGGGCGCGTCAGCGCATGCACTGGGTATAGTCCCCGAGATCTGGGCCGACTGCTGAGCAGTCGGGTTGGATCTTCCCCGACGACTTCTTTCTTATTGTTTCTTCTTTTGTCTTCATGCTTGCAGGGGCCAACGCCGACTTGAGGGAGCAGCTCGGCGGGGCCCAGACCGCCCTTCGTGCCAAGGAGGCCGAGCTTAACGCCTTGATCCAGGAGCACGACCGCCTGGCCAAAAAGTTGGCCGACCAGGAGGAGAGCCACAAGGCGGCCCTGAAGGAGGCGCGAGATAGCGAGGCCACCCTCAAAGCCGAATTCGAGACTGAGACGGGGTGCTGGGCTGAGGCGAAGCAAGCGCTGAGCGAGGGTTACGGCCGGATCGAAGATCTGATCGACGGTGAGCCGCCTTCCTCACTCCTCACTCGCCTCTTGCCCTTTGGTTCATCTTCTGATTTGTGCTGCTTCTTTGTTTTTCGCGCAGACTACTTCCCCGGCCACTCCGTCATGGCCACCTAGACCATCGAGGCCCACCGCGAAGCACGCCGACAGGCGGGAGTTGAGATCGCGCCAGACGCGAACCGGACACTTGAGGAGCAGCTCTTGGCGATCCAAGCCCGGCTGCAGCCGGCGCACTGCATGCTTCGCCGCCTCCAACGCGCCGGAGCGCAGGTGCTGGCCGCCCTCTGGCCAGGCGAGGTGATTCCCCGCACCCCGAGCCGGACTGCCGACTGGCTGGAGGTGGCAGTTGGCCGCTTTGAGGCCTGGAAGGCCTCCGCTGCTCGATCTGGCGCCAGGCGGGCGCAGGAGTTCGTCCGAGCCTGGTACCCCGGGCTGAACTTGGAGTAGCTGAGGACTTGGCAGGAGGAGGCTGACGAGGAGCTGGTGGAGGTGCGGCCGGCTATCATCCGGCATGCTTCGGCTCTTGCCGACTTTACCGACACCAGCGTCTTCGCTCCTGAGGTGGACGACAACGGCATCGCCCAGCCGGAGGAGTGGTTCGGGCTGAACCCGGCGGAGGGCGAAGACTCGCCGGAGGAGATCGCCTCTAGCGACGAAGGTGAAGACGAAGAAGGGGAGGAGGGCGAAGACGTCGAGCCGGCCGGTGAAGCAACCAGCCAGCCTCAGCATGACCGTGCCTCCAGCAACGAGGCGCGTGCTAGCGCGCCCTCTGCGGGAGGCGTTGATCATGCCGAGGTTCACCAGCCGGCCACTCCTCCAGCCGGCGCTACCGTCTCAGCCGGCTTGCCCGACACGCCAGTCGTTCCCTTGGCTTGATCTGCCGTCTTTGTTTTTCCTGCTTGTTACTCTTTGAACAATGTTTATTAAGCTTGCGCAGTTCCACCCACTGGGGGTGTATTCAAACTATGTTGAATGTTAGCCTTTTCGAGGCCTTTTGTGTAAATATAATCATGCATGTGCTTGGCTTCCATTCTCGTATGCTTTTTATCCTTAGGCTGTTTCCTTTGCCGCCTTCCCCTGATTGCTGCCTTCCCAGCCGGCAGCTGCTCTGTAGTCTGTGGCTAAGGAAGGACTCGGCTATCTTGTTGGGGAAGGCAAGTACTCGAGCTTTATTACATTGTAGCGAAGTGAGTGGAAGCCGGCCGGCCGGCTACTCTTGTAATCGGTCGGCGGTAGGTAAAAAGCCGGCTTTCGTTATATTAGTCCGTCGGTCCCTAGCCGTTTTTCGTGTGGGCGTCCTTTCCTGCCTTTGGCTCTTGCCAGCCGGACAGCCGGTTCTTCGTACTGTGGTTTTTGGCAAGAGAGGGCTTAGGTGCCGACACACTACTTGTCTGACCGCGGGTAAGACTTCTAATATAATCTCAAGGCGGCCGATCCCCGGGCTGACTAGTCGAATTCGGTGCCGGACGAAAGAAGCGAATAGAATGACATAATCATAAGCATCCTACTTTTCATTCATAGATAAAAGATGGCAGTCCCCGAGTTCTACTCGGGGGCCCATTGTCTCGTACTTAGTACAGAAGTTAGCCTGGTACATACTGCATTTCAACTGTAAAATCTTCGGAGGAGGTTGGCGTTCCATGGTCGTTCCGACTCCTTGCCGGAGTCGTCTCTCTTCCGTGCCTTCGGCTTCTGTGCGTTGATCAGGTAGTAGGAGTCATTTCCTAGCGCTCTGCTGATGATGAAGGGGCCTTCCCAGGGGGCTGAGAGCTTGTGCTGGCCGGCTGTTCGCTGGATCAGCCGGAGCACAAGGTCGCCCTCTTGAAAGGATCTTGGCTTGACCTTCTGGCTGTGGTAGTGACGCAGGCCCTACTGGTAGATAGCGGACCGGCTGAGGGCTAACAGCCGGCTTTCTTCCAGCAGGTCAATGCCGTCTTCTCGTGCTTCCTTGGCTTCCGCCTCCGTGTACATGGTCACCCGAGTTGAGTCGAACTCGATGTCGGTTGGGATGATCGCCTCGGCACCATACACGAGGAAGAAAGGAGTGAAGCCGGTTGACCTGTTTGGGGTAGTGCGCAGACTCCAGAGGATGGCCGGCAGCTCATCGAGCCAGCAGCCGGCCGAACGCTCCAGTGGCACGACCAGTCGAGGCTTGATGCCGGAAAGGATGAGGCCGTTGGCTCGCTCGACTTGGCCGTTCGACTACGGATGGGCAACGGACGTTAAGTCTAGTCGGATGCCCTGTGTCGCGTAGAAACGTGCCAATGCTCCCTTGGCGAAGTTCGTGCCGTTGTCGGTGATGATACTGTGCGACACGTCATACCGTGTTGTTATATCTGCGATGAATGTCACGGCAGTCGGCCCATTCAGCTTCTTGATCGGCTTTGCTTTGATCCACTTGGTAAACTTGTCCACAACGACAAGCAGATGTGTCATGCCGCCGCGCGCCATCTTGAATGGGCCCACCATGTCCAGACCCCAAACGGCAAAGGGCCAAGTGAGGGGAATGGTCTTGAGTGCCGAAGCCAGCAAGTGTTGCTTGGAGCTGAAGACTTGGCAACCTTTGCAATGCTTGACTAATTCCTTGGCGTCGTCCAATGCAGTCGGCCAAAAGAATCCATGGCGGAAAGCTTTGGTGACGAGTGATCTTGAGGCCGCATGGTGGCCGCATTCACCTTGGTGGATGTCACTGAGGATTGCTATGCCCTTTTCTTTCTCGATGCATCGCTGGAAGACTCCAGTGACGCTGCGCTTGACGAGCTCTCTGTTGATGATTGTGTATGCTCCAGCTCGGCGTTGGACTTGTCTTGCTTCTGTCTCGTCAGCCGGTAGGTCTTGGTTTATCAGGAAATTGAGGATGGGCCGGGCCCATGACGGAGCTGTGACTTCTTCTATTGCCAACGCGGCTACTGTGACCAGGGTGGGCGGGCTGGGTGTTAAAATGCTGGAGTCGGCCGCCACCTGTTGTGTTGGTGCAGTCCCCGGGCCAACTACCGCAGTCCACGAGCCGGGTTCGGAAGTCCCCGGGTCAGGTGCGACTACGGAAGTCCCCGAGCCGCCTGCTGAAGTCCCCGCGCCGCCTATCGAAGTCCCCGGGCCGCCCGCTTGGCTCTTCAAGCCGGATCCGGTTGCATCTGGGCTAGGCGGCACGAAGATGGAATCGGACTCCGGAGATGGCTTGATAGATGGCTTGAGGAGGCGTTGCAGAGAGACGCCGGTTGGTATTGCTTGCCGGGTGGAGCCTAATCGGGCCAGGGCATCTGCTAGTCCGTTGTCGGCTCGTGGTACGTGGAGGAACTCGCATCCTTCAAAGTACCCATTGATCTGCTGTACGAGGAAGTGGTAGCTCGCCATGTTTGCATCCTTGGCGTCCCAATCGCCAATTGACTGCTGAACTATCAAGTTTGGGTCGCCGTAACACAGGATCCGGCGTATGCCAAGTTCCTTGGCAAGCCGGAGCCCGTGTACGAGCGCCTCATACTCGGCCACGTTGTTGGAGGCGGCAAAGTGAATTTGCAGCGTGTATCTGAGCTTGTCGCCTTCGGGAGAGGTGAGGATGACGCCGGCTCCCAAGCCGGTGAGCATTTTGGACCCGTCAAAGTGCAGGCGCCAGTGCGTGGAGTCCAGAGCCGGCGGCAGGTACTGGGTCTCGGCCCAATCGACGAGGAAGTTGGCCAATGCTTGGGACTTGATGGCGGTGCGGGGCTGGTAGAAGATCGTGTAAGGGTCCAGCTCGATGGCCCATTTCTCCACCCGGCCGGATTCATCCCGGCTACCTATGATCTCGGCAAGCGGGGCGGTGCATACGACCGTGATGGGGTGCTCTTGGAAGTAGGGCTTCAGCTTCTTGGCGGCAAAGTACACGCCGTAGCACATCTTCTGGTAGTGCGGGTAGTTCTGCTTCAAGGTAGACAGTTCCTCGCTCAAATAGTACACCGGCCTCTGGACCGGCTGGGCTCGGCCCTCTTCTGGGCGCTGGACTACGATGACGGTGCTGACCACCCGCCTGGTTGCAGTGATGTAAAGGAGCATGGGCTCTTTCTCAGTCGGCGCCGCGAGGACAGGCGGCGTGGTCAGCATCTTCTTCAGCTCGTGAAAAGCTTGGTCGGCTTGGTCGTTCCACTCGAAGTGAGTGGTCTTCTTCATGAGGCGGTAGAGGGGGAGAGCCTTCTCTCCGAGCCGGCTGATGAAGCGGTTCAGGGAAGCCAAGCATCCGGTGAACTTCTGGACATCTCGCAGTTTGGTGGGAATCGCCATTCTCTCAATGGCCTTGATCTTCACTGGGTTGCATTCAATGCCGCGTTCGGAGACCAGGAAGCCTAGAAGCTGGCCGGCTGGCACTCCGAACACACACTTCTCGGGGTTGAGCTTGATCTGGAATCGGCGCAGATTCTCGAATGTTTCCTTGAGGTCTTCCAGCAAGGTGTTGCGCTTCTCCGTCTTCACCACAATGTCGTCCACGTAGACGTGGGCATTTCTGCCGAGCTGCTTGAGGAGGCACTTCTGCATGCAACGCTGAAAGGTGGCACCGGCATTTCTCAAGCCGAATGTCATGGTCAGGTAGCATAAGGCTCCGAAGGGTGTGATGAAGGCGGTCTTCAGGCGGTCGGTCGGATCCAACTTTATCTGATGGTACCCAGAATAAGCATCGAAGAAACTCAACAGCTCGCATCCGGCTGTGGAGTCTATCACTTGATCTATCCTTGGCAGGGCGAAAGGATCTTTGGGGCAGGCTTTGTTGAGGCTCGTGTAGTCTATACACATGCGCCACTTGTTGTTCTTCTTCAGCACGAGGACCGGGTTGGCAAGCCACTCTGGAAAGAAGACCTCCATAATGAAGCCGGCGGCTAGAAGCCGGGCTATCTCTTCTCCCACAATCCTTCTCTTTTCCTCCGACAGTCGGCGGAGGGGTTGTTTGACAGGCTTTGCACCTTCTCGAACATGTAGTTTGTGCTCGGAGAAATCCTTCGGAACACCCGGCATGTCCTTGGGAGACCATGCGAAGATGTCCCGATTCTCACGGAGGAAATCGGCGAGCTCGCCTTCCTATTTGCTGTTCAGGTTTGCCCCAATGACGGCAAACCTCTCTGGGTGCTCGGGGTCGAGAGGTATCTTCTTTGTTTCCTTGGCCGGCTGGAAGGAACCTTGGGCATCATACTCTTTGGGAGCGGGGGACAAGGTCGGCTGCTTGTCAGCCATGGCCACGATCCTGTCCAACATCTTCTTCTCTTCGGCGATCACGGGGGACTTGGCCAGCCGGCTGCTGGCTGCTGCGCATTCGGAGGATTTCTTGTAGTCGCCGGCTATGGTGATGATGCCCTTGGTGCTCGGCATCTTCATCTTGAGGTAAGCATAGTGGGGAACAGCCATGAACTTGGCCAAGGCGGGTCGGCCAAGCAGTGCATGGTAAGGGCTCTCAAGGTCCACCACCTCGAACCAGATGGCCTCCCTGCGGAAATGATCCTTGTCCCCAAAGAGGACATCAATCTTGATCTTGCCAATGGGGCGCACAGGACAGGCCGGGTACGATGCCGTGCAACACAGTCCGGGTAGGCATGAGCTGCTTTGTCTTGACGTTGAGCTTCTCAAGGGTGTCACGATACAGGATGTTGATGCTGCTCCCGCCGTCTATCAGCACGCGGGAGAAACGGGCGGCGCGCCTGTCCGTTGCAAGGGTGGCATCCAAAACCAACGCATAAGAGCCGGGAGAGGGCATCACCTCTGGGTGGTCGGCCCAGCTCCAGCTGATAGGCTTTTCTGACCAGTACATGTGCTCGGAGGGATTGGCAGCGACCGCATTGACTTCCTGGTGCTCTCGGCGTCTGCTGCGCTGATCTTCAGGCTGGCTTGTAAAGATGACGTAGGCGGCGTGCTCGTTAGGGAACTCATCGTGCACCGCTCCGACTGCTGCCCGAGCGGCCGGCTAGGGATGGCAACGGGGACCCATACCCGCCAAACCCGTGGGGATTTCATCTATTAGGGGGTGGGGATGGGCGAAAAACATCCCCATGGGGATATTTACCAAACTAATTTATTCCCCACAGGGTACAACGGGGATGGGGACGATATCCTATTCCCCAGACCCAATACCCATCGGGGACCCGGTTAGTAACCGTGACACTGCAGTCAACCTTAAAATATTTACAAACAAACTTGCGAAAACAAAAAAAGCTTTGAAAAACCCTTAAACCTATCTCACATCCTCACCTCAGCTGCCTCCATGACCAAGAAGTCAATACGACCTAGATAGGCATTAGCAGGACAAAGACAACACCATGGATGTATGTTGATTATAGGGTGTCATATTATGTATATGAGTATTTTTTATGGGGATGGGGACCCTAATGGGCCCCCGTTCCCCAGTGGGGCATGGGTATGGGGAAATTTCATCCCCAGTCATGTAAACGGGGATAGGGATGGGATGATATGGAATAGATAGGGATGGGGAGGTTGTAGGTATCCCCATAGGGGATTGTCCCCATTGCCATCCCTACGGCCGGCTACTGCGGAGCCGGAGGCGGCGGACCAGCAGGTGGGGGCGGCGTGAGCCCTTCGCCTTTGGAGATTCGGGTGAGCCAGTGGCACTTCCGGGTTGTGTGGTTGGACGGCTTCGCGCCGCTGTGGAACTTGCATGGGGCGTCGAGGGTTTGCTCGTAGGAGAAGGCCGGCTGCCAAGCCGGCCTGCCGCCTTTCTGCTTCTTGGGTGTGGGCCGCCCTTCGGGCTGCTCGCCCTCGACCGTGGCCACCTGCCGACTGGTGGAAGGCAGCATCGGGCCCTTGCGCTTGTGGTCATTTTGGTACGGGCGTCGGCCGGAGTCCCCAGCCGGCGTCTTGGGTGCCGGGTTGAGTACCTTCCCGGACGCGTCCACCCGGAGCTCAGTCTTCATTGAAGAGTCGGCGGTGGCGTACTTGTCCGCTATGACCAGAAGCTCATCGGGGGTAGTCGGCTTATCACAGTGGAGCTTGTGCTTGAGGAGGGTACCCTCTCGGCACCCGACAGTGAAGTACTCTATGGCTTGCACCTCATGCACTCCCTCGCAAGAGTTGCGGAGCTCGGCCCAACGCGTGAGGTAGTCGCGAGTAGACTCGGCGGGGCCTTGCACGCACAAGGAGAGCTGTCTGGGCTTGGGAACCCTCTTGTAGGTGCTGGTGAAGTTGCGAACAAAGGCTTCTCTAAAGTCTAGCCAGCAGTTGATGCTGTAGGGCTTGAGGCTATTGAGCCAGGTCCGCGTCGCGCCTTGCAGCACGAGGGGCATGTACTTCACGGCAACGCGCATGTTGCCATTCGCGATGCGTACTGGGGTGGAATAGTTGATCAACCAATCTTCCGGCTTCACGGAGCCGTTGTACTTGGGCGTGTCTCTTGGGAGCGAGAACCCTTTGGGGAAGGGCTCGTCGCGGATGCGGGGGCCAAAGCAAGGCGGGCCGACATCGTCTTCTTCTTCCAAGGCCAGGGATCACGCTAGGCGGTCGATCCGATGGCGGGCGTCGTTCTCGCCGACTCCTTCGCGGCGACCTAGTCGGCCGCTGAGAGTCGGATGCGTGACAGGCGGTCGGGTGGGGTACCTCTCCCCGCGAGGCGGAGGCGGAGGCGGATTGCCCAGCCGCTCCACGGCTCTAGGGCGGCCTTCTGCGTCTCGCTCGATGGAGATCCGGGTTCGGCTTCGGCCGGCAGCCGGCTCTTTCTCGTATCGCGCGCGGGTTTTACCCGCAGTCGGCGTCCGAGACGTCGCGCCGTGCTCTCGGCGCGGGGGAGGGCTTTCCGCGCGGGCGTCGGCATCATGCCGCTGAGCGGCTGCATCGATCAGCTGCTGGATGCGTCTGACCATGTGGGGGAGCTCTTCGGCCCCTAGTCCGTCCAGCTCGTCTGCGGCCGCCTGGGCGGCGCGCAGGTTCTCGAGTGGGGTGGTGTAGACTCGGCGGTCGACTCCGAGCATGTCGATGATGGCAGCGTCGCGCTGTCTGACGACGCCGGCTCGGCTTGGCCCGCTAGGAGGTGGCGTGCCGAAGGCGGCGCGGTCGACTTCGCGCTGGTGTGCCTCGGTGAGGCGTCTCATGTAAGCTAACTTCCGGCCCTCCGCATGGAGGGCGAGGCGGCGAGCCTCTAGTGCTTCGGCGTCGGCGTCAGCCGGGAGAGGGATGGACAAGTCATGGTCCGCCACTTGCGGAGCACCGTGGGTGTTCTCGCCAGAAGCGCCGCCGTGGCTGATGACCATCACCTCGGAGGTGGCACCGTCACAGCCATCGGCTCGGGGAAGCGGGTCGTCGTAGATCACGACGTCGGTGGGGAAGGCGTCGAGCAAGGCCGTGTCGGAATCGACAGGCATCGGATCGATGGAGCCAACGGACTCCTGGTCCACAGCGGGCTCGCTGGAGACGTGGAGCCGACCGAGGAGGTCGACGAGCTGGTCGATGCCCGCGTCGGGGGCGGGCTCGTCGGAGATGAGGGCCTCGCCAAGGGGATCAGCGAGGTTGCCTGCTGCGCAGGCGGTGGTGACGCCTTGCAGCGCGTCGTGGCATGCGCCATCGGGCGTGCCGGGCTGGCTACGCTCGCTGGGGAGGAAGAGGGTTCCCGTCCAGAACAGGTCTCCGGACGACGGTGCACCTGGCCCCATGGTGGGGGCCAAATGTCGGGTGGTTGGTGCGACATATGCCAACGAGTGGCTTATCTGTGTGGGAGCCAGTAAGATGTCGCCAGTGCCGGGAAGCGGGATAAGGCGAAGACATGCACGCCGGAGAATCTTACCCAGCTTCGGGGATCTCCGTGGAGATAACACCCCTACTACTGCTCTGCGGGGTCTCCGCATGATCACTCAATGAACAAGTGGATCCAAGATGCTCCTTGAGCTGTTTGGCGAGAGGAAGAAGAAGGGCTAGGCTAGCTCTACTCTTCTCTCTGTGTGGTGTCTAACTTCGAAGAGATCAACCCTTTGCATGGGTGCCCCGGGGGGTTTATATAGGCCTACCCCCCGGGGGTACAATGGTAATCCGGCTGGGCGCGGGCCCAAGCCGTCAGTGTCTACGCTGGCCGGCTTCTGCGCCGGCTGCTGGGGCCCGCCAGCTGGTGGGCCCCGCTGGCCGCAGGCTTCTTGGTCGACAGGCAGGCCCTACGGCCTGGGGCCCTGCCGGCGGCTGGTTACTGTTGCCTCAATCCTGATGATAAGGGCTTTATCGAGGTAAGCGTGGCTACAGTGCCGCCGCCGGGCGGGCGATCACTGTAGCCTCGCGTCTTTTTGTCTTCTTAATGGGACGCCTCCTTCGAGGGAGGGGGCCAGCCGGCTTGGGGAAGCCGGCCACGTCCCCGGCCAACTGGGGGAGGCCGGGCCGCCTTCGGGCGTCTCTCTGCACGAAGGGGCCCACCGCCCGTGGGTCGCGCTGACAGCCTATCATGGACGGCGCCATGATCATCATGGCAACAGTGCCGTGCCGAATGGGTCAGGGCTACCCCATACGGCGCACTGTACCAGGCGTGCTCCGGGTTCCGGGGGTGGCAGGCTTCACTGTAGCCACGCCCCGTCCCATCGCCGTTATGAGGGTGCAGTCTTTGAGGGCACGATCTTGACCGCGTCGTGGGAGCCGGCTTCTTGGAGTCGGCCTTCTAGTGGCCGGCTTCGTGAAGCCGGCCCTCCCGCGGCTTTCTTCATGGTGGTCGAGGCCGGGCCGCCTTCCGGTAGTCGGCTTGAGAGGTAGCCGACAGGGGGAAGGCGGCCCCGCGTCTTGGTTCTTTGGAGGCCGGATCGGCTTGTGATTTTTTCTGAAACGTCAGGGGGAGCCGGCTAGGCTACCTGTGGTCATTTACCCCGACACTAGCCCTTCCTGAGACCACAAAACATAAATGCAGAGCACCTTTCAAGATCAGGGACTAACTAAACATTGTAATTCATGGTAAAAGAGATCCAATCATAGTCATACCAATATAAATTAATAGTAATGGATGCAAATGATAGCAGTGCTCTCCAGCTGGTGCTTTTTAATAAGAGGGTGATGACTCAACATAAAAGCAAATAGATAGGCCCTTCGCAGAGGGAAGCAGGGATTTGTAGAGGTGCCAGAGCTCGAGTTTTGAAATAGAGATAAATAATATTTTGAGCGGCATACTTTCATTGTCAACATAATAACCGAGAAATCTTGATATCTTCCATGCTGCACACATTATAGGCGGTTCCCAAGCAGAATGGTAAAGTTTATACTCCCCCGCCACCAACAAGCATCATTTCATGGCTTGCTCGAAACAAGGAGTGCCTCCAACTAGCAACAGCCTTGGTGGAGTTTTGCTTGCAATTATTTCGATTTGATTTGCTTAGAGCATGGGACTGGGCATCCCGATGACCAGCCATTTTCTCGTGAGTGAGGAGCGGAGTCCACTCCTCTAGAGAATAACCCGCCTAGCATGGAAGATACAGACAACCCTAGTTGATACATGAGCTATTCGAGCATACAAAACAGAATTACATTTGAAGGTTTAGAATTTGGCACATGCAAATTTACTTGGAACGGCAGGTAGATACCGCATATGGGAAGGTATGGTGGACTCAAATGGAATAACTTTGGGGTTTATGGAAGTGGATGCAGAAGCAGTATTCCCGCTTAGTACAAGTGAAGGCTAGAAAAAGACTGGGAAGCGACCAACTAGAGAGCGACAACAGTCATGAACATGCATTAAAATTAATAAACATTGAGTGAAAGCATGAGTAGATATAATCCACTATGAACATAAATATCATGGAGGATATGTTGATTTTATTTCAACTACATGCGTGAACATGTGCCAAGTCAAGTCACTTGAATCATTCAAAGGAGGATACCACCCTATCATACCACATCACAACCATTTTAATAGCATATGTTGTCACGCAAGGTAAACAATTGTAAACTCCTAGTGGATTAAGCATGGCATAAGCAACTATAATCTCTAATTTTTCATTGCAAACATGTTTCATTCATAATAGGCTGAATCAGGAACGATGAACTAACCATATTTACAAAAACAAGAGTGGTCGAGTTCATACCAGCTTTTCTCATCTCAATCAGTCCATCATATATCGTCATTATTTCCTTTCACTTGCACGACCGAGCGATGTGAATAATAATAATAGTGCACATGCATTGGACTAAGCTGGGATCTGCAAGCTTCTGATACAAGGAGAAGACAAGGTAATATGGGATCTTTGTTAAATCAACAATAATGCATATAAGAGCCACTTCAACATTTTCGTTATGGACTTCTCCTCTCGACCCCCAAAGAACTAGAAAAGAAATAAAACTATTTACACGGGAAAGCTCCCAACAAGCAAAAGAAGAACGAGAAATCATTTTGGTTTTCTTTTAGTTATTACTACTACAGGCATGGAAAGGAAACTAGCTAAAAGCTACAACTAATTATTTTGGTTTTTCTTAAGGTTTATCAAAGACACAAGAAGAAAGCAAGAAAAAGGAAAATAAACTAGCATGGATAGTACAATGAAAAAGTATGAGCATTGACAACTGGCAGGAGTGTCTGAACATGAATGTAATGTCTGTGAGAAATGCGTACTCCCTCAAGCTTAGGCTTTTTGGCCTAAGTTGGTCTAGGGCCACGGCTGGCCTGGCGGATATCCAAAGTTGTAGCTGGGGTCGTACTGAGATGCAGCAGCTATTGCCTCATGAGCTGCCGCTTGGAGGCGAGCTGCCTTCGTCCTCCTCTTGTACTCGTTTGCCTCCTCCCTAGTTATAATATATCTCGCTTTTTCCTGAAAGTCAAAGAAAGTAGGAGCAGGAAGAGCAACATGGACAGTGCGGCGCCTGTCAAACATTAGTCGGTACTGGAGAGGTTGTTCATTCCTCTCAATAAATTGATGGCGAACCATAGCATTATAATCTAGATAAGCGGGCGGCAATTCCATATCATTTTCATGTATGGGTATCTCAAGAAAATTAGCCACACGGGTTGCATAAATCCCACCAAATAGGTCTCCACTTAAACCATTATTATGCAGCCTTCGTGCAACAATGGCCCCCAAGTTATATTGTTTATATCCTAAAACAGCACCTCTTGAGAACACTAAGATCTGGAACACACATGTGGCATGCCTCGTCATTACCATTTATGCATCTACCTATAAAGAGAGATAAAGAATGTATAACAGGAAAATGAATGCTCCCTATGGTAGCTTGTGTTATCTCTCTAGATTCCCCCATAGTAATACTAGCAAGAAAATCTTTAAACTTAGATTTGTGAGGTTCACTAGCACTTCCCCCATTGTGGAAGTTTGCAAGTAGTATTAAAATCTTCTAAGTCCATAGTGTAAGATTTACCATACAGATCAAATAGGACAATGTGAGAATTACGTGAAGATGAAAATTTGAACCTTCTCACAAAGGAATCAGTTAGATAATAATATTGAGGGCACTTATCTAGCATGAATCCCTCAAGTTCAACATTACGCACATATGTGTCAAATTCCTCCTTAATTCCTGTTTGGACCATGAAATCTTCTGACGACCATTCACAAGGCCGCACTTGAGCTTCTCTTGGTGGTTGATGGTCCGGCTCATGCATTGCGGGCATGGGTCCTTGCTTCCTTGAAGAACCACCTTGGTACAATTTCCTAGACATATTTCTTCCTCTGAAAATTTTAATAACTCAAAATAAAAGTGAACCAAACTCAACAAAATTGATAGCAACTACACCTACAAGTGCCTAGAGACTATATCATGCATTAGAACTACTTGGGACCATATAAATTTGACATGCAAGCTCAAGAACAGGGTCACCTAGGCAGCAAAAAATTGCAATGAATAAAGCACTAGAACAAAAACTAATTGGACCATTGGAGGAGTGACATACTGAAGAACAATCCCCAAAGCAGTTTTGTGAGTGGAGCTTTGAGCAAGGAGATTGAAAATGGCAGCAAGATGAGCTAGAACTTGTGCTTGAGCTGGTTGGTGATTTTTTGGTAGGAAGAAGGAGTGTGTGGTGGCTGGAAAGTGGAGGGGGGCCACCAGGGGCCCACGAGGCAGGGGGCGCGCCCTGGACCCTCGTGGCCAGGTGCTTGCTCCCCCTGATGTGTTATCAGTGCCAAATATTCTCAAATATTCTAGAAAAATCATATTTCATTTTCAGGGCATTTGGAGAACTTTTATTTTCGGGGTATTTTTTATTACACGGATAATTCAGAAAACTGACAGAAAAATAATATTTTTGCTTTATTTAATCTAAATAACAGAAAGTAAAAGGAGGGTAAAGAAAGTTGTGCTTTCTAACTTCATCCATCTCAAGCTCATCAAAAGGAATCCACTAACAAGGTTGATCAAGTCTTGTTAACAAACTCTTTTTGAATAACATGGAACCGGAGAAATTTTTAATAACACTAGGTTACCTCAACGGGGATATGCACATCCCCAACAATAAGAATATCATATTTCTTCTTGACAGTAGGAAGAGGAAATTCAAAACCTCCAATAGTAATCGACGGAATTTTTCCAATAGAATTGATACTTTGGACTTGAGGTTGTTTCCTTGGAAAGTGTACTGTATGCTCATTACCATTAACATGAAAAGTGACATTGCCTTTGTTGCAATCAATAATAGCCTCTGCAGTATTCAAAAAGGGTCTACCAAGGATAATCGACATACTATCGTCCTCGGGAATATCAAGAATAACAAAGTCCGTTAAAATAGTAACATTTGCAACCACAACAGGCACATCCTCACAAACACCGACAGGTATAGCAGTTGATTTATCAGCCATTTGAAAATATATTTCAGTAGGTGTCAACTTATTCAAATCAAGTCTACGATATAAAGAGAGAGGCATAACACTAACACTAGCTCCAAGATCACATTAAGCAGTTTTAACATAGTTTCTTTTAATGGAGCATGGTATAGTTGGTACTCCTGGATCTCCTAGTTTCTTAGGTATTCCACCTTTAAAAGTATAATTAGCAAGCATGGTGGAAATTTCAGCTTCCGGTATCTTTCTCTTATTTTTAACAATTTCTTTCATATACTTAGCATAAGGATTCATTTTAAGCATATCAGTAAAACGCATACGCAAGAAGATAGGTCTAATCATTTCAGCAAAGCGCTTAAAATCCTCATCATCCTTTTTCTAGGATGGTTTAGGAGGAAAGGGCATGGGTTTCTGAACCCATGGTTCTCTTTCCTTACCGTGCTTCCTAGCAACAAAGTCTCTCTTATCATAACGTTGATTCTTTGATTGTGGGTTATCAAGATCAACATCAGGTTGAATCTCTACATCATTGTCATTACTAGGTTGAGCATCAACATGAACATCATCATTAACATTATCACTAGGTTCATGTTCATCACCAGATTGTGTTTCAGCATCAGAAATAGAAATATCATTGGGATTCTCAGTTGTGTCTATAACCGATTCTCTAGAAGCATGCAAGGTCCTATCATTTTTCTTTTTCTTCTTTTTAGAAGGATTAGGTGCATCAACATTAGTTCTCTGAGAATCCTGCTCAATTCTCTTAGGGTGACCTTCAGGATATAAAGGTTCCTGGGCCATTTTACCCCCTCTAGTCATAACTCTAACAGCATTATCATTCTTCTTATTATTTAATTCATTGAGCAAATCATTTTGAGCTTTAAGTACTTGTTCTACTTGAGTGGTAACCACAGAAGCATGTTTACTAATGAGTTTAAGTTCACCTATAACTCTAGACATATAATCACTCAAGTGTTCAATCATATAAGCATTTCGTTTCAATTGTCTACCAACATAAGCATTGAAGTTTTCTTGTTTGACAATAAAATTATCAAACTCATCTAAGCATTGGCTAGCAGACTTATAACGAGGAATATCACCTTCATCAAATCTATAGAGAGAATTTACCTTTACTACCTGTGTCGGGTTATCAAGACCATGTATTTCTTCAACAGGCGGCAAATTAAGACCATGTATTTCTTCAATAGGTGGTAAATTTTTAACATCTTTAGTTTTAATACCTTCTTCTTTCATAGATTTCTTCGCCTCTTGCATATCTTCAGGAGTGAGAAACAGAATACCCCTTTTCTTCGGAGTTGGCTTAGGAGTTGGTTCAGGAAGTGTCCAATTATTTTCATTAGCCAACATATTATTCAATAGCAACTCAGCTTGATCAACAGTTCTTTCCTTGAAAACATAACCAGCACAACTATCCAGGTGGTCTCTGGAAGCATCAGTTAGACCATTATAAAAGATATCAAGTATTTCATTTTTCTTGTGAGGATGATCAGGCAAAGCATTAAGTAGTTGGAGAAGCCTTCCCCAAGCTTGTGGGAGACTCTCTTCTTCAATTTTCAAAAAATATATATTTCCCTTAAAGCAGCTTCTTTCTTATGAGCGGGGAAATATTTAGCAGAGAAGTAATAAATCATATCCTGGGGACTACGCACACAACCAGGATCAAGCTAATTAAACCATGTTTTAGCATCACCCTTTAATGAGAACAGAAATAACTTATGGATATATTAGTAGCGAGTTTTCTCATCATTAGTGAGCAGGGTGGCTATATCATTTAATTTAGTAAGATGTGCCACAACAGTTTCAGATTCATAGCCATAAAAAAGATAAGATTCAACCAAAGTAATTATATCAGGATCAATAGAGAAATCATAATACTTATCAGTAACAAAGATAGGTGAAGTAGCAAAAGCAGGGTCATATTTCATTCTAGCATTCAAAGATTTTTCTTTCAGCGTAACTAATAATTTCTTAAGATCATTCCTATCATTGCAAGCAAGAAAGTCTCTAGCAGTTTCTTCATCCATAACATAACCATCAGGCACAACAGGCAATTCATATATAGGGGGAGAATCTTCATCATCACTTTCATCAATATTATCAGTTTCAATAATTTCATTCTCTCTAGCCCTAGCAAGTTGTTCATCAAGAAATTCACCTAGTGACACAGTAGTATCAAGCATAGAATTAGTTTCATCATATGTATCATGCATAGCAGAAGTGGCATCATCAATAACATGCGACATATCAGAATTAATAGCAGAAGCAGGTTTAGGTGTCACAAGCCTACTCAAAAATGAAGGTGAATCAAGTGCAGAGCTAGATGGCAGTTGCTTACCTCCCCTCATAGTTGAGAGAAAAATCTTAGTTCTTTCATCTTTCAAGTTCCTCATAGTGACCAGCAGATATAAATCCCAAGTAACTCAAAGAATAGAGCTATGCTCCCCAGCAACGGCGCCAGAAAATAGTCTTGATAACCCACAAGTATAGGGTATCACAATAGTTTTCGAGGGTAGAGTATTCAACCCAAATTTATTGATTTGACACACCAAAGAATATTCTCAAGTATTAGCAGTTGAGTTGTCAATTCAACACACCTGGATAACTTAATATCTGCAGCAAAGTATTTAGTATCTAAGTAGTATGGAAGTAAAGGTAATGATGGCAAAAGTAACAGTAGTAGTTTTGTAGTAATTGTAACAGTGGCTACGGAAAAGTAACTAAGCAAAGAGCAATATGTGAAAAGCTCGTAGGCATTGGATCGGTGATGGAGAATTATGCCAGATGCGATTCCTCAGCCAATAGTTATAACATAGGGTGACACAGAACTAGCTCCAATTCATCAATGTAATTTATGCATGTATGCCGAATATAGCCATACGTGCTTATGGAAAAGAACTTGCATGACATCTTTTGTCCTACCCTCCCGTGGCAGCGGGGTTGTCGGTGTCAAAACCGGCGGATCTCGGGTAGGGGGTCCCGAACTGTGCGTCTAGGCGGATGGTAACAGGAGACAGGGGACACGAAGTTTTACCCAGGTTTGGGCCCTCTTGATGGAGGTAAACCCTACGTCCTGCTTGATTAATATTGATGATATGAGTAGTACAAGAGTAGATCTACCATGAGATCAAGGAGGCTAAACCCTAGAAGCTAGCCTATGGTATGATTGTTGTATGTTGAGGTTGCCCTACGGACTAGAACCCTCCAGTTTATATAGACACCGGAGAGGGTTAGGGTTACACAAAGTCGGTTACAATGGTAGGAGATCTAAATATCCGCATCGCCAAGCTTGCCTTCCACGCCAACGAAAGTCCCATCCGGACACGGGACGAAGTCTTCAATCTTGTATCTTCATAGTCCTAGAGTCCGGCTGAAGGTATAGTCCGGCTACCCAGACACCCCCTAATCCAAGACTCCCTCAGTAGCCCCCGAACCAGGCTTCAATGACGACGAGTCCGGCGCGCAGATTGTCTTCGGCATTGCAACGCGGGTTCTTCTCCAAATTCCATGTACCTGTCCGGTTTTTTGTAATGTGGCGCTTCTCGGCTTCTGCGCCCAATAATGGCCGTCTTCCACGTGTCAAACGAATACGAAAAGTTTGAGTGTTTTTACATTCACACCCCTAGCCGCATAAACGAGCCGCCTATTTAAGGTGATGGGGATTCAGATCCAAACCACACCTTCTCCTCCCCGCGAGTAATCATCAGAGCGCCTCCAGCAAAGGTCCATTCCACCATGGCCAGCCATCGCAGCTCCTCCTCTCGCCCTTCCAGTCCTAAGCCTGGAGACTGGGAGAGGTGATCCATCCCGCACAGCGAGCTAGTATCGCTTCAGGCCAAGGGATTTCTCCCTCAGGCCTATATGGTCCCGGTCCGAGCCGGACTCGCCACCTATAATGGCGGAGAGCAAGCAGAGAGCACCCCCAATCCCTCCAAACGAGAGCGGGTATGCCTCGTCCCTTACCTAACAAGAGGACTTGGATTCCCAATTCATCCGTTTCTCCGTGGGCTTCTGGAGTTCTACGGCCTCCAGCTGCACAACTACACGCTCGCCTCTATATTGCATATCACGGGCTTCGTCGCCCTTTGCGAGCTATTCTTGGGTGTTGAGGCTCATTTCGCGCTGTGGAAAAGGATATTCTGCCTGGTGCCCCGTTCTCAAGAGGGGTCCATATATCAAGTGGGCGGAGCCGAAGTGTGGCGCATCGCCGGGACCGGATATCTATCCAGAACCCCAAAGAAGGCGTCCGAGGACTGGCCTTCGGAATGGTTTTATATAGATGATGTCTCGCTGCCGGATCCTATCCGGGTCGGTCTCCCCGAATTCAACAGTGCTCCCTTAAAGAAACGCTTAAGTTGGCATCCACGGAGCTCTCAAAGAGAAAGTGACAGGGACGTCCTTTACCTGATGGGCCAGATAAGACTATTGGCTCATTCCGGACTAACCATGATTGGAGTCATGGCCGCATGCATTATTCGGGGGGTGCAGCCGCTTCAGTATAGAGGCCACCCCATGTGGGATTTTAACGAGGAGGATGACGCCATCCGTTACGGTCGTAAGGGGCCGGCCTCAGCTGCCGCTCTAGTAAAGATCTTATCCTCTTTGTACAAGGGAGAAGAGGAGGAATTCCTCCGCGTCAACCCGCAGGGCGGATTTACTATGTCCAATCCTCCGAGTTGGGTAAGTGGACAATTTTGCTCGCCCATCCGTTCTATATTCCCATGATTAAATATGTAGTCTAACGACTTCAACGCAGGAACTGCGTCAGGAAGTAAAGGACATAAACAGCCGTCCTCCACAGCCCGACGATCCAGAACGGTCCCTTGATCTGGACTCCAAAGAGGATCCGGACATATCTGTGGAGCTGATTGACGGGGTATTTCATCAACTGAGCAAGGATGATACCTTGGTGGCCATTACGACCGATTATCCAGGGTTAATCCTGGCCTCCCAGGTAACAGAGACCGGAGTCTCATCACCTTGGGAAGGAATCCATCCTCACGCATTTCGGTTCTCCTGACAACAACCGTGTTTTGCAGGGGAGGTTTCCGAGGCGGGAGGCCGAGCCTGCGGCGTCTAGCCAACGAGGGGCCGCAGGGCCCCGTGGGGTAAAAAGGAACATAGTCCGGACTGAGACACCGGCACAAAGGTATAGCGCACCATCTTTTCCCTAGGTGTTATTCCTTCAAGGCATATTAATGCTCGTGCTCTCTTCAGGACGAAGAGACCTCGCCGGACAATATCCGGAGAGGTTGCCAATCGCGCCTCCACCAGCCAGGCTCCAAAGCCTGGCCCGAAAGTGGAAGCAAACACAAGGCGCGCACCGGACACTCCTCCGACAGAGGATGCGGACAGGCTGTCTGCCACCAATTCCGAGGTGGAGAGTGCCATGAACCACAGGCGTCGCCGGACAGTTCTTCGCGACGCTTGTTTCTCCCAAGAGGCATTGGATGCCTTCAATTCGGGAGATGCGTACCTCTGTGCCGCTCAAAATGGTTTAGCCAGAGCCACGGAGCAATATGTAAAAGACATACGGGTAAGAAAATTTTGGTAAATATATATATATATATATATACCAGTAGCCCCCGAGACTTGAAACAGTTAGAATAACTGATTTAAGGATCATTTGTTATGCAGGTTCTTATAGAAAAGAATACCCTACTGTCCCAGGAGCTTGAAGAGTGCAAAGCCCAACTTGAGGCTGCACTAGCCGCGACAGGGGAGCCCAAAGAGACCCCCTCTGGTAATATACACTTCGAAAGATAAGTATTTTGCAAAGTGTGGCATGGGTGCGAATCTAACAAATCATATTGCAGATGGTGCCGGACTGGATCCGGAAAAGCAACGACTTCTGCGCCAGTTAGAGACTGGTCAGAGCGTGCTGACAAAGGTGAGGCAGGAGAAGAATGGTCTTCAGGATGCCAACACCAAGCTGGACGTTGAACTAAAAGATGTTCGTGCCCAACTGTCGGACACCACTAAGGAGAATCAACGGCTTCGACGCGGCATATATAGTAAGTGCTTAAACGAACTCTGAAAAACAAAAAAAAGGTTTGGCGAGGAAGTCAAATAACAGAGTTATGTCTGTAGGTATGCTAACAGGCCGTCCTGCAAAGGAGATGCCTGGTTTAACGGGTGACCTTCTTCCCGAGCTCACACAACTGCACGAGATAGTTCGGCAGGCGATGCAAGGCGTTGCCCAAGCCTTATGGCCATCCCTCCCCAGGCTCGAGGGCCTTGGAGAGCTTGCGGAGAAGCTGAAGGGAGCCCGGCGGCGCTTCCGGTTGTGGAAGATATCAGCCTGCCGCCAAGGCGCGAGGAAGGCCTGGGCCATGGTGAAGACGCGGTACACAAAGGCTGACCCAAACCACATGGCCGAGGTCAGACCTGTAGGGCCAGATGGGAAGGAGATCCCTGTAAGCGTAGTATACGGCCAGGTAGAATTGGCCGCAAAGTATTCCCAGCAGGACTATAAATTAGACAGCCTGTTAGATGGTATTGAAGAGAAATACAATCAGTCAGAGTGACTATGTAATTTTTAATTGACATGTGTAATGCCTTCTAGCCGGATTGTAGATCGTTTGTCGTTGCCGACCTTTTCGCTTCGACCTTGGGACCTGACGGTCCGGAGTGTGTCCGAATACCCTAGCGGTTATGTAGGAACCAGGGTATGCATGGAGAACAAGCGTAGGGGTCATTAGTGCTTTATCAGACAAGTGCCCAACTAGTTATGTTATATTACATGGTTAGTAAGAAACATCTTCCAGAGAGAATAGTTTCGTTAGGGGTTCCTTTCTCTGGGAGGCATGCGCTAAAGTCCATGTCCGGACTGCAAACGCAGGAAAATCATCTGGGGGCATATATATAAATAAGTAAAAAAGGTCATATTTTAGTTCACCGACCGAATATTCCCTTAAGAACGCTAGCTTTCGGCTTCACCCAGTCTGAGGTACACATCCGGCTGATCTGGCAGTAACAATCGCAGAGGTGCTCCCATTACCACCTAGCCGAACAATCGGGAATGTAGGGGTAAGCACAGGAGCTAGGCAATCCATCTTGGCCAAAACTTAAGTCATATCGATGCATATAATGGTGAAGAAAAGGTACATGCGGAAGTTTGACACATGTGTTGGGCGTGAAGCCCGTATAAATAAGCTTCTGTTTAAAGAAGCCCCCAGGGTGTAGTGAGCGTGAGGAGCACGTCACTTGTTGAGCCTTTAATGGCTATATAAAAAGAGAAAAGGTGGAAGGAGAGAAATGTAAGACAGAAAATGTAAAAATGGACAGAGGAAGGAGACGAACACAGAGTCCGGCGCTAGGCGTAGAATCTTCGGAGATGGGCTGCGTTCCATGGGTTCGGCTCGAGTCGGTTATCCGAGGCATCTCGCAGGCGGTACGCTCCACCAGTCAGGACTTGGTCGATTATGAAGGGACCTTCCCACTTGGGATTGAGTTTGTCCTTTTTCTTGTCCGGCAGGCGTAGAACTAGTTCGCCAACGTTGTAATTTTTGGGCCGCACTTCTCTGCTTTGATATCTTCGAGCCTGCTATTGATAGAATGCAGAACAGGCTTTTGCCATGTCGAGCTCCTCCTCCAAGGCGTCCAGACTGTCCTACCGATCGAGCTCGGCTTCTCTTTCTTCGTACATGCACACTCGAGGTGAGTCATGAATTATGTCACAAGGCAGAACTGCCTCTGCGCCGTACACCATAAAGAATGGTGTGTATCCGGTGGTGCAATTCGGCGTGGTCCGCAGCCCCCAGAGTACGGAGTCGAGCTCCTCTACCCAGTGCGTGTTAGATTCCTTGAGGGACCGCACTAATCTGGGTTTGATGCCGCTCATGATGAGACCATTTGCACGTTCGACCTGGCCGTTAGTTTGTGGGTGATATACGGAAGCATAATCGAGCTTGATGCCCATGTTTTTGCACCAGAGTTTTACCTCGTCGGCCGTAAAGTTCGTGCCGTTATGTCACAGCCTAGCTTAGCCTTGCTTGTCTTTGCATTATCATCTTGCATCATGTTTAAATTCCATTTAAACTTGAAATGGGGATTGTTGAAACCCTAGCACCAAATGAAACTCAACTAGGGTCCAAATAAAAATCATTTCACTAAACCCAAAATGCCCTCTAAAATGTTCATCATCTTTGGATTGGTCTTGAACCTCTGCCAAAAATACTGCACATTTTTCTAGGTCATCCAAAGTTCACTGGATTAAATCATATGTTATTTGAATTTGGGCATTTAAATGCTAATAAATATTCTAAATGCCCAAGTAATCCTAAACTGAAATGTTCCATGTTGGATATATTCTATACAGTGGGTATGTTCAGTTTGGTGATTTTTGAAAGGGTCTAGGTATTTTTAATAAAGCCCTAAAGATTACAGAAAATAGAAAACTGAAACAACAAAGAGAGAGAAAGGAACTTACCTGGGCTTACCTCACCTGTGCGGCCACCTGGCGGCCCAAGAGGCCGGCCCAGCCCACCTAGCCAAGCCCACCAGGGGCACGCTTGTCTTCTTCCCATTGCCAGCGCACGAAGCAGCTCGGTGGCGAGCGCCGCCAACGTGCCTGGCCACCTCCTGCTTCCTGCCGCCTCCCCAACGTCGCCCTGGAGACGCCACGCGCCCCCCCCCCTGATCCCTTCTGCCTCTCCCCTCACTCTCTGCTCTCTCCCTGTGCTCCTCCTCTCCTCTGCTTTCTCCCCCACACGACCACCGAGCGAGCTTGTTGCCGCCGCTCGTCGTTACCGTGGCCACCAACATCCCCACGCCCAACCAGTGCCCCCACGAGCTCCGCCTCGATGCCGTAGAGCCGCACACCAAAGCACGCGACCGCGGGAGGCCAGCAACGTCGCCATCACCGTCGTCTTCCACCTCGGGCTCCGACCACCGCCTCCGCCGATTCGCCGCCGTCAGCACCTCCCCTAGCCCACTGGCCTGCCCTGCGAGTTCACCGTGAGCACTAGCATCTTTCCCCTCTCTTCTATCTTCCGTCTGAGTGCCCTAACTAACTTCACCGCCAAGCCCGCGAGCACATCACCGCCGGCCATGGCGCTGTCGCGGCCACAGCTGCCGCCACTCGCGACTGAGCCCATCAGCGCGCTCAGCACACTCCCAGAAGCCGAGCACATCCACCAGATCCTTCTCCCGTATGCTGTAGCGCCGAACCCGACTGCTCCCGTGCTTCGGCCGCCGCCAAACCTCGACGCCGGCATAGTTCCCGGCCACACCAGCTCCAACCAGTGGCACCACTAGATGCGGCGCACTCCCAGGAGTCGAGCAAGCCTAGCCGTGCATCGAACCATCGCCGGACGGTGATTTCCGAAGATCTCCGCCGCGGTTTGTGCCACCGGAGGCTAAACGTCGGTGGGTCGAAGTGGCACCATTATTAGCGGTTAATGACACCACTAATTAACCCACACTCTCACTGACATGCGGGCCCTGCTACCTAACTAACTACCTAACAAAAACAGTTTAAGATTAATCTAAACACAATGGCCCCACGCGTCGGCGCTGACCTCGCTGACGTGGCAGTTGACCGGTCCCACCTGTCATCCACCCAAAACAGCCCTGTGCCACTGACGTGTGGCCCCCACACGTCAGGTTTGACCTGGACCGGCTCCGTTGACCTGCTGACGGCACACTGACGTCGGGCTGACGCAGTAAATCATTTTCTGGATTAAAAATAATTCAGGAAATCTAGAAAATGTTTGAAACTTCTAAAATTCATAGTAAATCAACCGTAGCTCCAAATGAAATAATTTATATATGAAAAATTATCAGAAAAATTCAGGGAATCTGTTTATGGCATTTGCATGCATGTTTGAACAACCTAGGGTTGCTGTACAGGGCAATTTGCATAAATGACATTTAAATAAGCACATATGGAGTTTGAATTTGAACCCTTGGTTCAAACCAACTTCATTTAAACTGCTGCTAGTCGCATTAGCTCAAACACATTCATTTTGCCATGTCATGACCATGCATCATATTGTCGCATTGCATTGATTGTGTTCTTTCTCTGTTGCCGGTAACTGTCCCCTCTCGATAGACGTGGTTTCGACGATGAGATCGATGACACCGATGAAGAACTATATTATCTTCAGAAGTGCCAGGCAAGCAAAACCCCCTTGTTCATTTCGATACAATCCCACTCTCTCGCTCCTGCTCTCTTTTACTGCATTAGGACAACAACGATTCAACTGTTACTTGCTGCAGTAGTTGAACCCCTTATCCTCTGCATGACCTGTCATTGCCACAGTAAATAGATGAAACCCACTAGTATGAGTAGGAGTTGTTTGAGCCCTGATGTGCCTACTCATTCATGCTTGTTTGTCATGCCTGCTACTGCTTAGAGTTGAGTCGGGTCTGATTCATCGGGAATGAATTGGAATGGTGATGAACATGTCCTACTGTGTGTGAGCTAAGTGTGTGAACACGATTTGGTAAAGGTATTGGTGAGAGGCCATGTAGGAGTACATGGTGGGTTGTCTCATTGAAGCCGTCCTCAGGAACTGAGTTCTGTGTTTGTGATCCATGATACAGTTACTACCACACATTGGGCCCTGAAATATGACCCCGCTCGACTTACCGACCCCTCTCGTTCTCTGTCCAGGAGTTGCAAGTAGTTTCTGGTGTTTGTAGTATGCTGGGGGCCCCACGCAGCGCTGACCATAGGGGTGGGCTGTGTTGCGGTAGGCACGTGGCACGGTGTACCGGGCGCCCGTTTGGTGTCCCGGGAACCCTGCACACATCGTTTGGGGCTGTGAGCGAAACTCCAGCCGGATCTCCTCATGGATGGAACCCGAATAGGCGATAAACCTGGACTAGAGACTTGTGTGGTTGGTTAGGTCGTGGTCTACACCCACGTCGGCTTTCGCTTGAAGTCTGCCGAGCACATGTCGTGGGCAGACGCTAAGTGGTGGAAACATGTGTGAAGAAGTACACCCCTGCAGGGTTATAAATGATCTATTCGAATAGCCGTGTCCGCGGTAATGGACTTCTGGGTTGCCTATAACAGTTCATAGACAAGTGAAAGTGGATACTCTAAAATACGCAAGATAAGCGTGAGTGCTATGGATGGCCTTCTCGTAGGGAGACGGAAGTGGATCCATAGTGGTGTATTGGATGGTGAATATGTGGACTCGTGTGCGCCACCTCAAAAGAGTCGCTTGCAGTCGTAGTTCAGGATAGCCACCGAGTCAAAGCTGGTTTGCTGCAGTCAAACTCCACCACCCCCTTTATTGATACTGATGCATATGTAGTTAGTTCTGATGTAAGTCTTGCTGGGTACATTTGTACTCACGTTTGCCTATTTTATGTTTTGCAGAGAGACTTCAGTCTCGCTAGTAGTACCGCTTGGACTTCGACGTTTAGCTTGTTACCTCAGCTACGATCTTGTGCCCTCGGCAGGATCTGGTAGATAGTCAGGCTTCTCAGCCTTTTTCATTTGTAGATGTCTGTACTCAGACATGTTAAGCTTCCGCATGTGCTTGTTGTTTGTATGCTCTGAATGTTGGGTCATGAGACCCATGTTTGTAATATCTCGCTCCTCGGAGCCTAATGAATAAATACTTTGAGTCGTAGAGTTATGTTGTGATGCCATGTTGTATTTACTCATATCGGGCATATTGTGTGTATGATTGAAATGCTTGGTATGAGTGGGATCCGACTATCTAGTTGTTTATCCTTGGCAGCCTTTCATATGGGGAAATGTAAGTCTAGTGCTTCTGAGCGATAGTAGTCCGCTACAGCCCGGTTCACCGGAGTCCTGCTAGCCCAGCACTACTGCTCGGAACACTTGACTGGCCGGCATGTGATTCACGTCGTTCCTGTGTCTGTCCCTTCGGGGAAATGTCACGCGGTGTTATCCGGAGTCCTGCCTAGCCTGCTACAGCCCGGGTTACCGGAGTCCTGTTAGCCCAGTGCTACAGCCCGGATTTATACGTTGTTGACCGACATGCTCGATGTGATTCATGTATGCCTGTCCTCATGGGTTAGTGCCGCCTTGGGTTCACGACTAGCCATGTCGGCCCGGGTTCTCTGTCATATGGATGCTAGCGACACTATCATATACGTGAGCCAAAAGGCACAAACGGTCCCGGGCCAGGTAAGGTGGCACCCGTGGGAGTACCGTGCGTGAGGCCGCAAAGTGATATGATGTGTTACATGCTGGATCGATGTGACTTAGGATCGGGGTCCTGACAGCGTTGGTATCAGAGCCTGACTGCCTGTAGGATTACCAAGCCAAACTGGTCGAAGTTGTGTCTAGAAATGCTTTAGTTATGTAAGGGAATTGATTGTGGAAGGGAACGTAAGGCTCTTTTTACTCCTTATACCTTATGCCCTCTGATCTGAGTCATCCTCTTCCTTTCTACGGGGGTTAAGAACTAGGCTTCTCTTCTATCTCTCAGGATGACGTGTTACTAAACCGTAGTTGCCTAGTATTGTTGAGTTCAAGCCTCAGTTCAGTTCCTGCTACTTCCATGTGTTCTTAGTTGATCTCAGAACATTGATATTGTGATGTTGAGTGGTTATGCCACCATTTTTGCAGGATGTCTCAAATCATTTTGAGCATTTACAGCCGTTATGCTGTCTGAGTCATCCCAGGTCTCTAAATAGTCTGATGCATTTGCAAATCCCTTCTTTCCATCCCGATGTCCTTTGGGCCAGATTAAGCACACTAATCGGTCTGTGAGGTACTCCGTTGCCTCGGCGTATATGTTGGAGCTACTATTATGACCCTAGGTGTCTTATGAAACCATCTAGTAATCTGTCCATGTTTTGTGTTCCCAGTGTGATGAATCTGGCCACCATTCTCGAAAGCATCCCGTGATGCCACTTAGTAGTAGGCATTCTACTCCTGGGTTCTTGAACCCGAGATTCACCCTACTTACCTCATGTTGATAGTGTTGCTAGTTCCTTTAGGATATTAGTAACCTTTGCGATAGTTCTCGAGGTTCGTGGTAGTTCCTTCTTCCAAATACTATGAACCGCTTATGGCAGAAGTTCTGTTGAACCAAAAGCTCACAATCAGAGTACTCTTGAGGAGTTCTCCATCCATAATTGTGATTCTGCCAGTTCTTCCTTTCTGCATGGATTATCCGGAAGAAATTTGTTGAACTCGTTTGACATACTAACCCATGAATCCACAACTCAGAAAGTTATATGTTCCTTGAGTTGACCCTCCTCAGCTGTATTCCGACCTAGTCTATCAATTGATAGTCAGAAATAGTTGTGCATTCGTGTTCATCGATGCCTATTATTCTTGTGGTCCGTCAAGCCATTCTATTTCGGAATGACTAGGAGAAACAAACTCCAGTACCTCATCCATTTCTAGGATTGGGTCAAAGCAGTTGTATTCTGTAGATCAAATGCAATCAAGCTTTTGTTTTGTTCTACCTTGGAGTGTTACCATCTTTATGTCAAGAGTGTCATGAGGATTGCACCACCTCTTATGAATTCTTGACGCAGTAATACTTCTCGCCATCATTATTCATTCCTCGGTTTCGTGTTATTGTAACCGAAATGCCGACAAGTGAATCGTGTTGTGTGAAATCAATACTCCTAGCAACTGTGTTGCTTGGTAGTTAAAGGACAATAATTTCATTCTTAGCGTGTTGGTTACTGAACCATCATTCTAAGATGGATTGTGCTACCTAGTCCTTATTTCCTGGTGCACCCTTCGATCAACGAGTTGGGATTTTGGCAAACCCTTGCTCTTTTGATCATATCGTCTTGCCCTGAAAAGCAAGATTGTTCTCGAGCTTAGTAACATACCGGTGGTTCGTGATGTTCCGAATATCTTCTCGGTAATATTACTAGGTTGTCACCTGACCGCTATGTTGAGCTCGTGATCAAGTTGGTTTCTTGTAAACCACCCTTTCTCCAAGAATCTGTGTTGGATATCCCTGAGCTAGTTGGTTAAGCAAGACAACAACTTGGAGAGTTGGAAGGTAAAAGCTTTGCTTAACTTAGTTCATCTCTAAGGGATATCTTCTGTGTGTGTTTTGAAGAAATTTGATATCTTCATCAATTGGTCCTCGTGATCAGTTGTTGGATCTATTACCTTGACAAAACTTTGACTTGAGTATGGGCTATCGTCAAGTCAAATCAGAACCAACGATGTTCGTAGTGTTTTCTTTACTCGTGGTTGATCCCTCGAGCATACACCATTACATCTTTGGTCTGACCAATGTTACACCGTGTTCACATGATGGTGGAAGTCCAGTGATATGGAAATCCCGATGAGTTGTTGTTGAGCCCATCAGCAGCATTTTGTCTCCCCCATGATTCATGCTGAACATCAACTTAGTGTTGGAAACTTTGTAAGCAATGTCTTCATGTTCCGCTCATGAAGCCTATGTTTGGATGAAAGAAGTGACCTTCTCCAAGTTCACGTGCATTAGGTGTAAGTTGCCGTCGTGACTTTGAGAAAGTTTGTGTTGCTTCCTATGGAATCATCCCAAATTAGTCACGCATATGTGCGAAGTACTCTATGGTTTGATAGGTTGGCCGCCTCCATTCCATATGTGTTTCCTAGCACGCCAAGCCACTGATTGATTTGTTCAAGGAGAAGAAGTTTCTTCTTAAGAGCTAGACTTACGCAAGGACTTCGATATCCTCGATGGTGGTTCCCCACCCGAACTCAGTAGTGTTTTATTATAAGACTACTATGTGGTCACTCTTGTCTGGGACAACGTGTTCACAGGTTTGTAGCAGAACCAGCTCATGTTTTGGAGCTTGCTATCGTAGTTCATTTCCCGAGAATCTCGCAACGACATCTCGTCGATTTGTGTTGCAAACTTTCTTTTCCAGACAGGCTGTCTGAAATATTCTGTTACCAACCAGATCTGAATCTCAGGCAGATGTGATGGTTGGAACTTTTCAAAGATCTATTATGTAGGTCCCGACAAGGTTGATGTCTCGCCGACACACCTAGCCGGAAGATCTATCATGGTAGTATATTGATTGATCTAGTTGACCATCTTCTCCATGAGGATCTTGTGCGATTTATCCTAGAAGTTGCTTCCTATGGATTCTTGTGCTCTTGGTTTCCTCGATTAAGCTATAACCATTCAAACGGTGGAATCACCCTCGTTTAGTTATTCCCAGTTACCAGAATCATTCCCAGTATTTGCATTTTGTTCCAACTTGCACCTCAGCAATTACTGTTTGGGATCATTTTTCAAAGTGGTCCTACCATGGGTCCCATTCATTTCCGATGATAAGCAAAAATCCTCCATTGCGTTGTCTTCAACAAGGTAGACCATATCATCCATTCTAATCCGATTATGCCATTCTTCCGAACTTCCTCCAACGATCGTTTGTGATTGCCTTAGGCTGACATAAAGAGTTAGAATGATCTTTGTATCAAAAGTAATTCTTTTTGCCACTTAAGGGAATAGTTCTTTGAGTCACCTTTCCTGAGGTGCCCTGTTTTGGAATCATGGCAACCCAACTTCTCGCTATGTTGACAACCGATCACCACCTCTTCAAGGGTGAATTTGTTGCCTACCTAGTGAATCTTCATCATCCGTTTCACTCCATTCCTTTGGAGGTATATTTCGTGTCTCACCTCGAGAGATGTTTCTACGTCTCATTCCGTGAGTTGATCCTGTGATCATTAGGATGATCCATCCATGTAGACATGTCTCGCTCTGTTGACCTCATGTTGGATGAAGATCTCGAAAGCAAAGACATCAAGATCAATTGGAGAAGTGAATCAACATCTTCGAGAAGAGCAATTGGATCATGAAGATTGTGTTAGTTTTGTGTCCCCTCTGTCTTCCTACCACACGTCTTGATTCTCGGGACGAGATTCTTGTTTAGTGGGGGTGAGTTGTCATAGCCTAGCTTAGCCTTGCTTGTCTTTGCATTATCATCTTGCATCATGTTTAAATTCCAATTAAACTTCAAATGGGGATTGTTGAAACCCTAGCACCAAATGAAACTCAACTAGGGTCCAAATAAAAATCATTTCACTGAACCCAAAATGCCCTCTAAAATGTTCATCATCTTTGGATTGGTCTTGAACCTCTGCCAAAAATACTACACATTTTTCTAGGTCATCCAAAGTTCACTGGATTAAATCATATGTTATTTGAATTTGGGCATTTAAATGCTAATAAATATTCTAAATGCCCAAGTAATCCTAAACTGAAATGTTCCATGTTGGATATATTCTATACAGTGGGTATGTTCAGTTCGGTGATTTTTGAAAGGGTCTGGGTATTTTTAATAAAGCCCTAAAGATTACAGAAAATAGAAAACTGAAACAATAAAGAGAGAGAAAGGAACTTACCTGGGCTTACCTCACCTGTGCGGCCACCTGGCGGCCCAAGAGGCCGGCCCAGCCCACCTAGCCAAGCCCACCAGGGGCACGCTTGTCTTCTTCCCATTGCCAGCGCACGAAGCAGCTCGGTGGCGAGCGCCGACGACGCGCCTAGCCACCTCCTGCTTCCTGCCGCCTCCCCGACGTCGCCCTGGAGACGCCACGCGCCCCCCCCCCCCGATCCCTTCTACCTCTCCCCTCACTCTCTGCTCTCTCCCCGTGCTCCTCCTCTCCTCTGCTTTCTCTCCCACACGACCAACGAGCGAGCTTGTTGCCGCCGCTCGTCGTTACCGTGGCCACCAGCATCCCCACGCCCAACCAGTGCCCCCACGAGCTCCGCCTCGACGCCGTAGAGCCGCACGCCAAAGCACGCGACCGCGGGAGGCCAGCAACGTCGCCATCGCCGTCGTCTTCCACCTCGGGCTCCGACCACCGCCTCCGCCGATTCGCCGCCGTCAGCACCTCCCCGAGCCCACTAGCCTGCCCTGCGAGTTCACCGTGAGCACTAGCATCTTTCCCCTCTCTTCTATCTTCCGTCTGAGTGCCCTAACTAACTTCACCGCCAAGCCCGCGAGCACATCACCACCGGCCATGGCGCTGTCGCGGCCACAACTGCCGCCACTCGCGACCGAGCCCATCAGCGCGCTCAGCACACTCCTAGAAGCCGAGCACATCCACAAGATCCTCCTCCCGTATGCTGTAGCGCCGAACCCGACTGCTCCCATGCTTCGGCCGCCGCCAAACCTCGACGCCGGCATAGTTCCCAGCCACACCAGCTCCAACCAGTGGCACCACTAGATGCGGCGCACTCCCAGGAGTCGAGCAAGCCTAGCCGCGCATCGAACCATCGCCGGATGGTGATTTCCGAAGATCTCCGCCGCGGTTTGTGCCACCGGCGGCTAAACGTCGGTGGGTCAACGTGGCACCGTTATTAGCGGTTAATTACACCACTAATTAACCCACACTCTCACTGACATGCGGGCCCTGCTGCCTAACTAACTAGCTAACAAAATACTTTAAGATTAATCTAAACACAATGGCCCCACGCGTCGGTGCTGACCTCGCTGACGTGGCAGTTGACCGGTCCCACCTGTCATCCACCCAAAACAGCCCTGTGCCACTGACGTGTGGCCCCCACACGTTAGGTTTGACCTGGACCGGCTCCGTTGACCTGCTGACGTCACACTGACGTCGGGCTGACGCAGTAAATCATTTTCTGGATTAAAAATAATTCAGGAAAATCCAGAAAATGTTTCAAACTTCTAAAATTCATAGTAAATCAACCGTAGCTCCAAATGAAATAATTTATATATGAAAAATTATCAGAAAAATTCAGGGAATCTGTTTATGGCATTTGCATGCATGTTTGAACAACCTAGGGTTGCTGTACAGGGCAATTTGCATAAATGACATTTAAATAAGCACATATGGAGTTTGAATTTGAACCCTTGGTTCAAACCAACTTCATTTAAACTGTTGCTAGTCGCATTAGCTCAAACACATTCATTTTGCCATGTCATGACCATGCATCATATTGTCGCATTGCATTGATTCTGTTCTTTCTCTGTTGCCGGTAATTGTCCCCTCTCGATAGACGTGGTTTCGACGATGAGATCGATGACACCGATGAAGAACTATATTATCTTCAGAAGTGCCAGGCAAGCAAAACCCCCTTGTTCATTTCGATACAATCCCACTCTCTCGCTCCTGCTCTCTTTTACTGCATTAGGACAACAACGATTCAACTGTTACTTGCTGCGGTAGTTGAACCCCTTATCCTCTGCATGACCTGTCATTGCCACAGTAAATAGATGAAACCCACTAGTATGAGTAGGAGTTGTTTGAGCCCTGATGTGCCTATTCATTCATGCTTGTTTGTCATGCCTGCTACTGCTTAGAGTTGAGTCGGGTCTGATTCATCGGGAATGAATTGGAATGGTGATGAACATGTCCTACTGTGTGTGAGCTAAGTGTGTGAACACGATTTGGTAAAGGTATTGGTGAGAGGCCATGTAGGAGTACATGGTGGGTTGTCTCATTGAAGCCGTCCTCAGGAACTGAGTTCTGTGTTTGTGATCCATGATACAGTTACTACCACACATTGGGCCCTGAAATATGACCCCGCTCGACTTACGACCCCTCTTGTTCTCTATCCAGGAGTTGCAAGTAGTTTCTGGTGTTTGTAGTATGCTGGGGGCCGCACGCAGCGCTGACCGTAGGGGTGGGCTGTGTTGCGGTAGGCATGTGGCACGGTGTACCGGGCGCCCGTTTGGTGTCCCGGGAACCCTGCACACATCGTTTGGGGCTGTGAGCGAAACTCAGGCCGGATCTCCTCATGGATGGAACCCGAATAGGCGATAAACCTGGACTAGAGACTTGTGTGGTTGGTTAGGTCGTGGTCTACACCCACGTCGGCTTTCGCTTGAAGTCTGCCGAGCACATGTCGTGTGCAGACGCTAAGTGGTGGAAACATGTGTGAAGAAGTACACCCCTGCAGGGTTATAAATGATCTATTCGAATAGCCGTGTCCGCGGTAATGGACTTCTGGGTTGCCTATAACAGTTCATAGACAAGTGAAAGTGGATACTCTAAAATACGCAAGATAAGCGTGAGTGCTATGGATGGCCTTCTCGTAGGGAGACGGAAGTGGATCCATAGTGGTGTATTGGATGGTGAATATGTGGACTCGTGTGCGCCACCTCAAAAGAGTCGCTTGCAGTCGTAGTTCAGGATAGCCACCGAGTCAAAGCTGGTTTGCTGCAGTCAAACTCCACCACCCCCTTTATTGATACTGATGCATATGTAGTTAGTTCTGATGTAAGTCTTGCTGGGTACATTTGTACTCACGTTTGCCTATTTTATGTTTTTGCAGAGAGACTTCAGTCTCGCTAGTAGTACCGCTTGGACTTCGACGTTTAGCTTGTTACCTCAGCTACGATCTTGTGCCCTCGGCAGGATCTGGTAGTTAGTCAGGCTTCTCAGCCTTTTTCATTTGTAGATGTCTGTACCCAGACATGTTAAGCTTCCGCATGTGCTTGTTGTTTGTATGCTCTGAATGTTGGGTCATGAGACCCATGTTTGTAATATCTCGCTCTTCGGAGCCTAATGAATAAATACTTTGAGTCGTAGAGTTATGTTGTGATGCCATGTTGTATTTACTCATATCGGGCATATTGTGTGTATGATTGAAATGCTTGGTATGAGTGGGATCCGACTATCTAGTTGTTTATCCTTGGCAGCCTTTCATATGAGGAAATGTAAGTCTAGTGCTTCTGAGCGATAGTAGTCCGCTACAGCCCGGTTCACCGGAGTCCTGCTAGCCCAGCACTACTGCTCGGAACACTTGACTGGCCGGCATGTGATTCACGTCGTTCCTGTGTCTGTTCCTTCGGGGAAATGTCACGCGGTGTTATCCGGAGTCCTGCCTAGCCTGCTACAGCCCGGGTTACCAGAGTCCTGTTAGCCCAGTGCTACAGTCCGGATTTATACGTTGTTGACCGACATGCTCGATGTGATTCATGTATGCCTGTCCTCATGGGTTAGTGCCGCCTTGGGTTCACGACTAGCCATGTCGGCCCGGGTTCTCTGTCATATGGATGCTAGCGACACTATCATATACGTGAGCCAAAAGGCACAAACGGTCCCGGGCCAGGTAAGGTGGCACCCGTGGGAGTACCGTGCGTGAGGCCGCAAAGTGATATGATGTGTTACATGCTGGATCGATGTGACTTAGGATCGGGGTCCTGACACGTTATCAGTGATGATGTTGTGGGGGACGCTGTAATGGTGTACAACTCCGGATATAAAGTCTATCACAGGTCCAGATTCGTCCGTCTTAACAGGCTTGGCTTCTATCCATTTGGTGAACTTATCCACCATGACCAGTAAGTATTTTTTCTTGTGGGTTCCGCCTTTAAGGGGTCCAACCATGTCAAGCCCCCAGATCGCGAAAGTCCAAGTGATGGGGATAGTTTGGAGGGCGGTGGGTGGCATATGGCTTTGGTTTACAAAAAGGTGGCAACCGACGCATCGTTGGACCAAGTCCTGAGCGTCTACCCGGGCCGTCGGCCAATAAAAGCCTGTACGGAAAGCCTTGCTTACAAGGGACTGAGCTGCAGCGTGATGGCCACCGAGTCCGGCATGAATTTCAGCCAGCAAGTTCCGCCCTTCTTCTTCGGAGATGCACCTTTGAAGGACTCCGGTAGTGCTTTTCTTATAAAGTTCTCCCTCATGGACTTTATAGGCTTTAGATCGCCGCACTATGCAGCGTGCCTTGTTTTGGTCCTCTGGGAGTTCCTGCCTAGTAAGGTAGGCTAGGAATGGTTCTGTCCATCGGGCGATGACAGCCATTATTGCGTGGGCGGAAGTTGTAATTTCATTGGCAGAACCTCCGATTATGTCAGATTGTTCGGCGTCGGACAGTGCGGTTGGGTCCAGGCTAATATTACCATGTTCCCCGTCCCATACTACGGATGGCCGCATCGCGTTTTGCGCCGATGCATGCCAGGACGCCTGCCGCCTGATTGTTTTCTCGGGCTATATGGTGAAATTCGAGCCCCTCGAACCGAGCTGACATTTTTAGGACAGCATTGCGGTAAGCTGCCATTTTTGGATCCTTGGCATCGAAGTCTCCATTTATTTGGGATATCGCAAGGTTCGAATCCCCGCGCTCCTCTAGGCGTTGAATACCCATGGATACTGCCATCCGGAGACCATGTAGAAGGGCCTCATATTCGGCTGCATTGTTGGAGTCCGTGTACAAATCTGGAGTACATATTGGACTGTGTCTCCTGTGGGGGATGTCAAAACGACGCCAGCCCCTAGACCGGCCAACATTTTGGAGCCGTCGAAATGCATGATCCAGTTTAAATATGTGTCGTACTCTTTAGGGAGTTCGGCCTCCGTCCATTCTGCGACGAAGTCAGCCAAAACTTGCGACTTGATAGCTCGCCGTGGCTTATAAGTTATGTCGAACGGGAGGATCTCGATGGCCCATTTTTCAATCCGGCCCATTGCATCACGGTTGTTTATAATATCGTTGAGTGGTACTTCCGATGCTACTGTGATTGAACACTCTTGAAAGTAGTGTCGTAGCTTCCGGGATGCCATGAATACCGCATATGCAATCTTTTGATAGTGTGGGTACCGTGATTTGCATGGAGTGAGGAAAGTGGACACGTAATAAACCGGCTTTTAAAGGGGGAATTTGTGTCCGTCCGTTTCCCGCTCGACGACGAGTACTGCGCTGACAACTTGATGGGTTGCTGCATTGTACAATAGCATTGGTTCGCCGATGCTTGGCGTGGCCAGGACTGGGTTTGTTGCCAATATGGCTTTTATTTCCTCGAGTCCGGCCGTGGCGGCATCCGTCCACTCGAAGTGTTCAGTGCGCCGAAGGAGGCGATAGAGGGGTAGTGCCTTTTCTCCCAAACGGGAGATAAAGCGGCTTAGAGCCGCCATGCATCCGGTTAATTTTTGTATTTGTTTGAGGTCCTTTGGGATATCCAATTGTGACAAAGCTCGGATCTTGGCTAGATTTGCTTCGATTCCTCTACCGGATACAATGAAGCCCAAGAGCTTTCCGGCTGGAACGCCGAAAACGCATTTTTCCGGGTTGAGCTTGATGTCATATGTTCGAAGGTTATCAAATGTAAGCCTCAAGTCGTCTACTAGAGAATTGACATGTTTTGTTTTTACGACCACATCATCCACGTACGCCTCCACTGTTTTGCCGATCTGGTTTGCCAGACATGTCTGAATCATGCGCTGATATGTTGCGCCGGCGTTTTTGAGCCCGAAAGTCATTGTGTTGAAGCAGAATGGGCCGTATGGTGTGATGAATGCCGTTGCGGCTTGGTCTGACTCTGCCATCTTGATTTGATGGTAGCTGGAGTATGCGTCGAGGAACACAACGAATCGTGTCCTGCGGTGGCGTCGATAATTTGATCGATGCGGGGGAGGGGGAAGGGATCCTTTGGGCAAGCCTTGTTAAGGTCTTTAAAATCAACGCACATGCGCCAGGATTTGTCCTTCTTTGGTACCATCACCAAGTTTGCTAGCCAGTCCGGATGTTTTATATCTCTGATGAATCCGGCCTCCAATAGCTTGGCTAGCTCCTCTCCCATTGCCTGTCTCTTGGGTTCAGAGAAACGCCGAAGGGCTTGTTTGACAGGTTTGAATCCTTTTAGGATATTTAAGCCGTGTTAGGCCAGCCTGCGTGGGATTCCTGGTATGTCTGAAGGGTGCCAGGCAAAAAAGTCCCAGTTCTCACGTAAGAACTCTCGCAGTGCGGCGTCTACATCAGGGTTTAGTCATGCCCCGATGGAAGCTGTTTTATTGGGGTCCGTTGGATGGACCTGGAATTTGACTATTTCATCCGCTGGTTTAAAGGAGGTGGACTTGGATCTTTTGTCGAGTATCACATCGTCCATGTTTACCGTGGAGCGCAGCATAGTCACTTCCTCAGCCGCTAGGGCTTCGGACAGTGCCTCAAGGGCCAATGCGGCTGTCTTGTTTTCGGCGCGGAGTGCTATGTCCGATCACTAGTGAGAGTGATAATTCCGTTCGGCCCGGGCATCTTGAGCTTCATGTACCTGTAATGGGGTATTGCTTGGAAGATTGTAAATGCTTCCTGCCCTAGCAGAGCGTGGTATCCGCTACTGAACGGGGCCACCTGGAATGTGACCTCTTCGGACCTATAATTATCCGGCGTGCCGAACACCACATCTAGTGTGATTTTTCCTGTCCAGCGCGCTTCCCGACTGGGGATTATTCCTCTAAAGGTTGTGCTGCTTCGCTCAATGCGGTTCCAGTCTATTTCCATTTTTTGAAGGGTTTCCTCGTAAATGGGGTTCAGTCAGCTGCCTTCGTCCATGAGTACCTTGGTGAGGCGAAAGCCGTCCACTATTGGACTGAGGACCAGTGCGGCTGGTGCTCGAGCTATTTGGAATTTAGGTTCATCACTGGCATTAAAAGTAATAGCCGTGTCACTCCATGGATTTATTGTTGCTACTTGATAGACTTCGGCGAGGCTGCGGAGTGTTCTTTTTCGCATATTATCTGATGCGAAAGTCTCGAAGACTGTTAAAACTGTACTGGGGTCCCTGAGGTGGCTTTCTGTGGCCTCCGGAATTAGGAGATCTTCGCCCATTTTGGCCACCTGCCGGATTATCCAACATGCTCTAAGGCTGCGAGTTGGAGTGGCGTCCTCTGTACTATGAATTTTACAGGGTCCATTAAGCCATCCCTCCAGTACGGTTCCATGCCCTGTAGAGGGTTTTGGTTTTTTGGTTTTTGACCCGGGTGTCTGACGATGATGCACCCTTTTGTTTCGGACGAGGTTTCTATTCAGGGCCGGATTGTCCCAAAATTGTATTTCGGTTTTCCGGGCGCTTTCCATCGCACAGTACTTTTGTACTATTGACGCCAAGTCAGCAAAGCGTGTAATATCACGACGACTTATGGCGTTGAGGATTCCCTTGTCCGTGCAATTATTGAAGAAAATTGAGATTGCGTCTTCCTCACGGCAGTCCTTTATCCTGTTCATAACCAGGAGGAACCTTGCCCAGTAATGATGTACTATTTCTTCGGGATTCTGCATGATTTGGGATAGATCGCTTATGTTCGGGTGGGTGGGTAGAATTAAATCCGAAACCTCACCCAATCTGAGACTCAGAGGCCAAGGGGTTTCCGAACTTTGAAGTTTGGATTCTTGGATGTTGTCCAATGAGTCTAGCCCGTTGCCTGATTCTAAGTTCAGGTCTTGAGTTACATCCTCCCCTCCACGGTTATCCGGCTTGGAGGGGTCGGGAATCGGGACATAGCTAGTCCTTAGGATAGATGAAGGGTCGTCGCACTGCGCCTCTAATACGGCGACATGATGGGTGACTTGGGGAGAATTAATCTCTCTTAGATCGGGTTTAAGCCCAACCTGGTCGTAATCCGTAGTGACCCCCAGGGCGGCGATGCGATCCAAGAGCTCGTTTACGGAAGAGAGCTCCATTGGATCCAACTGCTCGACGTATTCCGAGATGACGTGAAGATTGATTCTGATGACCCGAGAGGTCACCGTCGGTGCAACAGCCGAACAGGCGGTCATAGGAAAACCACCTAGCCGGAGAGTTTGGCCGACAGCCAATGCTCCCTTAATAACGGCGCCGTCTTTAAAGACGGGGAGAGACATCCGTTCTGACTGTGACGACATAGAGGAACTCTCAATGAAAGCACTAATGTCGGTGTCAAAACCGGCGGATCTCGGGTAGGGGGTCCCGAACTGTGCGTCTAGGCGGATGGTAACAGGAGACAAGGGACACGGAGTTTTACCCAGGTTCGGGCCCTCTTGATGGAGGTAAAACCCTACGTCTTGCTTGATTAATATTGATGATATGGTTAGTACAAGAGTAGATCTACCACGAGATCAAGGAGGCTAAACCCTAGAAGCTAGCCTATGGTATGATTGTTGTATGTTGAGGTTGTCCTACGGACTAGAACCCTCCAGTTTATATAGACACCGGAGAGGGTTAGAGTTACAAAAAGTCGGTTACAATGGTAGGAGATCTAAATATCCGCATCGCCAAGCTTGCCTTCCACGCCAAGGAAAGTCCCATCCGGACACTGGACGAAGTCTTGAATCTTGTATCTTCATAGTCCTAGAGTCCGGCTGAAGGTATAGTCCAGCTACCCGGACACCCCCTAATCCAGGACTCCCTCAGGGGTCCTAATGGAAACTAAGGGATATTAAGGCCTCCTTTTAATAGAGTACCGGACCAAAGCATTAACACATAGTCAATACATGAACTCCTCAAACTACGGTCATCACCGGGAGTGGTCCCGATTATTGTCACTTCGGGGTTACCGGATCATAACACATAGTAGGTGACTATAAACTTGCAAGATAGGATCAAGAACTCACATATATTCATGAAAACATAATAGGTTCAAATCTGAAATCATGGCACTTGGGCCCTAGTGACAAGCATTAAGCATATTAAAGTCATAGCAACATCAATCTCAGAACATAGTGGATACTGGGGATCAAACCCTAACAAAACTAACTTGATTACATGGTAAATCTCATCCAACCCATCACCGTCCAGCAAGCCTACGATGGAATTACTCACGCACGGCGGTGAGCATCATGAAATTGGTGATGGAGGAAGGTTGATGATGACGATGGCGACAGATTCCCCTCTTCGGAGCCCCAAACGGACTCCAGATCAGCCCTCCCGAGAGAGATTAGGGCTTGGCTGTGATGCCCGGATAATTAAGCTAGAGTAATCCCGAGTTAATTGTGCCACATCACCACTCTTACTGTTGCTAATCCTCGGTTGATCCAAATCGCAATCCAAATTCAAGTTCAAACTAAAGTCCAAAATTCAAATTTCTCAAACATGCAAATAAAATGTTCAAAGTGTGGAAAATAATCTCTAGTTATTTGTCATGTTGGAACCAACCTCTTTTGGATTCCCTTGTGTCCCTGGAAATTTATTTAGTGCTCCAGCAACATTTAAAATTGGCCTTTCCAATTTCTAAAAATGGTTAGACAACTCCTTTTGACCCCATACTTTTTGTTTCATCTCAATTTATTGTGTTAGATTTATGTGCCAAGTTTTTTTAAAAACAAAACTCATTTGGTACAAAAAGAAAATGCAAAAGAAAAAGAGAAAATGGAAAACAGAAAAGTTAAAAGAAAAATAAAGAGCAAGACAATAGAAATAAAGCAAAACCCCCCTCCCTTGGTCCACCCGGCCCATCTACCTAGCAAGCCGGCCCACCCCCAATCAAAGTCTCCCATCTCCCCTGTTCACGTAACCGTGGACGCCGGCGATGGCCGCCATGGCACAGGGCGATGCCGTGGCGCCCATCCACCGCGCCCCCGTCCTTTATCTACCCCGGCGCCCAAACCCAACCCTAGCCCCTGTTCCTAGCGCGCCCCTCCCTCTCCCTCTCTACCTTCCCTCCTCAGATCCCCTCCTTCCCGAGCTCCGCCATGGACGTGTCGCCGGCGTAGACATCGACGCTGCCCTCCCCGCTGTCGGAGACCGTGCCAGGGGCACCGCCATCGTCGCCTACTTCGACTACGTGGGCGAGCTCGGGCCGAAAGACACCCGTGTGCCCACTGCCTCCCCGTCCTCAACCTCCGTCCGCCCCGAATCGTCGCCGCCTTCTTCGACGTCGGCCACCTCTGCTGCTCCTAAGCCACTCGATGGGCCTCCTTATGCCTGCTCGGTAAGCACCTCCTCTCCCCTCCCGTTCTTGCACCGTAGGCCGCCGACCCCGAGCTCGTCCGAGTTCCCAGTTTCCCACTACGCGTACGCGTACGCGCGTGCATCCTGCTAGCTACTCCTGTTTCTGCGATGTTGCTACTGGTGCCACTACTACTCTGCGCCGCTGCTGCCCGCTCTTGTGCCCCGTTGCTCACCTCTGGCTGCCCAGCTGTGCTCGTTCGCGCGTGCTACGTAGCGCCCGCGCGTCCGTACCCGCCTTGGCCGCGCCCCGTCCGCGTGGCTGTGTGCCCCTCCCGCGCCCAAGCCGCCTTGCAGCTGCCGCCTCGGGGCACTCCTCGGCTGCGGCCTACCCCTGAACCTGCTTACTGCTGCCGCACTTGCTGCTTCTTGCACTGCTTCTGTCACTGCCGTTGCTGCCTGGGACGGCCAGTGCCGCGCTGCTCTGCTTGCTGCTTGCCAGCCGCCGCCCCCTCGTCCGCCGCCCTGCAACCGCGACCTACCTCGCCCCTGGCCCTGCGTCGCTCACCGGCCCAGCCTCACGCCATGCAGCGCCGCGCCCCATGCCCAACTCGTGTGCATGCTGTTGCTGCTCTGCTGAATGTACTACTACTAGTTAATGTAGCTACTACTAGCTAGCTTTGCTAATTCTACGCTCACTAACCCCTAGACAGTCCCTAAATATCGGCTAAATAACTGTTAACCGGAGTAACAATAATATGGGCAGGTAGTACACTTGTCAAACTTAATTTTACCCTACTGGACCAAATCCATTTGATCCATGGATTAAATCCTATGAAAATCATAAAATGCTATGTTCTATTAACAGAAAACAGAAAACAGAAAACAGAAATGCTGCAGTAGCACTTTTCGAACAAAGATTTGAACTGGATGCTAACATAGCTGCACTTGATACTGCGCAAAGTTTCTTTGTAGCTCGTCCTACGCGGTGCCCCTTATCTGTGCCGTTGGTCCCTGTATTGAGATGTGTGCTAGTGCAGTACTACATGAACAGTAGATTGATTCCTCGTAGGTACTGAGTGCGCCATACTCTTTGGTCGGCCCTACCTGTCGCATGCAGCTCAGGTCACTGTCCATCTTTCACCCATCACATGCAAACAGTGCATGGTCTCTCTCTTCCTTTACAGGAAACACAGTTAGAGAACAAAAGAATATGAGAGAGAGAGTATGCAACCTGCAAAAGTCTTCAGAAATTGGTTGCAAAAGTCAAACCCAAGCCTGAGAGTTGCCACATGTAAAGAGCTTCTGTGTTGCTTGCATGCATTGGGACCGAGAGTGTGTCTGTTTTTCTTTTCCGATAGGTCTATTGTTTGTATAGCAAGCATCCTGGATTGAAATTTGAAAGAGAATAGAGAGAGAAGTTGCATGCAAAGCTCAGGAAAGAGAGAGCGTGCACAGCATGCAGAATTTTATATGTCAAATGCAAGTAGTACGAGAGAGAGACTATGTTGCATGTGAGAGAAACGGCATGAGGGAAAGAGTGTTTGTCAGAGAGGACCGGCCAGCGCTGTCCCCGTCATGTCTTGGTCTCAGGGTCCACCCGCATAGCCAGCCCAACTATTCTAATCACATCATTTCCGGCCGGTACTCTGTTCCACCCGGGGGACTAAGCGGTGAGGCGTCGATCGGGGGAATAAAGCGGTGAGCCGGCCAACATAGCTGTAGCTGCGCATGTGTGGTCATGTCGTGAACAGTGGCCTGAGAAGGCCCATCCAGAATTAGAAATTCGTAGACATCACGCCAGAAGATTAGGGATTAAGCGTCTGACACCAACTGCTGTGTGCGCATATCTCAATGAAACATGGACATGAATGGAAGGCTGAGATAGAGGGTACCACGTAGCCCCAGCTAGGAAAAACCGCTCTCTTGATACTGTCATATAGATCACAGCAAAGTGCTCAGATTTGATATAAGGCACTAATTCACAGGATCGACAGAACAATAGCTGTAGCCTTTTGAAAACAGCTAAGTGATGTTAAAAATTGACGAATTCTCCGACTTGGGCACAATTTCAGGATTTTTTCGAGTATTGTTAAATCTTTGAAAAATCTTAGAAAATTATCCGTAGCTTGGATGAAAAAGTTTTATACATGAAAGTTGCTCAGAACGACGGGACAAATCCGAAAAGGCGGTCTATTTACCTGTCAGATGCCTCTAACTATCTGAACATGGAACATTCCCCCTCCGGTCTTCTGTCTGACACAGGTCCGGAACCGGGAAAACATTTCCGGATGTTTCCCCCCTTCGTCGGTATCATGTAGCGTCGCGTTAGAACACGTCTAGCTCTGCTTGTTGTCTTGTCATGCTTATCTTTTCTTGTATTTATTGTTTCTTCCCCCTCTTCTCTCCGGTAGACCTCGAGACTGTTGATGATGCCCCTGGGATCGACTACATCGACAACGACCCCTTCTTTCCTTCCAGTGGAGCTTCCAGGCAAGCCCCCCCTTTGATCATCCCGATATCGCCCATTCCATTCTCTCATGCTTGCATTAGATTTTGCTACTGTTATTGATTGCTCCTATTCTGATGCATAGCCTGCTTATCCTAAACTGCTTAGTATAGGTTGGTTAGTGATCCATCAGTGACCCCCACCTTGTCCTTGTTGCCCCTACTTCATCTTCGATGACTTGATCAACGTGATTGATGACTAGAGCCTGACACCTCACATCACATCATGCCCCTTTAGTTACTCGACTCTGCAGAGTTACCATCGAGTGCCGAGGGTGGAACCTCATACATCACTCCTGATGAGATCTTTGTCGTGTAGCTATTCGGTCGTGGTCATCGAGGGTGATTCCACCTTAACCATTCCCGATACGGCTCTGTCGTGCAACACCTCAAGTGTGAGCCTCGAGGGTGGATCCTCTTACGTTCACCTTGATGATTACATCGAGTGGAATCCTCCATGGGTGATTCCTCGGGTTTTCCCCTTGATATTTGGACACACGGTTACCTTGACTTTACTTGAGACCATTGTTGAAGTCGGGTCGGCCCTGAGGGGTACCCGCGAGTTGATGTGAAAGTCGGGCGGGCCGTTGAGCACCCGCGAGTTTTCTACGTGGCACGGCCGGGTAGTCTGGGCCCTTGCCATAAGTCCATGAGACGGGGCGACGGGGTCATATTATCATGAGTCTCTGCTCGTCTCCGTGAGCCCCCAATGCACTAACAAGTTTGGTATTTATTCTGAGTTGGCCTCTGGCCTTTACGCACTAACCACCACGCGAGAATAGATATGGGCCTCGACGTTGTGGTATCAGCCGAAGCTTTGTCAGACGTCCAGTCCAGCACTGCGGCACGGTCGAATCGTGCCGGCCATCCGAGGCGGTGCTGGTATCCACCCTGCTCGCAACGACCCGGAGTGCAACGGGCAATGGGCCCAAGACCCCGGGGCACTTAGGATGTAGACTGGCGGGGACCTCTCTGCTGAGCCTAGGTAGGGCTGCGACGTGTTGATCTTCCGAGGCCGGGCATTGACCCCAGAAAGGTGTGTCCGGCCAGAGTGATTGAGCGTGTTGAGTAATGTCGCGCACCCCTGGAGGGAAGATATATATTCGAATACCGTGTCCACGGTATTGGACATTCAGACTTGTATCCTGATCTTATATAACTAGAAATGGATACTTGACACATGTGATGGATATGTGGCTCCGAGATTGCTTTCTCGTAGGGAGTCGAGGAAGGATCTCTGGGCGTTATTGCTACAACATGATTGTTAAATATAAACTGCTATTCTTTACTCTTCTACGTGCTGCAAGATGCTTGGAGCTGTTTGAAGATGCTAGTCTTCGGTAGGCTAGGCCTTCCCCCCTATTCTGGCATTCTGCAGTTCAGTCCACAGATACAACCCTTTCATTTGATACCAATGCATACTTAGTATAGATCTGATGCTTGCAAGTACTTTGGATGAGTACTCACGGTTGCTTTGCTTCCCCCTCTCCCCCCTTCCTTCTTCTTTCCGGTTGATGCAACCAGATGGTGGATCCTTGGAGCTAGATGCCACGGCTGACGGATACTACTACATGGAGACTGCCGACGACTAGGAGTAGTTAGGAGGTCCCAGGCAGGAGGCCTTGCCTCTTCGATCGTTGCTTCTTTTGTGCTTGCCTTCTTAAGGCAGTCTTGTCTAACTTATGTCTATACTCAGATATTGTTGCTTCCGCTCACTCTTGTGTATCGAGCTTGTATTCGATCCCTCGAGGCCCCTGGCTTGTAATATGAATCTTGTATTGTTTTGATTTGTGTCTAGAGTTATGTTGTGATATCTTCCCGTGAGTCCCTGATCTTGATCATACACGTTTGCGTGTATGGTTAGTGTACGGTCGAATCGAGGGCATCACAAGTTGGTATCAGAGCCGACTGCCTGTAGGAATCCCCCTTCCAACTCCTTGGCCGAAGTTGAGTCTAGTCTTTGAAAAACTGATTTGCTAACATGGCTGTGTGGCTTACGGGCCCACATCGCCAATGGGTGGTATTAGGATCTTTTATTCCTCGTCTATACTCTGGGACTCTGATCTCTCTTCTAATCGGGTTAAATGATTTGCTAACTCTAACAATAGGATCTTGTGATCACATCCACCCGGAGATTTGTAATATGCCTTTCTTGAATTGAGGGTCAGGATCTGCTTCACATTGTTCACGGGTTGCAGGATCCTTTTATCGAGGGCACCCTGAGTTGTCCCCTGCAGTTTCCTTTCTCTAGTGGGTTTCTCTGGCGCTGATGTAGCCTTTGCTATGTCTCGCTATTGTATCCCTCCACCGCGTGCATGCGTTCCGCCTAGTATGTCTATGATGTTTCTCTTGTCCGAACTCATATGAACAACTTGTGGCGGGCTCTATATATGTATTAGTATGTCTTCAATGACTACTGCCTTGTCCTTTGCTCATTGTTCAAGTTACATCATGAATGACTCCATACACTTGCTACACCCCTTGCTAAAAATATCGCCTGTTGCTTTTAAGCAGGATGGTTCGACCCACTGGTTGTGGTTGTGGTGGCGACAATCCACCACCTCCCGAATACATGGCCGGAATGATACAACAATTTGATGTTGAATCGCCAGTTCATGGTACGAGTCATGGCTCAGTTCCCACGCCCCAATATGAATCAACAACCAACCCCAATGACATTGCAAGACTTTGCGTGCCTCAACCCTGTCATATACCGCAACTCAACTTAGCCCCTTGATGCTGACGATTGACTCTGTGACATCACTTTTGGGTTGGGAGTCTGCTAATGTAGCCCTACCAGCTATGTCACCTTCGCGGCCTATTACTTGAAAGGTCCCACTGCTCAATCGTAAGACAGCCACAGACGTTCCTTACCTGTTGGAACCGCCATCCCTTGGCCGAAATTCCAAGCTGCATTCTGCGGGCCAATGTCGAACCAACATGGTTAGTCACAACGTCCCTGTTGAACTTGAAGAGTTGGAATTCCATGTTTCCCGCATGGTTTTGAAGTAATCCAATATTGACCTCATTCTGGGAATTAGATGGTTGGAAACACATACCGCTTCAATCATTTGCACCACTAAAACCGTCCATTTGCTACATCCTTCAAGTGAGATAGTAAGCTACCATGCTCATCCTGTTCGTAATGCCGAAGCACGGGTTTATTTCTTGAAGGCGTTAAACGCTTCTCCACTTGTGAGAATTGAAAACGCTCAAGTTGTTTGTGAATTCCCAAATGTCTTTCTAGAAGAACTACCCAGTCCATGACCTTGATCTTGCTACAGTTAAATTTGCACTGAAGTTGTGGCGACATTTCCTTCTTGGTAATCGTTGAGAGATCTTCACCGGTCATCAAAGTCTAAAATATCTATTACTCAGCTAGATCTGGATCTTCGTCAACAACGATGTATGGAAACAATTACCGACTATGACTACGGTGTTTCTTATACCCCTGGCAAGGCTAATGTCATGGCCGATGCCCTGAGTCGCAAGTCTTGTTGCAACGACCACATGGCTTGTAATGCTCGACCCCTGCAAGATGATCTCACTTATAGAGAGCATCCGGTCCGCGTTCCCTATCAAGCTGAACGTTGCACAGTCTAAGGCCTATCAAATTTCTAAAATTTCAGTGGTGAAATCATTCTGAAGATGAAGCCACTTGGGAACTAGAGGATCGTCTTCGAGATGAATACCCCGCTTATATTTTCGTCTACCTTCTAAAATCTCGGGACGAGATTTCTTGTAGTGAAGGAGAATTGTGACGCCCAGATAATTAAGCTAGAGTAATCCCAAGTTAATAGTGCCATGTCACCACTCTTACTGTTGTTATCCTCGGTTGATCCAAATCGCAATCCAAATTCAAGTTCAAACTAAAGTCCAAAATTCAAATTTCTCAAACATGCAAATAAAATGTTCAAAGTGTGGCAAATAATCTCTAGTTATTTGTCATGTTGGAACCAACCTCTTTTGGATTCCCATGTGTCCCTGGAAATTTATTTAGTGCTCCAGCAACATTTAAAATTGGCCTTTCCAATTTCTAAAAATGGTTAGACAACTCCTTTTGACCACATACTTTTTGTTCCATCTGAATTTATTGCGTTAGATTTATGTGCCAAGTTTTGTTCAAAACAAAACTCATTTGGTACAAAAATAAAATGCAAAAGAAAAAGATAAAATGGAAAACAGAAAAGTTAAAAGAAAAATAAAGAGCAAGACAATAGAAATAAAGCAAAAACCCCCTCCCTTGGTCCACCCGGCCCATCTACCTAGCAGGCGCCCACCCCCAATCAAACTCTCCCCTCTCCCCTGTTCACGTAACCGTGGACGCCGGCGATGGCCGCCACAGCACAGGGCAATACCGTGGCGCCCATCCACCGCGCCCCTTCCTTTATCTACCCCGGCACCCGAACCCAACCCTAGCCCCTCCTCCTAGCGCGCCCCTCCCTCTCCCTCTCTACCTCCCCTCCTCAGATCCCCTCCCGCCCCGAGCTTCGCCATGGACGCGTCGCCGGCATAGCCATTGCCGCTGCCCTCCCCGCTGCCGGAGACCACGCCAGGGGCACCACCTTCGTCGCCTACTTCGACTACGTGGGCGAGCTTGGGCCGACAGCCACCCGTGTGCCCGCTGCCTCCCCGTCCTCAACCTCCGTCCGCCCCGGATCATCGCCGCCTTCTTCGGCGCGGGCCACCTCTGCTGCTCCTAAGCCACTCGACGTGCCTCCTTATGCCTGCTCGGTGAGCACCTCCTCTCCCCTCCCGTTCTTGCACCATAGGCCGCCGACCCCGAGCTTGTCCGAGTTCCCGCTTACGCGTACGCGTAGGCGCGTGCATCCTGCTAGCTACTCCTGTTGATGCGATGTTGCTACTGGTGCCACTACTACTCTACGCCGCTGCTGATGTGCTGCTTCCCGCTCTTGTGCCCCGTTGCTTGCCTTTGGCCGCCCAGCTGCGCTCGTTCGCGCGCGCTACGTCGCGCCCGCGCGTCCGTACCCGTCTTGGCCGCGCCCCGTCCGCATGGCTGCGTGCCCCGCCCGCGCCCAAGCCGCCTTGCAGCTTCCGCCCCGGGGCACTCCTTGGCTGCAGCCTGCCCCTGAACCTGCTTAGTGTTGCCGCACTTGCTACTTCTTGCGCTGCTTTTGCCGGTGCTGTTGTTGCCTGCGACGGACACTGCCGCGCTGCTCTGCTTGCTGCTTGTCGGCCGCCGCCCCCTGGTCCGCCGCCCTGCAACCTGATACGTCCATTTTGCATCATGCTTTTATATCGACATTTATTGCATTATGGGCTATTATTTCACATTATGTCACAATACTTATGGCTATTCTCTTTTATTTTACAAGGTTTACATATGGAGGGAGAATGCTGGCAGCTGGAATTCTGGGCTGGAAATGGAGCAAATATTAGAGACCTATTCTGCGCAACTCCAAAAGTCCTGAAACTCTACGGAATATCTTATAATAAATAATGAAAAATACCTGCCAAAGATGAAGGCCAGGGGGCCGACACCCTATCCACGAGGGTGGGGGCGCGCCCCCCTACCTCGTGGGCCCCCTGGTGGCTCTCCGATGCCCATCTTCTACTATATGAAGTCTTTCGTCAAGAAAAAAAAGAGGAAGCAACCTTTCGGTACAAGACTCCACCGCCACGAGGCGGAACCTTGGCGGAACCAATCTAGGGCTCCGGCAGAGCTGTTCTGCCGGGGACACTTCCCTCCCGAAGGGGGAAATCATCGCCATCGTCATCACCAACGCTCCTCTGATCGGGAGAGGGCAATCTCCATCAACATCTTCACCAGCACCATCTCATCTCCAAACCCTAGTTCATCTCTTATATCCAATTCTTGTCTCCAAGTCCAGGATTGGTGCTAGTAGGTTGCTAGTAGTGTTGATTAGTCCTTATAGTTGATGCTAGTTGGTTTATTTGGTGAAAGATCATATATTCAGATCCTTTATGCATATTATTACCCCTCTGATTATGAACATGAATATGCTTTGTGAGTAGTTACGTTTGTTCTTGAGGACAAGGGAGAAGTCTTGCTATTAGTAGTCATGTGAATTTGGTATTCGCTCGATATTTTTGTGAGATGTATGTTGTCCAGCCTCTAGTGGTGTTATGTGAACGTCGACTACATAACACTTCACTATTATTTGGGCCTAGAGGAAGGCATTGGGAAGTAATAAGTAGATGATGGGTTGCTAGAGTGACAGAAGCTTAAATCCTAGTTTATGAGTTGCTTCGTAAGGGGCTGATTTGGATCCATATGTTTCATTCTATGGTTAGGTTTACCTTAATACTTTTTTGTAGTTGCGGATGCTTGCAATAGAGGGTAATCATAAGTGGGATGCTTGTTCAAGTAAGAACAGCACCCAAGCACCGGTCCACCCACATATCAAATTATCAAAGTACCGAACACGAATCATATGAACGTGATGAAAACTAGCTTGACGATATTCCCATCTGTCCTCGGGAGCGCTTTTCTTTATATAAGAGTTTGTCCAGGCTTGTCCTTTGCTACAAAAAGGATTGGGCCACCTTGTTGCACTTCATTTACTTTTGTTACTTGTTGCTCGTTACAATTATCTTATCACAAAACTATCTGTTACCACTTATTTCAGTACTTGCAGAGAATACCTTGCTGAAAACCGCTTATCATTTGCTTCTGCTCCTCGTTGGGTTCGACACTCTTACTTATTGAAAGGACTATGATAGATCCCCTATACTTCTGGGTCATCAAGACTCTTTTCTGGCGCCGTTGCAGGGGAGTGAAGTGCCTTTGGTAGGTGGAATTTGGTAGGGAAAAATTTATATAGTGTGCTGAAATTTACTGTCACTTGTTACTATGGAAAGTAATCCTCTGAGGGGCTTGTTCGGGGTATCCTCACCTCGTCCAGTAGAGCAAAGAGTTGCTCCTCAACCTACTGAACCTATTGAAAATGAAACTCCTTTTGAATTTCCTTCGGGTATGATAGAAAAACTGCTAGCTAATCCTTTTACAGGAGATGGAACAAAGCATCCTGATGAGCACTTAATATATGTGGATGACGTTTGTGGATTATTTAAGCTTGCAGGTATATCCGATGATGTTGCTAAGAAGAAGGTCTTCCCTTTATCATTGAAGGAAGATGCATTGACATGGTATAGGCTATGTGATGATACGAGATCATGGAAATATAGAAGATTGAAATTGGAATTTCATCAAAAGTATTACCCTATGCATCTTGTTCATCGTGATCACAATTATATATATAATTTTTGGCCTCGCGAAGGAGAAAGCATCGCTCAAGCTTGGGGGAGGCTTAAATCAATTTTATATTCATGCCCCAATCATGAGCTCTGGAGAAAAATAATTATTCAAAGTTTTTATGCTCGGCTTTCTCATAACAATCAAACCATGCTCGATACTTCTTGTGCAGGCTCTTTTATGATGAAGACTATTGAATTTAAATGGGACTTATTGGATAGAATTAAACGCAACTCTGAAGATTGGGACCTCGACGAAGGTAAGGAGTCAGGTATGACACCTAAGTTTGATTGTGTTAAATCTTTTATGGACACCGATATTTTCCGTAAGTTTAGCACTAAATATGGAATTGACTCTAAGATAGTAGCTTCTTTCTGTGAATCTTTTGCTACTTATGTTGATCTCCCTAAGGAGAAGTGGTTTAAATATCATCCTCCCATAGAAGTAAAAGTAGCAGCAGCTATTAAAGTTGAAGAAAAGACTGTCACTTATAATGATCCTATTGTTCCTACTTCTTATTTTGAGAAACCACCTTTCCCTATTAGAATAAAGGATCATGCTAAAGCTTCAACTGTGGTTCGTAAAAACAATATTAGAACTTATACACCTCATGAGCAAGTTAAAGTAGAATCTAATATTGCTATTGTTAAAGATCTCTTGTCTGATAATATTGATGGGCATGTTATTCAGTTCTATGGTGAAACTGCTAGAATTGCTAAACCTTGTGCTAAAGATAAACATAGACCTATGGTAGGAGTACCTGTTATTTCTGCTAAGATAGGAGATCATTGTTATCATGGCTTATGTGATATGGGTTCTAGTGCTAGTGTTATACCTATTACCTTATATGAAGAAATTAAGCATGAAATTGCACCTGCTGAGATAGAAGATATTGATGTTACAATTGAAATTGCCAATAGAGATACTATTTCACCAATTGGGATTGTTAGAGATGTTGAAGTCTTGTGTGGGAAAACTAAATATCTTTTGTTGTTCTTGGTTCCCCACAAGATAGCTTTTGTCCCATTATATTTGGTAGACCCTTCCTGAACACTGTTAATGCTAGGATAGACTGTGAAAAGAATGTTTTTACTATTGGCTTGGATGATATGATTCATGAGTTTAATTTCTCTAAATTTAGTAAATAACATCGTGAAGAAGAATTACCTAGTAAGAATGATATTATTGGTCTTGCTTCTATTGTTGTACCTCCTAGTGATCCTTTAGAACATTATTTGCTAGACCATGAAAATGATATGTTCATGAATGAAAGAAGGGAAATAGATGAAATATTCTTTAAGCAGGAACCTATTCTGAAACACAATTTGCCTGTTGAAATCCTAGGGGATCCTCCTCCACCCAAGGGTGATCCCGTGTTTGAGCTTAAACCGTTGCCTGATAATCTTAAATATGCTTATCTTGATAAAAAGAAGATATATCCTGTTATTATTAGTGCTAACCTTTAAGATCATGAAGAAGAAAGATTATTGAAAACTCTGAAGAAGCACCGTGCCGCTATTGGATATACTCTTGATGATCTTAAGGGCATTAGTCCCACTCTATGTCAACATAAAATAAATTTGGAAGGAGATGCCAAACCAGTTCGTGATCCTCAACGACGTCTGAATCCTAAAATGAAAGAAGTGGTAAGAAAAGAAATACTAAAGCTTCTGGAGGCAGGTATAATTTATGCCGTTGCTGATAGTCAGTGGGTAAGTCCTGTCCATTGTGTCCCTAAGAAGGGAGGTATTACTATTGTTCCTAATGATAAGGATGAATTGATTCCACAAAGAATTATCACAGGTTATAGGATGGTAATTGATTTCCGCAAATTAAATAAGGCTACTAAGAAAGATCATTACCCCTTACCTTTTATTGATCAAATGCTAGAAAGATTATGCAAACATACAAATTACTGCTTCCTAGATGGTTATTCTGGTTTCTCTCAAATACCTGTGTCGGCTAAAGATCAATCAAAGACTACTTTTACATGCCCTTTTGGTACTTTTGCTTATAGACGTATGCCTTTTGGTTTATGTAATGCACCTGCTACCTTTCAAAGATGCATGATGGCTATATTCTCTGACTTTTGTGAAAAGATTTGCGAGATTTTCATGGACGACTTTTCCATCTATGGATCTTCTTTTGATGATTGCTTGAGCAATCTTGATCGAGTTTTGCAGAGATGTGAAGAAACTAATCTTGTCTTGAATTGGGAAAAGTGCCAATTTATGGTTAATGAAGGTATTGTCTTGGGGCATAAAGTCTCTGAAAGAGGTATTGAAGTTGATAAAGCCAAGTTTGATGCTATTGAAAAGATGGCGTGTCCCAAGAACATCAAAGGTATAAGAAGTTTCCTTGGTCACGCCGGATTTTATAGGAGGTTCATTAAGGACTTCTCAAAAATTTCTCGGCCTTTGACTAATTTATTACAAAAAGATATACCATTTGTCTTTGATGATGATTGTGTAGAAGCATTTGAAATACTTAAGAAAGCATTAGTCTCTGCACCTGTTGTTCAGCCACCTGATTGGAATTTACCCTTTGAAATTATGTGTGATGCTAGTGATTATGCTGTAAGTTCTATTCTAGGGCAAAGAGTTGATAAGAAATTAAATGTTATCCATTATGCTAGTAAGACTCTAGACAATGCTCAAAGAAATTATGCTACTACTGAAAAAGAACTTTTAGCAGTTGTATTTGCTTGTGATAAGTTCAGACCTTATATTGTTGATTCTAAAGTAACTATTCACACTGATCATGCTGCTATTAAATACCTTATGTAAAAGAAACATGCTAAACCTAGAGTTATTAGATGGGTTCTCTTGATACAAGAATTTGATTTGCATATTGTTGACAGAAAAGGAGCTGAGAACCCCGTTGCAGACAACTTTTCTAGGTTAGAGAATGTTCTTGATGACCCACTACCTATTGATGATAGCTTTCCTGATGAAAAATTAAATGTCATAAATACTTCTCATAGTACTCCATGGTATGCTGATTATGCTAATTACATTGTTGCTAAATTCATACCACCTAGTTTCACATACCAACAAAAGAAAAAGTTCTTCTATGATTTGAGACATTACTTTTGGGATGACACATATCTTTATAAAGAAGGAGTAGATGGTGTTATTAGACGCCGTGTACCTGAGCATGAACAGGAACAGATCCTACGCAAGTGTCACTCTAAAGCTTATGGAGGACACCACGCTGGAGATAGAACTGCACATAAGGTATTGCAATCCGGTTTTTATTGGCCTACTCTCTTCAAGGATGCCCGTAAGTTTGTCTTATATTGTGATGAATGCCAAAGAATTGGTAATATTAGTAGACCTCAAGAAACCCCTATGAATTATTCACTTGTTATTGAACCATTTGACGTTTGGGGCTTTGATTATATGGGACCTTTTCCTGCCTCTAATGGATACACACATATTCTAGTTGCTGTTGATTACGTTACTAAGTGGGTAGAAGCTATTCCAACTAGTAGTGCTGATCATAACACTTCTATTAAAATGCTTAAGGAAGTTATTTTTCCGAGGTTTGGAGTCCCTAGATATTTAACGACTGATGGTGGTTCACACTTTATTCATGGTGCTTTCCGTAAAATGCGTGCTAAGTATGACGTTAATCATAGAATTGCATCTCCTTATCACCCACAATCTAGTGGTCAAGTAGAATTGAGTAATAGAGAGCTCAAATTAATTTTGCAAAAGACTGTTAATAGGTCTAGAAAGAAATGGTCTAAGAAACTTGATGATGCATTATGGGCCTATAGAACTGCATATAAAAACCCTATGGATATGTATCCGTATAAAATGGTTTATGGAAAAGCATGTCACTTACCTCTCAAACTAGAACGTAAGGCATATTGGGCTATTAAAGAGCTCAATTATGATTTCAAACTTGCCGGTGAGAAGAGGTTATTTGATATTAGTTCACTTGATGAATGGAGAACCCAAGCCTATGAAAATGCCAAGTTTTTTAAAGAAAAAGTTAAAAGATGGCATGACAAAAGGATACAAAAGCGTGAGTTTAATGTAGGTGATTATGTATTTCTATACAACTCTCGTTTAAGATTTTTTGCAGGAAAACTTCTCTCTAAATGGGAAGGCCCCTATGTTATCGAGGAAGTTTATCGTTCCGGTGCCATAAAAATCAACAACTTCGAAGGCACAAATCCGAAGGTGGTAAACGGTCAAAGAATCAAACATTATATCTCAGGTAATCCCATAAATGTTGAAACCAATGTTATTGAAACCGTAACCCCGGAGGAATACATAAGGGACACTTTCCAGACCGTTTCAGACTCCGAAAAGGAATAGGTATGTGGTATGGTAAGTAAACCGACTCCAAAACAATTTTTAAGGCAATATTTCTCTGTTTTGGAATATTTAGAAAAATAGAAAATAAGTGGCAGTCCGGGAAGGACACGAGGGCCCCACGAGGGTGGTGGGCGCGCCCCCTGCCTCGTGAGCACCTCGTGTGCCTTCCGGACTCCGTTTTCTTGCACGATATGTATTTTGGTCGGTAAAAATTCATTATATATTCTCCCGAAGGTTTTTACTCCCGTATCACGCAAATATCCTCTGTTTTTGTTTTGGGTTGTTGCTGCTGCAGATTAGAGCAAGATGTCTTCTCAAGAGTCAGTCGGGGAGAGCCGGGTATCTAATCCGGCACTGGAACCAAGGGCAAACAGCGACGCTGACCACTTTGGGCCAGCAACGGAGGAAGAGATGGAGGCTGACTTGATGAGGGTAGATGCCATGGAGGATCAAGAAGTCACCTCTCGCCAACGAGGTGGGTTCACGATGGGGGAACTACAGAGCTCAGTTATTCCAAACTCGGTTATCCCTTCCAATGTTAGATTTATTTCTTATGAAAATATGAAGAGGAGTGTCACTTGTTCTCCCGCAGCTATGCAACACCCTAGGGTGCAAGGAGCTTTAGCCGTCACAGGAAAGCTTCGTAAGGAAATAATGGACCTCAAGCAGCAAGTCAATAAGGTCGAGGAGGAGAACCGTATCCTAAGAGGAATCATTGCCAAGAACATCACACCAACAACAAAGAGGTGGACATAATCACATGGGTTTGGGCACTCCCCCTTGGCAACTGCCAAGCTTGGGGGAGGTGCCCCGGTATCGTATCACCATCACAACTCCTATCTTTACTGTTTTTCTTAGTTCAATCCTATTAGTAGTATCTTGATCTAGTAGAATAAAGTTTATGGCATGATCTAGTTTTGAGTTTTGCTTTATGATCTCTCTATGTAATCGAGTCTGTGAGCTATATATAATAAAGATTAGTGTTGATTCAAGGGCTTGATTATTTTGCCATGATCTTGGGTGAATAAAAGAAAATAAGAAAAAGAATAAAAAGGAATAAAGAGTTCATATTGATCTTATTGAGAGTAATGACTTCACGTAGAAAGAGTATGATGATTAAAAATTGTTGGGAGTTGGCAGGCATAGCTTTGGTCATCGTTGTAATTAATAGGAAGTAATAAGGAAAGAGAGGTTTCACATATAAATATACTATAACTGACATCTTTTATGATCGGGAGCACTCATTAAAATATGACATGCTAAAGAGTTGATGTTGGACAAGGAAGACAATGTAATGAATTATGTTTTCCTATATCTGAGATAAAGTATGGTGTCATGGATCCTCTAATATGTTGAGCTTGCCTTTCCCCGTCATGCTAGCCAAATTCTCAGCACCAACTACAAATACTACTTGTGCTCCCAAATACCCTTAAACCAATTTTTCCGTGAGAGTCCACCATATCTACCTATGGATTGAGTAAGATCCTTCAAGTAAGTTGTCATCGGTGCAAAGCAATAAAAATGCTCTAAATATGTATGATTGATTGGTGTGGGAGAAATAAGCTTTGTACGATCTTGTGATGTGGAAGTAATAAAAGCGACGGATTGCATAATAAAGGTTCATATCACAAGGGGCAATATAAAGTGATGTTCTTTCACATTGAGATTTTGTGCATCCAACCATAAAAGCGCATGGCAACCTCTGCTTCCCTCTGCGAAGGGCCTATCTTTTATTATCTTCTACCTTACGCAACTGTCACGGTGATCTTAACCTTTCCTTTTTCATTTTATCCTTTGGCAAGACCAGCATGTTGGAAAGAACCTGATATATATCTAATTGGATGTAGGGGAGCATGAGTTATTATTGTTGACATTACCCTCGAGGTAAAAGGTTGTGGGGCAAAACTATAAGCCCCTATCTTTCTCTGTGTCCGATTAAAACTCCGTAACCACAAGTATTGCATGAGTGTTAGCAATTATGAAGGACTAGATGATAGTTGAGTATGTGGACTTGCTTTTTAGCTCTGACATAGACTCTTTCCGATGTTATGATAAATTGCAATTGCTTCAATGACCGAGATTATAGTTTGTTGGGTCTCAATAAGGTTTGTGATTCATACTTTTGCATTGTGAATAGATCATCACTTGAACATAAGTAATCATATGACAAAATCTATATATGTTGCTCTTATGAGAATAATCATGATGCCTTCATGTCCGTATTTTATTTTTATCGATGCCTCTACCTCTAAACATGGGGACATATTTACTGTTATCGGCTTTTCGCTTGAGGACAAGCGAGGTCTAAGCTTGGGGGAGTTGATACGTCCATTTTGCATCATGCTTTTATATCTATATTTATTGCATTATGGGCTGTTATTTCACATTATGTCACAATACTTATGGCTATTCTCTCTTATTTTACAAGGTTTACATAAGGAGGGAGAATGCCAGCAGCTGGAATTCTGGGCTCGAAAAGGAGCTAATATTAGAGACCTATTCTGCGCAACTCCAAAAGTCTTGAAACTCTACGGAATATCTTACAATAAATAATGAAAAATACTTGCCAAAGATGAAGGCTAGGGGGCCCACACCCTGTCCACGAGGGTGGGGGCGACCCCCCCTAGGGCGCGCTCCCCTACCTCGTGGGCCCCATGGTGGCTCTCCGATGCCCATCTTCTGCTATATGAAGTCTTTCGTCAAGAAAAAAAGAGGAAGCAACCTTTCGGGACGAGACTCCGCCGCCACGAGGCGGGACCTTGGCGGAACCAATCTAGGGCTCCGGCAGAGCTATTCTGCCGGGGACACTTCCCTGCCGAAGGGGGAAATCATCGCCATCGTCATCACCAACGCTCCTCTCATCAGGAGAGGGCAATCTCCAACAACATCTTCACCAGCACCATCTCATCTCCAAACCCTAGTTCATCTCTTGTATCCAATTCTTGTCTCCAAGTCCGGGATTGGTGCTAGTAGGTTGCTAGTAGTGTTGATTACTCCTTGTAGTTGATGCTAGTTGGTTTATTTGGTGGAAGATCATATGTTCAGATCCTTTATGCATATTATTACCCCTCTGATTATGAACATGAATATGCTTTGTGAGTAGTTACGTTTGTTCCTGAGGACAAGGGAGAAGTCTTGTTATTAGTAGTCATGTGAATTTGGTATTCGTTCGATATTTTTATGAGATGTATGTTGTCTAACCTCTAGTGGTGTTATGTGAACGTCGACTACATAACACTTCACCATTATTTGGGCCTCGAGGAAGGAATTGGGAAGTAATAAGTAGATGATGTGTTGCTAGAGTGACAGAAGCTTAAACCCTAGTTTATGAGTTGCTTCGTAAGGGGCTGATTTGGATCCATATGTTTCATGCTATGGTTAGGTTTACCTTAATACTTTTGTTGTAGTTGCGGATGCTTGCAACAGAGGTTAATCATAAGTGGGATGCTTGTGTTGGAAATATGCCCTAGAGGCAATAATAAAATGATTATTATATTTCCTTGTTCATGATAATTGTCTATTATTCATGCTATAATTGTGTTATCCGGAAATCGTAATACATGTATGAATACATAGACCACAATGTGTCCCTAGTGAGCCTCTAGTTGACTAGCTCGTTGATCAACAGATAGTCATGGTTTCCTGACTATGGACATTGGATGTTATTGATAACGGGATCACATCATTAGTAGAATGATGTGATGGACAAGACTCAACCCTAAGCATAGCACAAAGATCGTGTAGTTCGTTTGCTAGAGCTTTTCTAAGTATCAAGTATCATTTCCTTAGACCATGAGATTGTGTAACTCCCGGATACCGTAGGAGTGCTTTGGGTGTGCCAAACATCAAAACGTAACTAGGTGACCATAAAGGTGCACTACGGGTATCTCCGAAAGTGTCTGTTGGGTTGGCACGAATTGAGACTGGGATTCGTCACTCCGTATGACGGAGAGGTATCTCTGGGCCCACTCCGTAATGCATCATCATAATGAGCTCAATGTGACCAAGGGGTTGGTCCCGGGATCATGCATTACGGTACGAGTAAAGTGACTTGCCGGTAACGAGATTGAACAAGGTATTGGGATACCGACGATCGAGTCTCGGGCAAGTAACGTACCGATTGACAAAGGGAATTGTATACGGGATTGATTGAATCCTCGACATCGTGGTTCATCCGATGAGATGATCGTGGAGCATGTGGGAGCCAACATGGGTATCCAGATCCCGCTGTTGGTTATTGACCGGAGAGGCGTCTCGGTCATGTCTGCGTGTCTCCCGAACCTGTAGGGTCTACACACTTAAGGTTCGGTGACGCTAGGGTTGTAGAGATATTAGTATGTAGTAACCCGAAAGTTGTTCGGAGTTCCGGATGAGATCCCGGACGTCACGAGGAGTTCCGGAATGGTCCGGAGGTAAAGATTTATATATAGGAAGTCCAGTTTCGGCCATCAGGAAGGTTTCGGGGGTCACCGGTATTGTACCGGGACCACCGGAAAGGTCCCGGGGGTCCACCGGGTGGGGCCACCTATTCCGAAGGGCCCCATGGGCTAGTGGAAGGGGAACCAGCCCCAGGTGTGCTGGTGCGCCCCCCCTTGGGCCTCCCCTGCGCCTAGGGTTGGGGAACCCTAGGGGTGGGGGCGCCCCACTTTGCTCGGGGGCAAGCCACCCCCCTTGGCTGCCGCCCCCCTTCTAGATGGGATCTAGAGGGGCCGGCGCCCCCAGGGCCCCTATATAAAGAGGGAGGGAGGGAGGGCTGCGCACCCTAGCCCCTGGCTCCTCCCTCTCCCTCCCGTAACACCTCTCCCTCTCGTTGGTGCTTGGCGAAGCCCTGCCGAGACCCTACTGCATCCACCACCACGCCGTCGTGCTGCTGGATCTCCATCAACCTCTCCTTCCCCCTTGCTGGATCAAGAAGGAGGAGACGTCTTCCCGAACCATACGTGTGTTGAACGCGGAGGTGCCGTCCGTTCGGCGCTAGGATCATCGATGATTTGGATCACGACGAGTACGACTCCATCAACCCCGTTCACTTGAACGCTTCCGCTCGCGATCTACAAGGGTATGTAGATGCACTCCTGTTCCCCTCGTTGCTAGAATACTCCATAGATTGATCTTGGTGATGCGTAGAAAATTTTAAATTCTGCTACGATCCCGAACAGTGGCATCATGAGCTAGGTCTATGCGTAGTTTCTATGCACGAGTAGAACACAAAGCAGTTGTGGGCGTCGATACTGTCAATTATCTTGTCATTATGTCAGGACCCCGATCCTAAGTCACATCGATCCAGCATGTAACACATCATATCACTTTGCGGCCTCACGCACGGTACTCCCACAGGTGCCACCTTACCTGGCCCGGGACCGTTTGCGCCTTTTGGCTCACGTATATGATAGTGTCGCTAGCATCCATATGACAGAGAACCCGGGCCGACATGGCTAGTCGTGAACCCAAAGCGGCGCTAACCCATGAGGACAGGCATACATGAATCACATCGAGCATGTCGGTCATCAACGTATTTATCCGGGCTGTAGCGCTGGGCTAACAGGACTCCGGTAACCCGGGCTGTAGCAGGCTAGGCAGGACTCCGGATAACAGCGCGTGACATTTCCCCGAAGGGACAGACACAGGAACGATGTGAAACACATGCTGGCCAGTCAAGTGTTCCGAGCAGTAGTGCTGGGCTAGCAGGACTCCGGTGAACCGGGCTGTAGCGGACTACTATCGCTCAGAAGCACTAGACCTACATTTCCCCATATGATAGGCTGCTAAGGATAAACAACTAGATAGTCGGATCCCACTCATACCAAGCATTTCAATCATACCCACAATATGCCCGATATGAGTAAATACAACATGGCATCACAACATAACTCTACGACTCAAAGTATTTATTCATTAGGCTCGGAAGAGCCAGATATTACAAACATGGGTCTCATGACCCAACACTCAGAGCATACAAGTCAAAGCACATGCGGAAGCTTAACATGTCTGAGTACAGACATCTACAAATGAAAAAGGCTTAGAAGCCTGACTATCTACCAGATCCTGCCGAGGGCACAAGATCGTAGCTGAGGTATCAAGCTAAACGTCGAAGTCCACATGGAACTACTAGCGAGACTGACGTCTCTCTGCAAAAACATAAAAGAGGCAAACGTGAGTACAAATGTACCCAGCAAGACTTACATCAGAACTAACTGCATATGCATCAGTATCAAAAGGGGGTGGTGGAGTTTAACTGCAGCAAGCCAGCTTTGACTCGGTGGCTATCCTGAACTACGACTGCAAGTAACTCTTTTGAGGTGGCGCACACGAGTCCACAATAATCACCATATCAATACACCACTATGGATCCGCTCCCATCTTCGTACGAGAACGCCATCCATAGCACTCATGCTTATCTTGCGCATTTTAGAGTATCCACTTTCACTTGTCTATGAACTATGCAAGGGGTCCAAGTTTCCATATCCGAGGAATCCGGCTATTCGAATAGATAATGATAACCCTGCAGGGGTGTACTTCTTCACACACGCTCTCGTCACTTACCGCCCTGTACACGTCATGTACCTCGGCAACCTTCAAGCGGAAGCCGGGTGAGGGAGTCGGCCACGACCTGACTAACCACACAAGTCTCTAGTCCAGGTTTACCGCCTATTCGGGTTCCATCCGCAAGGAGATCCGGCCGGGGTGTCGCTCACGGCCCCAAACGATGTGTGCAGGGTTCCCAAGCCCACCTCGACGGGTAGATCTACGCTTGGTACACCGTGCCACGGTGCCTAGTCTGTCCCAAGCCCACCTGTACCGGGTACCACTTGGTAGACTACTAACACTACCTACAAACACCAGAAACTAGTTGCAACTCCTGGACAGAGATCAAGTGGATTAATAAGTCGAGAGGGGCACTTAAGCATTGCAATGCGTGGTAGTAACTGTTCATGGATCACAAACACAGAACTCAGTTTCTGAGAACGGCTGCAATGAGACAACCTACCATGTACTCCTACATGGCCTCTCACCGCTACCTTTACCAAATCGTGTTCACACACTTAGCTCTCAATAGTAGGACATGTTCACCACATTCTAATTCATTCCCGATGAATCAGACCCGACTCAACTCTAAGCAGTAGCAGGCATGACAAACAAGCATGAATGAGTAGGCACATCAGGGCTCAAACAACTCCCACTCATGCTAGTGGGTTTCATCTATTTACTGTGGCAATGACAGGTCATGCAGAGGAAAGGGGTTCAACTACCGCAGCATGTAACAGTTGAATCGATGTTGTCCTAATGCAGTAAAAGAGAGCAGGAGCGAGAGAGTGGGATTGTATCGGAATGAACAAGGGGGTTTTGCTTGCCTGGCACTTCTAAAGATAATATAGTTCTTCATCGGTGTCATCGATCTCATCGTCGAAACCACGTCTATCGAGAGGGGACAACCATCGGCAAACACAGAAAGAACGCAATCAATACATGGCGATATGCAGCAATATGATGCATGATCATGACATGGCAATATGCTGTGATTTGATCTAATGCATCTAGCTATGATTTAAATGAAGTTGGTTTGAATACATGATTCAAATTCCAACTCCATATATGATTATTTAAATGCCCTTTATTGGTTTTGTCCAAAACAGAGGACAAACATTGTTCAAACATGCATGAAAATGGTACAGATGGATTCCTTGAATTTTTTTGATCATTTTTCATATATAAATCTTTGCATTTGGAGTTACGGTTGAATTTCTATGAATTTTAGAAGTTCAAATCATTTTCTGGATTTTCTGGTTATTTAGAATTAAACAAAATCCAGTAAATGATTTACTGCGTCAGCATGACATCACGCTGACGTCAGCGGGTCAATAGGGCGGTCCAGGTCAAACCTGACCAGTGGGGTCCACTGGTCAGTGACACGGTGCTGACTAGTGTCGTTGACAGGTGGGGCCAGGTCAACAGCCACGTCAGCAGAGTCAATGCTGACGGGTGGGTCCCACTGCTTATGAACTAATCTAAACAGAAAATAATACTAACCTAAACAGGTACAAGGGCCCACATGGCAGTGGCTTTAGGGGGGGTTAGTTAGTGCGTCATTAGCGCTAATGGTGGTGCCACGTCAGCGTCGCCGGATTAAGCACCGGCGACCACATCTCGCGGCGGAGGCTCGCCGGAGTTGCTCGGGCTCGCGCTACAGGCGGCGGTTTGCGACGCGGTTGGGTCCTACGGAGAGCTGGGGCTCGTGCGCATCCAGCAGTGGCAGTGAGAGGGCGCGAGGTGGTCCATAGCGGCGGCAGCAGCGAGCTGGGCGGCGGCCGGAGCTCGGGTGTCGACGGAATCGATGACACGGCGCGCGGGAGGACCAGCGGTTTGCACCTACATGATCTACGAGAGCTCACGAACCCAACGGAGGCACGCACGTGACCATTTGGTCACCGGAGCCTCGTCGGCGACGACCTCGTGCGGCGGCGGCATACGGGACTCGCGGTCATCGGCATTGCAGCAAGAAATCGACCATGGGGAGAGGGGGAGATGACGGCGGGGCTCACAGGGATTCGAACGGCGCCGTCGTTGAGCTCGGGGAGGGACTGGGCGATGCAGACCGAGGGCGAAGTCCGGCGGCAGATGCGGCGGTGACGAGCTCGGAGGCATCGTCACAGGGTGTCCGGCGGTGCTTGGCTTGGTGGGGAGGTCGAGGATGTCGTGACGGAGCTCGGGGACATGTCGGAGAGGCTCGAGGGCGGCTGGCAGTGGCTGCGGTGGTGTTGACGGCGGCGGCCTCGGGCGCGAGCGAGGAAAGCGGGGAAGAGAGACAGAGGAGGGGGAGAAGCACGGGGAGAGATCGAGGGGGGGGATCCAGGGGTCGCGTGGCGTCGAGGAGGGGCTTCGAGGCGCCCGGTGAGGCAGGCGAGCAGGGAGGAGGCGTGGCGCCTCACGCGTGCGTGTGCTGTCTCCCTCCTCTGCCTACTGGCAGAGGTAGGTGATGACTGGCACGGCCAGATGGGCCGGCCCAGTCCAGGTAAGTGGCCTCTGGCCTTTCTCTCTCTCTCTTTTCTATTTCTCTTTCTATTTTCTATTTATTTTGCTCTGTTTTGATTTAGTAATAATACTAAACCATTTTATTAAATTTTGAAAATATTCATGGGCACTTCTAAACTTAATTCCAACAGCCCAAAAATACTTTCAAGATTATTTGGACATTTAAATATTTATAGGATTTAAATGTCCAAATTCAAATACTTAAGAATTAAATTCAAAAATCCAAAATGGACCTAGAAATATGTGCACCATTTTTGGTAGAGGTTTTCAACCAATCCAAGAATGATGAACTTTTCTGAAGGCATTTTGGGTTCATTGAAAATGATTTTTATTTGAACCTAGCTGGATTCATTTGTGCTAGGGTTTGGTCAGTCCCCATTTCAAGTTTCTGAGAAATTTAAACATGATGCATGGATGCTTGTGCAACTATTTACAATCAAATTCTAGGGCTGTGACAACTCACCCCCACTAAACAAGAATCTCGCCCCGAGATTCAAGACGTGAGGTTAGAAGACAAAGGGGACTCTAAGCACCACAAACTTCATGATCCAACTGTCTTTCTCGAAGAAGTAGCTTCATTGCATCATATTGATCTTGACGTCTTTGCTTTCGAGATCTTCATCCACGCGATGACGACGGAAAGAAACTCTACTAGGATTGATCTTCTCGAAGACCGAGCTATACAAGATAAACTCATGGAATGGGATGTCGACACATCTCGAGTTGAGACACAAAACACATCGAGAGGGATGGGAGGACAAACGAGAGGATTTGATTTGGTGGGCAATAATTCCACGCTTAGAAAGATGGTGGATGGCGTCGAGGTGGCGTGGAAATAATTGTCATGATTCCATAACGGGGCACCTTGGAAAAAGTGACTCGTTGAGCTATTCCCTTAAGTGGCAAAAAGAATCACTTTTGATACAAAGATCATTGAAATTCTTTATACTAGCCTAAGGCAATTTACAATTGATCGTTTGAAAGAGCTTGAAGAAATGGCATACTCTGACTAGGATGGAGGATGTGGACTACCTTGTTGGAGACAACACAATGGATGATTTTGCTTGCGCGTGCTCTCAAGAACTTGAGCATTCCCATATTCATCAAGGTCTTACCAACATCCGTGTCGAGGATCCTGGCAACACATCATAGTACCATGATGAACGGTGATGGAGGATGCGGATGCAAAGGAGGACATCACTTTCTCAGATTTTTCCTTAGCAATGCCAAAGAAGCAAATCTGGATGATCGACCGAGAGACATTTAGCACTCCGCTTCTAATGTTCTCCTTGATGTACTAGGTACCACGGTCAATGCTTAAAGGCATCAACATGGCCAACAAGTAAAGGTCGGACTTCGGGAGCACAAAATCCATAAGGAACAACTTGTGGAACAAGTCATACCAAATCCTCATGGACAAGATGGTTGAATTGCTCGTTCAAGATACTACAATAATAGATCTTCCGGCTAGGTGTGTCGTCCAGAACATCAACCTCGTCGGGACCTACATCATAGATCTTGGAATGTTCCAGCCATCATATCTGTCTGAGATTCAGATCTGGCTGGTAACAGGATTTTTCAGACATGATGTCTAGAAAAGAATGGTTGCAACACAAGTCGACGAGATAACGTTGCAAGATTCTCAGGAAATGAACTACGATAGCAAGCTCCAAAACATGAGCGGGTTTTGCTACAACATGTGAACACGCTGTCCCAGACAAGCATGACCACATAGTAGTCTTATAATAAAAATACTACCGAGTTCTGGTTGGGAACCATCATCGAGGATAGCGGAATATTGTGCATGATCTAGAATTACCACAACACGCTCCTTTTCCTTGAGCAAATCAATCAGTGGCTTGGTGTGCTAGGAAACACATATGGAGTGGAGGTAATTAATCTACCAAACCATAGGATACTTCGCACGTATGCATGACTGATTTGGGATGATTCCCGAGGAAACAAAAAAAAATCTTTCTCGAACTCACAGCGGCAACTTGTACCAAATGCACATGAATTCGAGGAAGTCACTTCTTCCATCCAAGCATAAGCTTCATGAACGGAACACGAAGGCATTGCTTACAAAAGTTTCCAATACTAGTGTAATGTTCAACATGAATCATGGACAAGAATATTGCCGATGGGCTCAACAACAGGTCATCCAGATTTCCATGAGGATGGAATTCCACAACTATGTGAACAAAGCGATAGCATTGGTCAGACCAGAAGGTATAATGGTGTATGCTCGAGGGACAAACACGAGTAAGACAACATTACGAATACCGTTGGTTCTGATTTGATTTGACGATAGCCCATACTCGAATCAGAGTTTTGATAAGACAATAGGTTCAACAACTGACCACGAGGACCAATCGATGAAGATATCATCTTTCTTCAACACACACACACACACAGAAGATATCCCTTAGAGATGAACTAAGTTAAGCAAAGCTTTCATCTTCCAACTCTCCAAGTTGTTGTTAAGCTTAACCAATTAGCTCAGGGGTATCCACCACAGGTTCTTGGAGAAGGGGTGGCTTATAAGAAACCAACTTGATCACGAACTCAACATAGCGGTCAGGTGACAACCTGGTAACACTTCCGAGAAGATATTCGGAAAATCACGAACCACCGATATGTTGCTAAGCTCGAGAACAATCTTGCTTTTCAGGGCAAGATGATATGATCAAAAAGGGTGAGGGATTTACACAATCCTAACTCATTGATCGAAGAGTGCGCCAGAAATAAGGACTAGGTAGCACGATCAATCTTAGGATGATGATTTAATAACCAACATGCTAAGAATGAGAATATTGTCCATTAACTACCAAGCAACGAGGTTGCTAGGAGTATTGATTTCACACATCACGATTCAATTGTCGGCATTCCGGTTACAACAACACGGGAACCGAGGAATGAACAATGATGGCAAGAAGTATCACTGCGTCAAAATTCATAAGAGATGGTGCAATCCCTATGATATTCTTGACATAAAGATGGTAATACTCCAGGGTAGAACAGAACAAAAACTGGATTGACATTTTAATCTGTGGAATACAACTACTTTGACCCTATCCTCGAAGTGGACAAGGTACTGGAGTTTGTTTCTCCTAGTCATTCCAGAATAGAATGGCTTGATAGACCACAAGAATAATAGGCATTGATGAACGAATGCACGCATACCCTTGACTATCAATTGATAGATGATGGTCGGAATATAGATGGAGAGGGACAACTCAAAGGACCATATAACTTTATGAGTTGTGGATGCATAGGTTAGTATGCCGAGCAAAGCTCAACGTTTCTTCTGGATAACCCATGCAGAAGAAGAAGGACTGGCAGATTCACAATTATGGATGGAGAACTCCTCAAGAGTACTCTGATTGTGAGCTTTTGGTTCAGAGAACTTCTGCCAAAATGGTTCATGGTATTTGGAAGAAGGGAATACCATGGACCTCGAGGACTATCACAAGGTTACTAATATCCTTAAGGTACGAGCAACACTATCAACACGAGGTAAGTAGAGTGAGTCTTGGGCTTAAGAACCCAGAGATAGAAGGCCTACTAACTAAATGGCATCACGGGATGCTTTCGAGTATGGCGGCCAAAATCATCACATTGGGAACAAAAGCATTGCTAGATTACTGGGTGATTTTCCAGGATGCCTAGGGTCATAGTACTAGCTCCATCATATATGTCGAGGCAGTAGAGTACCTCAACTCACCGATTAGTGTGATTAATCTGGCCAAAAGGACATCGGAACGGAAAGAGGGGATTTGCAAATGCATCAGACTATTTAGAAACCTGGGATGACTCGGACAGCATAACGGCTGTAAATGCTCAAAATGATTTGAGACAACCTGCAAAAAATGGTGGCATAGCCACTCAACATACAATATCAAGGTTCTGAGGCCAGCTATGAACATATGGAAGTAGTAGGAACTGAATTGAGGCTTGAACTCAACAATCCTAGGCAACTACGGTTTAGTAACACGTCATCCTGAGAGATAGAAGAGAAGCCTAGTTCTTAAACCCCGTAGAAGAGAAGAGATTGACTCAGATCAGAAGGCCATGAGATATAAGGAGTAAAAAGAGCCTTACGTTCCCTTCCACAATCAATTCCCTTATATAGCTAAAGCATTTCAAGACACAACTTCGACCAGTTTGGCTTGGTAATCCTACAGGCAGTCAGGCTCTGATACCAAAACTGTCAGGACCCCGATCCTAAGTCACATCGATCCAGCATGTAACACATCATATCACTTTGCGGCCTCACGCACGGTACTCCCACGGGTGCCACCTTACCTGGCCCGGGACCGTTTGCGCCTTTTGGCTCACGTATATGATAGTGTCGCTAGCATCCATATGACAGAGAACCCGGGCCGATATGGCTAGTCGTGAACCCAAAGCGGCGCTAACCCATGATGACAGGCATACATGAATCACATCGAGCATGTCGGTCATCAACGTATTTATCCGGGCTGTAGCGCTGGGCTAACAGGACTCCGGTAACCCGGGCTGTAGCAGGCTAGGCAGGACTCCGGATAACAGCGCGTGACATTTCCCCGAAGGGACAGACACAGGAACGACGTGAAACACATGCCGGCCAGTCAAGTGTTCCGAGCAGTAGTGCTGGGCTAGCAGGACTCCGGTGAACCGGGCTGTAGCGGACTACTATCGCTCAGAAGCACTGGACCTACATTTCCCCATATGATAGGCTGCTAAGGATAAACAACTAGATAGTCGGATCCCACTCATACCAAGCATTTCAATCATACACACAATATGCCAGATATGAGTAAATACAACATGGCATCACAACATAACTCTACGACTCAAAGTATTTATTCATTAGGCTCGGAAGAGCCAGATATTACAAACATGGGTCTCATGACCCAACACTCAGAGCATACAAGTCAAAGCACATGCGGAAGCTTAACATGTCTGAGTACAGACATCTACAAATGAAAAAGGCTTAGAAGCCTGACTATCTACTAGATCCTGCCGAGGGCACAAGATCGTAGCTGAGGTATCAAGCTAAACGTCGAAGTCCACACGGAACTACTAGCGAGACTGATGTCTCTCTGCAAAAACATAAAATAGGCAAACGTGAGTACAAATCTACCCAGCAAGACTTACATCAGAACTAACTACATATGCATCAGTATCAAAAGGGGGTGGTGGAGTTTAACTGCAGCAAGCCAGCTTTGACTCGGTGGCTATCCTGAACTACGACTGCAAGTAACTCTTTTGAGGTGGCGCACACGAGTCCACAATAATCACCATATCAATACACCACTATGGATCCGCTCCCGTCTTCCTATGAGAACACCATCCATAGCACTCACGCTTATCTTGCGCATTTTAGAGTATCCACTTTCACTTGTCTATGAACTATGCAAGGGGTCCAAGTTTCCATATCCGAGGAATCCGGCTATTCGAATAGATAATGATAACCCTGCAGGGGTGTACTTCTTCACACACGCTCTCGCCACTTACCGCCCTGTACACGTCATGTACCTCGGCAACCTTCAAGCGGAAGCCGGGCGAGGGAGTCGGCCACGACCTGACTAACCACACAAGTCTCTAGTCCAGGTTCATCGCCTATTCAGGTTCCATCCACAAGGAGATCCGGCCGGGGTGTCGCTCACGGCCCCAAACGATGTGTGCAGGGTTCCCAAGCCCACCTCGACGGGTAGATCTACGCTTGGTACACCGTGGCACGGTGCCTAGTCTGTCCCAAGCCCACCTGTACCGGGTACCACTTGGTAGACTACTAACACTACCTACAAACACCAGAAACTAGTTGCAACTGCTGGACAGAGATCAAGTGGATTAATAAGTCGAGAGGGGCACTTAAGCATTCCAATGCGTGGTAGTAACTGTTCATGGATCACAAACACAGAACTCAGTTTCTGAGAACGGCTGCAATGAGACAACCCACCATGTACTCCTACATGGCCTCTCACCGCTACCTTTACCAAATCGTGTTCACACACTTAGCTATCAATAGTAGGACATGTTCACCACATTCTAATTCATTCCCGATGAATCAGACCCGACTCAACTCTAAGCAGTAGCAGGCATGACAAACAAGCATGAATGAGTAGGCACATCAGGGCTCAAACAACTCCTACTCATGCTAGTGGGTTTCATCTATTTACTGTGGCAATGACAGGTCATGCAGAGGAAAGGGGTTCAACTACCGCAGCATGTAATAGTTGAATCGATGTTGTCCTAATGCAGTAAAAGAGAGCAGGAGCGAGAGAGTGGGATTGTATCGGAATGAACAAGGGGGTTTTGCTTGCCTGGCACTTCTGAAGATAATATAGTTCTTCATCGGTGTCATCGATCTCATCGTCGAAACCACGTCTATCGAGAGGGGACAACCATCGGCAAACACAGAAAGAACACAATCAATACATGGCGATATGCAGCAATATGATGCATGATCATGACATGGCAATATGCTATGATTTGATCTAATGCATCTAGCTATGATTTAAATGAAGTTGGTTTGAATACATGATTCAAATTCCAACTCCATATATGATTATTTAAATGCCCTTTATTGGTTTTGTCCAAAACAGAGGACAAACATTGTTCAAACATGCATGAAAATGGTACAGATGGATTCCTTGAATTTTTCTGATCATTTTTCATATATAAATCTTTGCATTTGGAGTTACGGTTGAATTTCTATGAATTTTAGAAGTTCAAATCATTTTCTGGATTTTCTGGTTATTTAGAATTAAACAAAATCCAGTAAATGATTTACTGTGTCAGCATGACCTCACGCTGACGTCAGCGGGTCAACAGGGCGGTCCAGGTCAAACCTGACCAGTGGGGTCCACTGGTCAGTGACACAATGCTGACTAGTGTCGTTGACAGGTGGGGCCAGGTCAACGGCCATGTCAGCAGAGTCAATGCTGACAGGTGGGTCCCACTGCTTATGAACTAATCTAAACAGAAAATAAAACTAACCTAAACAGGTACAAGGGCCCACATGGCAGTGGCTTTAGGGGGGGTTAGTTAGTGCGTCATTAGCGCTAATGGTGGTGCCACGTCAGCGTCGCCGGATTAAGCACCGGCGACCACATCTCGCGGTGGAGGCTCGCCGGAGTTGCTCGGGCTCGCGCTACAGGCGGCGGTTTGCGACGCGGTTGGGTCCTACGGAGAGCTGGGGCTCGTGCGCATCCAGCCGTGGCAGTGAAAGGGCGCGAGGTGGTCCATAGCGGCGGCAGCGGCGAGCTGGGCGGCGGCCGGAGCTCGAGTGTCGACGGAATCGACGACACGGCGCGCGGGAGGACCAGCGGTTTGCACCTACATGATCTACGAGAGCTCACGAACCCATCGGAGGCACGCACGTGACCATTTGGTCACCGGAGCCTCGTCGGCGACGACCTCGTGCGGCGGCGGCATACGGGACTCGCGGTCGTCGGCGTTGCAGCAAGAAATCGACCATGGGGAGAGGGGGAGATGACGGCGGGGCTCACAGGGATTCGAACAGCGCCGTCGTTGAGCTCGGGGAGGCACTGGGCGATGCAGACCGACGGGCGAAGTCCGGCGGCAGATGCGGCGGTGACGAGCTCGGAGGCATCGTCACAGGGTGTCCGGCGGTGCTTGGCTTGGTGGGGAGGTCGAGGATGTCGTGACGGAGCTCGTGGACATGTCGGAGAGGCTCGAGGGCGGCTGGCAGTGGCTGCGGTGGTGTTGACGGCGGCGGCCTCGGGAAGGAGCGAGGAAAGCGGGGAAGAGAGACAGAGGAGGGGGAGAAGCACGGGGAGAGATCGAGGGGGGGGATCCAGGGGTCGCGTGGCGTCGAGGAGGGGCTTCGAGGCGCCCGGTGAGGCACGCGAGCAGGGAGGAGGCGTGGCGCCTCGCGCGTGTGTGTGCTGTCTCCCTCCTCTGCCTACTGGCAGAGGTAGGTGATGACTGGCACGGCCAGATGGGCCGGCCCAGTCCAGGTAAGTGGCCTCTGGCCTTTCTCTCTCTCTCTTTTCTAGTTCTCTTTCTGTTTTCTATTTATTTTGCTCTGTTTTGATTTAGTAATAATACTAAACCATTTTATTAAATTTTGAAAATATTCATGGGCACTTCTGAACTTAATTCCAACAGCCCAAAAATACTTTCAAGATTATTTGGACATTTAAATATTTATAGGATTTAAATGTCCAAATTCAAATACTTAAGAATTAAATTCAAAAATCCAAAATGGACCTAGAAATATGTGCACCATTTTTGGCAGAGGTTTTCAACCAATCCAAGAATGATGAACTTTTCTGAAGGCATTTTGGGTTCATTGTAAATGATTTTTATTTGAACCTAGTTGGATTCATTTGTGCTAGGGTTTGGTCAGTCCCCATTTCAAGTTTCTGAGAAATTTAAACATGATGCATGGATGCTTGTGCAACTATTTACAATCAAATTCTAGGGCTGTGACATGTTACTAGTTTTATCTTGATTCGGCGGCATCGTGGATGAAGCGGCCTGGACCGACCTTACAGTACGCTTACGTGAGACTGGTTCCACCGACTGACATGCACTAGTTGCATAAGGTGGCTAGCGGGTGTCTGTCTCTCCCACTTTAGTCGGATCGGATTCGATGAAAAGGGTCCTTATGAAGGGTAAATATAAATTGGCATATCACGTTGTGCTTTTGGTGTAGGTAAGAAACGTTCTTGCTAGAAACCTATAGCAGCCACGTAAAAATTTGCAACAACAATTAGAGGACGTCTAACTTGTTTTTGCAGCAAGTGCTTTGTGATGTGATATGGCCAAAGGATGTGATGAATGATATATGTGATGTATGAGATGATCATGTTCTTGTAATAGGAATCACAACTTGCATGTCGATGAGTATGACAACTGGCAGGAGCCATAGGAGTTGTCTTTATTTATTTATGACATGTGTGTCAACATATAACTTCATGTAATTACTTTACTTTATTGCTAAAGCGTTAGCCATAGTAGTAGAAGTAATAGATGACGAGACAACATCATGAAGACACGATGATGGAGATCATGATGATGGAAATCATGGTGTCATGCCGGTGACGACGATGATCATGGCGCCCCGAAGATGGAGATCAAAGGAGCAAAATGATATTGGCCATATCATGTCACTATTTGATTGCATGTGATGTTTATCATGTTTTACATCTTATTTGCTTAGAACTACGGTAGCTTAAATAAGATGATCCCTCGCATTAATTTCAAGAAAGTGTTCCCCCTAACTGTGCACCGTTGCGAAGGTTCGTTGTTTCGAAGCACCACGTGATGATCGTGTGTGATACATTCTAACGTTCGAATACAACGGGTGTAAGCTAGATTTACACACGCAATACACTTAGGTTGACTTGACGAGCCTAGCATATACAGACATGGCCTCGGAACACGGAAGACCGAAAGGTCGAGCATGAGTCGTATAGAAGATACGATCAACAAGGAGATGTTCACCGATTTTAACTAGTCCGTCTCACTTGATGATCGGACACGGCCTAGTTGACTCGGATCATGTTTCACTTAGATGACTAGAGTGATGTCTATCTGAGTGGGAGTTCATAGAATAATTTGATTAGATGAACTTAATTATCATGAACTTAGTCTAAAATCTTTACAATATGTCTTGTAGATCAAATGGCCCACGCTAATGTTGCCCTCAACTTCAACGCGTTCCTAGAGAAAACCAAGCTGAAAGATGATGGCAGCAACTATACGGACTGGGTCCGGAACCTGAGGATCATCCTCCTAGCTGCCAAGAAAGATTATGTCCTAGAAGCACCGCTAGGTGAAGCACCATTCCCAGAAAACCAAGACGTTATGAACGCTTATCAGTCACGTGCTGACGATTACTCCCTCGTTAAGTGTGGCATGCTTTACAGCTTAGAACCGGGGCTCCAAAAGCGTTTTGAGCAACACGGAGCATATGAGATGTTCGAGGACCTGAAAATGGTTTTCCAAGCTCATGCCCGGGTCGAGAGATATGAAGTCTCCTACAAGTTCTTCAGTTGTAAGATGGAGGAAAATAGCTTTGTCAGTGAACACATACTCAAAATGTCTGGGTTGCACAACCGCTTGACTCAGCTGGGAGTTAATCTCCCAGATGACGCGGTCATTGACAGAATCCTTCAGTCGCTTCCACCGAGCTACAAGAGCTTTGTGATGAACTTCAATATGCAGGGGATGGAAAAGACCATTCCTGAGGTGTATTCAATGCTGAAATCGGCGGAGGTGGAGATCAAAAAGGAACATCAAGTGTTGATGGTGAATAAAACCACTAAGTTCAAGAAAGGCAAGGGTAAGAAGAACTTCAAGAAGGACGGCCAGGGAGTTGCCGCGCTCGGTAAGCCAGTTGCCGGGAAGAAGCCAAAGAATGGACCCAAGCCTGAGACTGAGTGTTTTTATTGCAAGGGAAGTGGTCACTGGAAGCGGAACTGCCCCAAATACTTAGCAGACAAGAAGGCTGGCAATACTAAAGGTATATGTGATATACATGTAATTGATGTGTACCTTACCAGTACTCGTAGTAGCTCCTAGGTATTTGATACCGGTGCCGTTGCTCATATTTGTAACTCAAAGCAGGAGCTGCGGAATAAGCGGAGACTGGCGAAGGACGAGGTGACGATGCGCGTCGGGAATGGTTCCAAGGTCGATGTGATCGCCGTCGGCACGCTACCTCTACAATTACCTACGGGATTAGTTTCAAACCTCAATAATTGTTATTTAGTTCCAGCTTTGAGCATGAACATTGTATCAGGATCTCGTTTAATTCGAGATGGCTACTCATTTAAATCCGAGAATAATGGTTGTTCTATTTATATGAGAGATATATTTTATGGTCATGCCCCGCTGGTGAATGGTTTATTCTTAATGAATCTCGAGCGTAATGTTACACATATTCATAGTGTGAATACCAAAATATGTAAGGTTGATAATGATAGTCCCACATACTTGTGGCACTGCCGCCTTGGTCACATAGGTGTCAAATGCATGAAGAAGCTCCATGCAGATGGACTTTTGGAGTCTCTTGATTACGAATCATTTGACACGTGCGAACCATGCCTCATGGGTAAAATGACCAAGACTCCGTTCTCCGGAACAATGGAGCGAGCAACCAACTTATTGGAAATCATACATACTGATGTGTGCAGTCCAATGAGTGTTGAGGCTCGCGGTGGCTATCGTTATGTTCTCACTCTCACTGATGACTTGAGTAGATATGGGTATGTCTACTTAATGAAAGACAAGTCTGAGACCTTTGAAAAGTTCAAGGAATTTCAGACTGAGGTTGAGAATCAACGTGACAGAAAAATAAAGTTCTTACGATCAGATCGTGGGGGAGAATATTTAAGTCACGAATTTGGTACGCACTTAAGAAAATGTGGAATAGTTTCACAACTCACGCCGCCTGGAACACCTCAGTGAAATGGTGTGTCCGAACGTCGTAATCACACTTTATTGGATATGGTGCGATCTATGATGTCTCTTACCAATCTACCGCTCTCATTTTGGGGCTATGCTTTAGAGACTGCCGCATTCACTTTAAATAGGGCTCCGTCGAAATCCGTTGAGACGACACCGTATGTATTATGGTTTGGGAAGAAACCTAAGCTGTCATTTCTAAAAGTCTGGGCATGCGATGCTTCTGTCAAGAAATTTCAACCTGAAAAGCTCGAACCCAAGTCGGAAAAATGCGTCTTCATAGGATACCCTAAGGAAACCATTGGGTATACGTTCTACCTCAGATCCGAAGGCAAGATCTTTGTTGCCAAGAATGGATCCTTTCTAGAGAAAGAGTTTCTCTCGAAAGAAGGAAGTGGGAGGAAAGTAGAGCTTGATGAAGTACTGCCTCTTCAAGCGGAGAGTAGCGCAGCTCAGGAAAATGTTTCTGTGGTGCCTGCACCGATTAGAGAGGAAGTTAATGATGATGATCAAGATACTTCGGATCAAGCTCCTACTGAACTTCGTAGGTCCACAAGGACACGTTCTGCACCAGAGTGGTACGGCAACCCTTTCCTGGAAATCATGTTGTTAGACAACGGTGAACCTTCGAACTATGAAGAAGCGATGGCGGGACCAGATTCCGACAAATGGCAAGAAGCCATGAAATCCGAGATAGAATCCATGTATGAAAACGAAGTATGGACTTTGACTGACTTTCCCGATGATCGGCGAGCCATAGAAAATAAATGGATCTTTAAGAAGAAGACAGACACGGATGGTAATGTGACCATCTATAAGGCTTGACTTGTCGCTAAGGGTTATCGACAAGTTCAAGGGGTTGACTACAATGAGACTTTCTCACCCGTAGCGAAGCTGAAGTTTGTCCGAATCATGTTAGCAATTGCCGCATTCTATGATTATGAGATATGGCAAATGGATGTCAAAACGGCATTCCTTAATGGCTTTCTTAAGGAAGAATTGTATATGATACAGCTGGAAGGTGTTGTCGATCCTATGAATGCTAACAAGGTATGCAAGCTCCAACGCTCAATCTATGGGCTGGTGCAAGCATCTCGGAGTTGTAACATTCGCTTTGATGAGATGATCAAAGCGTTTGGGTTTAGACAGACTTATGGAGAAGCCTGTGTTTACAAGAAAGTGAGTGGGAGCTCTGTAGCATTTCTCATATTATATGTGGATGACATACTATTGATGGGAAATGATATAGAATTCTTGGAAGCATAAAGGCCTACTTGAACAAGTGTTTTTCAATGAAGGACCTTGGAGAAGCTGCTTATATATTAGGCATCAAGATCTATAGAGATAGATCGAGACGCCTCATTGGTCTTTCACAAAGTACGTACCTTGACAAGATATTGAAGAAGTTCAATATGGATCAGTCCAAGAAGGGGTTCTTGCCTGTATTGCAAGGTGTGCATTTGAGCATGGCTCAATGCCCGACCATGGCAGAAGATAGAGAAAAGATGAGTGTCGTCCCCTATGCCTCGGCCATAGGGTCTATTATGTATGCCATGCTGTGTACCAGACCTGATGTAAACCTTGCCGTAAGTTTGGTAAGAAGGTACCAAAGTAATCTCGGCGTGGAACACTGGACAGCGGTCAAGAATATCCTGAAGTACCTGAAGAGGACTAAGGACATGTTTCTCGTTTATGGAGGTGACGAAGAGCTCTTCGGAAAGGGTTACGTCGATGCTAGCTTCGACACAGATCTGGATGACTCTAAGTCACAAACCGGATACGTGTATATTTTGAATGGTGGGGCAGTAAGCTGGTGCAGTTGCAAGCAAAGCGTCGTGGCGGGATCTACATGTGAAGCAGAGTACATGGCAGCCTCGGAGGCAGCACAAGAAGCAGTCTGGGTGAAGGAGTTCATTACCGACCTAGGAGTCATACCCAATGCGTCGGACCCGATGACTCTCTTCTGTGACAACACTGGAGCTATTGCCCTTGCCAAGGAGCCCAGGTTTCATAGGAAGACCAGGCATATCAAGCGTCGCTTTAACTCCATTCGTGAAAGTGTTCAAAATGGAGACATAGAGACTTGTAAAGTACATACGGACCTGAATGTAGCAGATCCGTTGACTAAACCTCTCCCTAGAGCAAAACTTGATCAACACCAGAATTCCATGGGTGTTCGATTCATCATAATGTAACTAGATGATTGACTCTAGTGCAAGTGGGAGACTGTTGGAAATATGCCCTAGAGGCAATAATAAAATGATTATTATATTTCCTTGTTCATGATAATTGTCTATTATTCATGCTATAATTGTGTTATTCGAAAATCATAATACATGTGTGAATACATAGACCACAACGTGTCCCTAGTGAGCCTCTAGTTGACTAGCTCATTGATCAACAGATAGTCATGGTTTCCTGAGTATGGACATTGGATGTCATTGATAACGGGATCACATCATTAGGAGAATGATGTGATGGACAAGACCCAAACCTAAGCATAGCACAAAGATCGTGTAGTTCGTTTGCTAGAGCTTTTCTAAGTGTCAAGTATCATTTCCTTAGACCATGAGATTGTGCAACTCCCGGATAATGTAGGAGTGCTTTGGGTGTGCCAAACGTCACAACGTAACTGGGTGACTATAAAGGTGCACTACGGGTATCTCCGAAAGTGTCTGTTGGGTCGGCACGAATCGAGACTGGGATTTGTCACTCCGTGTGACGGAGAGGTATCTCTGGGCCCACTCGATAATGCATCATCATAATGAGCTCAATGTGACCAAGGGGTTGGTCATGGGATCATGCATTACGGTATGAGTAAAGTGACTTGCCGGTAACGAAATTGAACAAGGTATTCGGATACCGACGATCGAGTCTCGGGCAAGTAACGTACCGATTGACAAAGGGAATTGTATACGGGATTGATTGAATCCTCGACATCGTGGTTCATCCGATGAGATCACCGTGAAGCATGTGGGAGCCAACATGGGTATCCAGAACCCGCTGTTGGTTATTGACCAGAGAGGCATCTCGGTCATGTCTGCGTGTCTCCCAAACCCGTAGGGTCTACACACTTAAGGTTCGGTGACGCTAGGGTTGTAGAGATATTAGTATGGAGTAACCCGAAAGTTGTTCGGAGTCCCGGATGAGATCCCGGACGTCACGAGGAGTTCCGGAATAGTTCGGAGGTAAAGATTTATATATAGGAAGTCCAGTTTCGGCCATTGGGAAGGTTTCGGGGGTCACCGGTATTGTACCGGGACCACCGGAAAGGTCTCGGGGGTACACCGGGTGGGGCCACCTATTCCGGAGGGCCCCATGGGCTGAAGTGGGAGGGGAACCAGCCCCAGGTGGCCTGGTGCGCCCCCCTTGGGCCTCCCCTACGCCTAGGGTTGGGGAACCCTATGGGTGGGGGCACCCCACTTGGCTTGGGGGGCAAGCCACCCCCCTTGGCCGCCGCCCCCCTTCTAGATGCGATCTAGAGGGGCCGGCGCCCCCCCAGGGCCCCTATATAAAGAGTGGGGAGGGAGGGCTGCGCACCCTAGCCCCTGGCGCCTCCCTCTCCCTCCCGTAACACCTCTCCCTCTCGTTGGTGCTTGGCGAAGCCCTGCCGAGACCCTGCTGCATCCACCACCACGCCGTCGTGTTGCTTGATCTCCATCAACCTCTCATTCCCCCTTGCTGGATCAAGAAGGAGGAGACGTCTTCCCCAACCGTACGTGTGTTGAACGCGGAGGTGCCGTCCGTTCGGCGCTAGGATCATCGGTGATTTGGATCACGATGAGTACGACTCCATCAACCCAGTTCACTTGAACGCTTCCGCTCGCGATCTACAAGGGTATGTAGATGCAATCCTATTCCCCTTGTTGCTAGAATACTCCATAGATTGATCTTGGTGATGCGTAGAAAATTTTAAATTCTGCTACGATCCCCAACAGCTTGTTCAAGTAAGAACAGCACCCAAGCACCGGTCCACCCACATCTCAAATTATCAAAGTACCGAACGTGAATCATATGAACATGATGAAAACTAGCTTGACGATATTCCCATGTGTCCTCGGGAGCGCTTTTCTTTATATAAGAGTTTGTCCAGGCTTGTCCTTTTCTACAAAAAGGATTGGGCCACCTTGCTGCACTTTATTTACTTTTGTTACTTGTTGCTCGTTACAAATTATCTTATCACAAAACTACCTGTTACCACTTATTTCAGTACTTGCAGAGAATACCTTGCTGAAAACCGCTTATCATTTCCTTCTGCTCCTCGTTGGGTTCGACACTCTTACTTATCAAAAGGACTACGATAGATCCCCTATACTTGTGGGTCATCACAACCGCGGCCTTCCTCTCCCCTCGCCCCGCGTCGCTCACCGGCCCAGCCTCACACCGTGCAACGCCACGCCCCGTGCCCAAATTGTGTGCATGCTGTTGCTGCTCTGCTGAATGTACTACTACTAGTTACTGTAGCTACTACTAGCTAGCTTTGCTAATTCTACGCTCACTAACCCCCTAGACAGCCCCTAAACATCGGCTAAATAACTATTAACCGGAGTAAAAATAATATGGGCAGGTAGTACACTTGTCAATCTTCATTTTATCCCACTAGACCAAATCCATTTGATCCATGGATTAAATCATATGAAAATCACAAAATGTTATGTTCTGTTAGCAGAAAACAGAAATGCTGCAGTAGCACTTTTCAAACAAAGATTTGAACAAGCAAATGGATGCTAACACAGCTGCACTTGATACTGTCATGTAGATCACAACAAAGTGCTCAGATTCGATATATGGCACTAATTCACAGGATGGACAGAATAATAGTTGTAGCCTTTTGTAAACAGCTAAGTGATGTTAAAAACTGACGAATTCTCAGACATGGCAAAATTTCAGGATTTCCCCGGGTATTGTTAAATCTTTGAAAAATCTTGAAAATAATTCGTCGCTTGGATGAAAAAGTTTTATACACGAAAGTTGCTCAGAATCCATATGCGCGGTCCGTTTACCTGTCAAATGCCTCTAACTATTTGAACATGGAACATTCCCCCTCCTGTCGGTGTACAAAAAGAGGGGTGCACTTTTTTGTACCCCTATACCTGTGCACGGGCAGTCAGAGCCGCGCCCACGGTCACACCAAGCAGAGCAAGGGAGGTGAGCCAAGGTAAGACCAAAGCAGAAGGCAATCAAGGCAACGCCAAGGCCAAGACCACAAAGAGCAAAGGGACGAAGCAGGTTCCCCCGGCAAGACCCTTGCCGGGGCAGCTCGCCCCACACCAACAGAGCGAGCCACCCTTGAGCCCACGGCCACCAACACTGTCATCGACGTAGGGCCAGGGCTCGGGAAGGCACCTCTATGGTGGCATGCAGATCTTTGTGAAGACATATTCAAGATCAGATGAGGATTAGAAGACGACGATTCTCGGCAAGACCCTTGCCGAGGAAGGCCACCAGCCCCCCGGCAAGATCCTTGCCGGGGACGACAGCGCGCCACGGCAAGACCCTTGCCGGGCCACCCAGCAAGGCCCTCGCCAAGGACGCCGGCGGGACCACCGCCGGGCCCACGACGACCAAGCTGCCAGCCCAACCAGCTGGGCGGGCACCTACGTGGCAACATGCAGCTCCCAGGCCAACTCATCGAGCGCCTGCGTGGCGGCATGGAGGTCTTCGTGAAGGCTCCACCACCGCGCCACCTCAGCGGCATGCCTGCCTACATGGCACCGCACGCATCACCGGCCAGGGCGCGTGTCGATGCGAGGAGGAGTGGCGACGGACGGGACAGGCCTCGCCCCCGTCCCCAATAAAGCAAACGGACACCTAAGCGATGCATTAAATGCATCTTGTCCTGTAATACGAGGGATAACCTTGCAACACTGTACACCTTTCAACCTCCTATGTGCCACTATGGCAACCCCTTTTTCCTATAAAAGGAGGCCCGAGGCGACCAGGAGAAGGATTTGGCTCTTTCGAACCATGCGCAGACCACAGCTAGTTCGAGAGCTCAAGAACTCTCAGAAATACACCCACCAAAGCAGGACTAAGGTTTTACGCATCCTCGCGGCCCGAACCTGGGTAAACGATCCTTGTGCTGTCTACTAGCCCTGCTCTCCTCGCAACCCTGCGCCCCGGCAACCGTAGTAGGGATTCTTGTGATCCCACAGGTGTCGTTCCACACCGACATCTTTGGCGCGCCAGGTAGGGGTGCGCAATTGTGAGAATCTGGTCTGGTAGTTAGCCTAGCAGTTCTTCGTCGCCATGGCCCCTAAGAAGAAGACGGCCGCGGCGATCGGCTCGTTGGGAGCCGAACGGCCCGTGCCGGTGCGGACGAGCAGCGGAACGGTCACGGCCAGGACCCGGGCCGCGGTCCGTGAGCACCAGCATCGCCCAGGCAGTCGGAGCCTGGAGAGCAGCGTCGTTCGTGCACCCAACGACCGGCTACACGCCGCCGGAGCCAAAGACGGAGCTGGCCCCCCAGCAGGTGGCGTGGGGCCCTCCGGGGGTGTCGTTGTGCCAACTCCGGGCGGCGTGGCGACTTCTAGGACGCATACACCGGCGACCACCGCGCACCCTTCCCATGGTGTGCATGCCGAGCAGCGTCACCACGTGGGTGACCCTGGGCACCGCCGTGGGAAGAGCCCTGTGCGTCGTCAGCAAGATGAAGGAGTTCAACACGCTCGCCGAAGCACTGGTGAAAATGGCACGCGGCCGCTGGGTCGTGACGGAGCTCCTTCTAACATAGTTAGAAGTCGAAGCACGTCGCGATCCACGCAGCTGTAGCCGCCGCCCATGCCAGCGGAAGCTTTGGCGCGCGCACAGCTGCTCCTCAACTTCCCTCCTGCTGCGGAGAAGCTCGATGAGTGGAGGGCCACCATCTGGAGCCTCGTCGCCGTCGCAAAAAAAGACGATATGCGACCGGCGGGGCCCTCGGGTCGGCGCTCCACCGAGCCACCACATGCTGGCGCTGGGAGGACCGGGGGAGCTGCGGCCATGGTGCACTCTCCTCCTCCTCGTCAGCCGCCTCGGGCGTCGGCCCGTCGCGACGACGCTTGTGATAACATCTCCATAGCGTCATCCGACCCGCAGAGCCTCTACGACCAGCACCAGGTCCTTCGGGAGCAAGCTCACGAAGACACTCAAACCACCGTCGAGCGCCGGCGCGAAAAGCGCCGCCAGTCGGACAAGCGGGCGGGACCCGCTATGGACCACCCGACACTAGGGGGCCCCGACGCCCTACCTTATGAGGTGGGCTGCCCGGCTTTTACCCGTGAGCTGAGCCAGTTCCAGTGGCCGTCCCACCACATGTTCAAGCCCGACGTCGGCGAGAAGTACACTGGCAAGACCCATCCGTCTGAGTTCCTCAATATCTACACCATCGCGATGCAGGCCGTTGGGGCTCGCGACGATAAGGTGCTCGCCAACTATTTCCCGCTGGCGCTCAAGCCCAATATGATGTCTTGGTTGATGCACTTGCCAGTTGATTCCATTTCTTCTTGGTCAGATCTGTGCCATGAGTTCGTTGGCGCCTTCCCAGGAGGCCACCAAGCTCATGGCCAGGCCAGTGATCTACACATCATTCCCCAGAAGGAAGGGGAGACCCTGCGCAAGTACATCCAGAGATTCAGCCGGGTGCAGTACAACATCCCCGACATTCATCCCGCCGCTGTGATTAGCGTGTTCCACCAGAACGTGCGCAATCGCAAGATGCGCGAGGAGCTGGCGATGACCAAGGTTAAGGATGTGGCCGAGCTCTACGTTCTGGCCGATAGGTGCACCCTGGCTGAAGAGGGAAGGAAGTACCCTGGCGAAGACGCCGACGCGGAAACCGACTCTACCGATGAAGACGCCGCCACCCCGACGAAGAAAAGCCAGCATCGGAACAGGAAACGCAAGGGCAAGGCCGTGCTTGCCATTGAGGGATTTGATGATACCGGTGCCGGCAAGAAGGTCAAGGCAGACGCCCCCGGCAAGGAGATTGCCGGGTGTGCCGCTTGCCAGGCCTTGGCGGCTACCGACAAGCTAGGAAGCTCCGGTAAGCAATACTACAAGATCCACCGCACCAAGGGCCACGACCTCCAGAACTGCCGACAAGTCGAGCTGCTTGCTGAGAAGCAAAAAGCTGAGTATGAAAGGCAGGACAAGGAGAAGGATCAGGATGGTGCTGAGGGATCCGGCAAAAAGCGTGGCAGCCAAGGAGGCCGCCCCGGGAAGGATAACCAGCAAGAGAGGCCTGCCCGGGGCCGCGACAAGAAACAAGAAGATGGTGATCATGATGAGGACGATGAGTCTGGTGAGCAAGGGTTCCAGAAGGCTACGGAGGCCATGTGCGTCGATGGCGGCCCCTCGTTGCATACCTCTCACCGCCAGCTCAAGCAGTGGGCACGTGAGATTACAGCAGCAGAGCCGTCGCTCGATGCTCAGAAGCGCTAAAGTGGTCCAGCACGCCCCTCATCTTGGACGCCGAGGACCACCCTGACCGCACTACCGCGGTCGGGTGTTTGCCATTGCTGGTCTCGCCAACAATACGCAACCTCAGGGTGAACAAGATGTTGGTTGACGGGCGGGCCGGCCTGAACCTGATCTCGCCTGTCATGATCAAAAGGTTGCAAATCCCTGATGGAGACCTCGAGGAAATGGACACGTTTCAAGGGGTCAATCCGGGGAGGAGCCAGCCAAAGGGAAAGGTCACACTGCCCCTGACATTTGGAGGAGAGTTGAACTACAGGACAGAGAGGATCGTCTTCGACGTGGCCGAGATAGCCTTGCCCTACAATGAGATCCTCGGCCGCCCGGCACTGGCCAAGTTCATGGTAACGTCACACTATGCCTACAACATGCTAAAAATGCCCGGGCCGTTGACCATCATCTTCGTCCCCTCTGACAAGAAGGACACACTGATCTGCGCCGACCAACTCTACTGGGAAGCAGTTGCAGCAGCTGCCGTCAAGGCACCTGCTCTTACCACTGAAGGCCCGGGAGGGAAGAAGGAGCCCGGCAGGACCTCTCGCACCCACTTTGGCAAGCGCACCTCCTCGGAGTGTTGTGCTACCGTTGAGGATGTGCCAAAGAGCTCTACCGACAAGAGCAAAAGATCGAGAGCCGAGCCGCCGCGTGCCAAGAAGGTGCCCGCCGGGGAAGATGGCACGGGAGGGGCCTTCATCATAGGCTCCACCCTCAACAGCAAATAGGAAGGCGCGCTCGTCACCTTCCTGCGGGCAAATGTCGATGTTCCTAGGGAGGTGAATGAGCACCACCTAGCTATTTGCCCCCACACACGGCCCATCAAGAAGAAGGTCAGAAAGGAGGCTCTGGAAAGGTAGGAGTTCATCACAGAGGAGATCAAGAAGTAGGAAGCGGTAGGTTTGGTGAGAGGGGTGCCCCACCCGACGTGGTTGGCCAATCCGGTAGTGGTGCGCAAGGCGAATGGGAAGTGGAGGTTGTGTATTTATTACACAGATATCAATAAGGCTTGTCCTAATGACCCCTTCCCATTGCCACGCATCGACCAGATTGTTGACTCCACGGCGGGGTGTGATCTATTATCATTCCTCGATGCCTACTCAGGCTACCACCAAATCTTCATGACAAGAGAGGATGAAAAGAAGACAGCATTCATAACCCCATGTGGTGCGTATTGCTTTTTACGGATGCCTTTCGGGTTGAAGAGTGCTGGCTCAACGTTTGCAAGAGCAGTCCAAATCGGGTTTGAACCCCAGCTCCATAGAAATATGGAGGACTACATGGATGACATAGTGGTCAAAACCAAGGACGGGCCAACTCTTGTGCAAGATCTGGAAGAGACGTTTGCTAACCTGCGCAAGATCAACCTCAAGCTGAACCCTAAGAAGTGCGTCTTCAGCGTTCCGTCTGGCAAGCTTCTAGGGTTCTTTGTGTCACAGCGCGGGATCGAGGCAAACCCAGACAAGATCAAGGCTATTGAGCAGATCGAGGCACCCAAACGGATCAAGGATGTGCGCCGGCTCACTGGCTGCGTTGCCGCCATGAGCCGATTCATCTCCAGGTCCGCCGAACGCGCCCTTCCCTTCTTCAAAATCTTGAAGAAGGCAGGCCCAATAGAGTGGACCCCAGAAGCTGAGGCAGCACTACAGGACCTAAAGAAATACCTTTCCTCCACGGCCATACTGGTTGCGCCTGAACCACAAGAGCCGTTGCTGCTATATCTTTTGGCGAAGAATCAAGTGTTCAGTGCCGCACTGGTGGCGCAGAGGGAGGTCGACGAGGAGGCGGCAATGGTGGCAGAACCAGCAGATGGCAAGCCAAAGATTCCCCCGGCAGGGCCTGATGCCGACAAGGCACGACCCCTAGCAGAGTCTGGTGCCACCAAGGCAATGCCCGCGCAGTTGAGTGAAGTGGTGCCAAAGAAGAATATGATGCAGCACCTGGTTTACATTGTCAGCTCCCTCTTGCAGGGGGCTAGGTCGAGGTATTCCGGCGTGCAAAAGTTGCTCTTCGGCCTCCTTGTGGCCTCGAGGAAGCTGCATCACTACTTCTAGGCCCACGAGATCACCATTGTCACCCGCCTCCCGTTGCAACGGATACTGCACAATCCGGACGCAACCGGAAGGATTGTGGAATGGGCCTTGGAGCTGTCAAGCTTCGGTTTAAAGTTTGAAAGTACCTCGACAATTCAGAGCCGAGTCTTGGCGGAGTTCATCGCGGAATGGACCTCGACGCCTGACGAAGACATCCAGGAGACTACTCTCCCCGGCAAGGAAGCAGACCGCGAGTAGATCATGTACTTTGATGGGGCTTTCTCGCTGCAAGGCGCCGGTGCCGGTGTGCTGCTCGTGGCACCCACCGAAGAGCACCTCAAGTACGTGATCCAGATGCACTTCCCCAGGGAGATGTCCACCAACAACACCACTGAGTACGAAGGATTGCTTGCCTGTCTCCGGATCGCGGCAGACCTCGGGGTTAAGAAGCTCATCGTCAGGGGTGACTCGCAGCTCGTTGTCAGGCAGGTCAACAAGGATTATCAGAGCCCATTGATGGAAGCTTACATAGATGAGGTGAGAAAGCTAGAGGAATGCTTTGACGGTATCCAGGCGGAGCACGTCCCCCGAGCGGAGAACGACATCGCCGATTACCTATCAAAGCGTGCCGCATTCAAGCTACCTATGGAACCAGGTACCTTTTTGCTCCGGCTAACTCAAACATCCATCGAACCATCAGCGGGGCACAACAAGCGGAGGAAATCAGGTCCCGGCAAGTACTTTCCTACCGAGCCCCCTGGGGCCACCGGCAAGGGTGCTGCCGCGGATGCTGGGCCCGCCCAAGAGCAACTGGCTCCGGCAGGGCATCAAGCCCTGGCCGTAGAGACAGCCACTCCCATGGCGGAAGAGATTCCTTTGGTCCTTGCCGTCGAGCCCCAGGCTCCGGCATGGGCGCAGCATACCGTCCACTTCCTCCAAACAGGGGAGCTTTCTGAGGAGCAGGAAGAAACCGAGAAAGTAGCCCGTCGGTCCGCCCTGTACCAGTTCGTCGATGACGTCCTGTACCGGAGGAGGCCAAACGTTGTGAAACTCAAATGCATCGCCCGGGAGGAAGGACTGGAGTTGTTGGCGGAAATACATGGAGGCATATGTGGCTCCCACATAGGGTCAAGGGCCCTTGCCGGGAAGGCATTCCGGCAAGGTTTCTTCTGGACCACCACCCTCCAGGATGCGACGGCACTAGTAACCAAGTGTGAAGCGTGCCAGTTTCATTCAAAGAAGCTTCATCAACCAGCCCAAGCCCTTCAAACAATCCCTCTCTCCTGGCCATTCTCGGTGTCGGTGGGGAACGACACCTATGGGATCACAAGAATCCCTACTACGGTTAGCGGGGCGCGGGGTCGTGAGAAGAGCGGATCAAACAGATAGCACACGGTTTGTCTATCCAGGTTCGGGCCGCGAGGATGCGTAAAACCCTACTCCTGCTTTGGTGGATTGTATATCTATGTTCTTGAGCTAGCTATGGGGCGTGAGGAGCTCCAAAAAGCTGAATCCTCCTCCTGGTCGCCTTGGGCCTCCTTTTATAGGAAAAGGGGTCGCCACAGTGGCACACAGGAGGTGGAAAGGGTACAATAATGCGAGGTTATCCCTCGCATTACATGACAAGGCACATTCAATGCGTCTTGCTTAGGTGTCCTTGCTTTATCGAGGACGGGGGCGAGACTTGTCTCGTCCGTCGTCGCTCCTTCTTGTGTCGACACGCGCCCTGGCCAGCGGTGCCTGCGATGCCATGTAGGTAGGCAGGCAGCTGAGGTGGCGCAGTGGTGGGTCTCCACGAAGATCTGCATGCCGCCACGCAGGTGCCTGCCCAGCTGGTTGGGTCGGCAGCTGCATGCGCACGGCGGTGGAGGTTTAGTCGGTGTGGGCCTGATAGTGGCCCTGCGGGTGTTCGCGGCAAGGGCCTTGCCGGGGCGCCTGCTATCATCCCCAGCAAGGCGCTTGCCGGGGGCCTTGTGGTCCTCCTTGGCTGGGATCCCGCCAAGGGTCGTCATCTTCCATAGTGTGTATCTGATCTTGAACGTCTTCACAAAGATCTGCATGCCACCACGGGGATGTCTCCCGAATCCTTGCCCCATGGGGGCAATGGACTCAAGGGTGACTCGCTCCGTAGGTGTGGGGCGAATTGCCACGGCAAGGGCCTTGCCGGGGTTGCTAAAATTGCCTCCCGGCAAGGATCTTGCCGGGGGAGTCCGCTTCGTCCCCTTTGCTCTTTGTGGTCTTGGTCTTGGCGTTGCTCCAGTTCTCTTGAGCTTCGGCCTTACCTTGGCTCACCTCCCTTGCCGTGCTTGGCGTGGTGGTGCCCGTGGCTCGGACTGCCCGTGCACAGTTATAGGGGTACAAAAAGTGTACCCCTCTTTTTGTACACCGAAATGAGCCCCCGGGCATGGGCCACACGTAAGCGCAGCGCATCGTTGGGCTAGGCCCAAAAACGGTGCGCGGGTAGGCGGGGAAGTTTTTACCGCGGTAAGATTCTTCACGCGTTGTGCTTCCCACGACTCCCGCGCGTGGCGCGGCATGGGGAGGTGGGCGTGACGTGGGCTACATGTGCGGGGCTGAGCTCTGCATGCATGTGTCACGTCGTAGTAAAGGGGCGGTTCGCACCTTCCCCATAAACGGAGGGAGGCGTGGAGGCGCGGACCATTTACTGAATGGGGCCGAGGCGCGGTCTTCAAGGCGTCCACTCCCCACGATCACGGGGTGGGAAGAGGTCGCCTCACCCGCTCCCCTGGTTCTGCACGTCCGCCACGTGTCTCCCACGCGCTCAGGGTGGCAAACGGTGGAGCGGGAAACCGGTCCGTCGCTGGCTGGGGCAGCGGGTTGGCCCCGGTTCCTTGCGCCTTCTGCGTCTTGATTGGTCGAGCGGGGCGGCCGAGCCCCCAACCCCGTCCCTTTATAAAGAGTGGGATGGGGGATGGCGTCCCGCATTCTTTCATCTTCTTCTTCTTTCACCTTCCGCTCCTCCCTTCCATCCGCCATGGAGAGAGGGAATCTCGGTCCTTCAACGGTGGCGGCGAGGGTCGCCGCTCGACAACGCGTCCCTCCTTGTCATGCGCCTGCGGTGGCAGAGCCAGCCGCGAGGGGAAGGGGAAGGGGGCGAGGCCGTGGGTGAGGCCGTGGGCGAGGCCGGGGCGCTCGGGGGAGAGGAGGACGGGGCGGCGCACCGGCCTCGCCTCCGCCAGCAACTCCTCCTCCAGTGGAGGGCCATGCTGGGGATAACCCTTGTGAGTTCTTCGTCAGGCTGCGCCGGCCGCCGCACCGTCACCTTCGTCTCCCGACTCCATTTGCGCGGGAGATGGAGCTGGATCCGCCAGAGTCGCTGCGGCTGCACATGAGGGGCTGCAGGATCAGTGGCACGCAGGTCCGCGTCGACTTCCCAGCCCCTCACATGATGTATCTTCGTCGGGGATGGAAGACATTCGCTCGTATCCACAGCTTGTCGAACGGGCTCACCCTCCATTTCAAGCTGATGGAGGGTGGTCTTCTTTCCGTCAAGGTCTTTGGAGATCTTGGGACTCGCCTGAAGTGTTGCGTGGAGAGCTCCTCCGACGATGAAGACTCCTCCTCGAGCGAGAGTGACGAGGAGGAGAGCGACAGCGAGGACGAGGGTGGTAGGCGGCAGGATGACGGGTCCGACTAGGCGTCGGCCCCGTTGTCCTGGGGTGATGCTGGCAGCAGCAGCATCTGCACCAAGCCCCTCGAACTCCTCGTGGCCGTCTCCTTGGGCGGCTGGCGTAAGAGGTGCGGGAAGGCGAAGAAGGCGGATGGCGGGCTGTCAATTCGGAGTACGCGGGCATCGACGCTTTGTCGCATATTTCCGGCCTTGCCGCCTTGTCTTCCGGCTCTTCTACCGTCATCATCATCACCAGCCTCTCGTCAAGGTGGCGGCCGGGGTGTTCTTCTGGTGCCTTCTGTAGCTCGTACCTCGCCTAGGCGCCCCTTTTGCCCTTTTCGCCTCCTTGACCTGCCTCCTGAGGAGAGGGACAAGGAAGGGATTACGGGCACCTTATCTCTTTGTAGTTTGTAAGCCTTCGGGCCTTAGCTGAATTTAAAACCTGTAATCCCGTCATTCATGTTTTTCATTCCCTATGGACTGTACCCGAGTGGACTGTTTTTAATGAAAAAGGGGTGTTTGCCGGGTCATTTGTTTACGGGTGGAACCCATAATAATGAGTAAATCCTTGATATCTCTAAGATAAACATTTCCTTGCCCGGCAACAGGCCTTGCCATCCTCCCATTTCGCTCGACCTTTCTCACGCTTTTGGCGGAGGCAGGGATGAGGTGGGTTCAGGCTCCTTGTTTCATCCTTTTGCTGCCGCGACTATGACCAAACTTGGTCCCAGGAACGAGCCCCAGGGCCTATAGTTAGGGGAGCACGGTAGTTTAAGGAGAAACGAGGTTTCACATACCTCAGTCCATAATGGAATGCATGATAAGGGATGAAGAAATTATCTGAAGCCGCAGCCCCCGGCAACCCTGTTTGCCGTGGGTGAATCCTTGCTTTTGCAGTCCCCGACAATACTGGCTTGCCGGGGCTCAGATGCTGGTCTGTCCCCCTTCTCTTTTTTTTCCAAGTGGATCGGCAAGGATATCTGCATGTCCTACGAACCAAAGAAGACAAAAGAAGGACAAAGGGACGCACACTCGACCTCTAAGCTAGGGGTTAGTCGCCGTTGAGCACTATCAACCCTAACCAAGGACGAGACTCGACCTAGCATGCATGCTATAACTTAGGGCGCCAGCGCTTCATTTATTTATGCTCAGGGTCTACGCCTGGCTTTGTACAAAGGGTTACATGCATCATCGGCAAGGCTTGTACAAAAGGTGGCTTGCCGGGGGGCCCGGCAAGCTGCGCTTCATGGGTAAAACTTGCAAAGATGCTCAATGTTCTAGGAGTTACTCACCGGAACGGCATCTTCGGTCTCCAGGCGGACTGCGCCGGGCCTGGTGACTCGTATTACCCGATAAGGGCCTTCCCACCTCGGCGTCAACTTGTTGGAATTCTTGGCCGATTGAACGCGCTGAAGGACAAGGTCGCCTTCCTCAAGGCTTCGGGCATGAACCTTGCGGCTATGGTAGCGGCGCAAGGCTTGCTGGTAGCGCGCTGCTCTCACAGCCGCCCGAAGACGATCTTCCTCAAGGAGCATTGCATCGTCTTGCCGCAGTTGCTCTTGCTCAAGCTCATCATAAGCGAGCACTCGAGGTGACCCGTATATGAGTTCAGTGGGGAGAATTGCTTCTGGCCCGTATACTAGGGCAAAGGGTGTCTGGCCGGTGGCTCGAATTGGCGTCGTCCTGATCGATGAAAGAACCGTCGGCAACTCATCAATCCAGCGCCTTCCACTCTTGTGCCGCCTGTCAAAGGTCTTTGTCCTTAAGCCCCGCAGTACTTCAACATTCGCCCTCTCAGCTTGACCATTGCTTCGTGGGTGAGCAACGGAAGCGAAACAGACTTTGCTGCCGAGGTCTTGGGTATATTGCATGAAGGTGCGGCTTGTGAACTGTGTGCCATTGTCGGTGATGACCCTATTGGGTACACCAAAACGGCACACTAGTCCCTTGAAGAATTTGACGGCTGACTGAGCTGTGACCTTCCTCACTACCTCCACCTCTGGCCACTTTGTGAACTTGTCGATTGCAATGTACAAGTACTCAAAGCCCCCGACAGCACGGGGGAAAGGGCCTAGTATGTCGAGCCCCCAGACCGAGAAGGGCCAGGAGAGAGGAATGGTTTGAAGGTGGCACATTGAACTATCGAGTAGTCATTAGCTTTGCTCTGCCAGACGTTCTTAACGTCATCAGTTGCATCAGCAGCAGGCCTGGCACCCAACGGTGCTTCCAGGACGTAATTCTTCTGTGCAGTAATGAGGATAATCCTCAAGTTACGGACCCAGTCCGTGTAATTGCTACCATCATCTTTCAACTTTGCTTTCTCAAGGAATGCATTAAAATTCAACGAGACAACAGCATGGGCCATCTATCTACAATCAAACATAAACAAGCAAGATACTATCAGGTACTAAGTTCATGATAAATTTAAGTTCAATTAATCATATTACTTAAGAACTCCCACTTAGAAAGACATCCCTCTAATCTTCTAAGTGATCACGTGATCCAAATCAACTAAACCATAACCGATCATCACATGAAATGGAGTAGTTTTCAATGGTGAACATCACTATGTTGATCATATCTACTATATGATTCACGCTCGACCTTTCGGTCTCAGTGTTTTGAGGCCATATCTGCATATGCTAGGCTCGTCAAGTTTAACCTGAGTATTTTGCGTGTGCAAAACTGGCTTGCACCCATTGTAGATGGACGTAGAGCTTATCACACCCGATCATCACGTGGAGTCTGGCCACGACGAACTTTGGCAATGGTGCATACTCAGGGAGAACACTTTTAGCTGGAAATTTATTGAGAGATCATCTTATAATGCTACCGTCAATCAAAGCAAGATAAGATGCATAAAAGATAAACATCACATGCAATCAATATAAGTGATATGATATGGCCATCATCATCTTGTGCTCGTGATCTCCATCTCCAAAGCATCGTCATGATCACCATCGTCACCGGCGTGACACCTTGATCTCCATCGTAGCATCGTTGTCATCTCGCCAATCTTATGCTTCTACGACTATCGCTACCGCTTAGTGATAAAGTAAAGCATTATAGGGCGATTGCATTGCATACAATAAAGCGACAACCATATGGCTCCTGCCAGTTGCCGATAACTCGGTTACAAAACATGATCATCTCATACAATAAAATTTAGCATCATGTCTTGACCAAATCATATCACAAAATTCCCTACAAAAACAAGTTAGACGTCCTCTACTTTGTTTGTTGCAAGTTTTACGTGGCTGCTACGGGCTTCGCAAGAACCAATCTTACCTACGCATCAAAACCACAACGATAGTTTGTCAAGTTGGTGTTGTTTTAACCTTCGCAAGGACCGGGCGTAGCCACACTCGGTTCAACTAAAGTTGGAGAAACTGACACCCGCCAGCCACCTGTGTGCAAAGCACGTCGGTAGAACCAGTCTCGCGTAAGCGTACGCGTAATGTCGGTCCGGGCCGCTTCATCCAACAATACCGCCGAACCAAAGTATAACATGCTAGTAAGCAGTATGACTTATATCGCCCACAACTCACTTGTGTTCTACTCGTGCGTATAACATCAACACATAAAACCTAGGCTCGGATGCCAATGTTGGGGAACGTAGTAATTTCAGAAAAATTCCTACGCACACGCAAGATCATGGTGATGCATAGCAACGAGACGGGAGAGTGTTGTCCACGTACCCTCGTAGACCGAAAGCGGAAGCGTTATGACAACGCGGTTGATGTAGTCGTACGTCTTCACGGCCCGACCAATCAAGCACCGAAACTACGGCACCTCCGAGTTCTAGCACACGTTCAGCTCGATGACGATCCCCGGACTCCGATCCAGCAAAGTGTCGGGGAAGAGTTCCGTCAGCACGACGGCGTGGTGACGATCTTGATGTTCTACCATCGCAGGGCTTCTTCTAAGCACCGCTACAATATTATCGAGGATTATGGTGGAGGGGGGCACCGCACACGGCTAAGAGAACGATCACGAAGATCAACTTGTGTGTCTATAGGTGCCCCCTGCCCCCGTATATAAAGGAGCAAGGGGGGTGCGGCCGACCCTAGTAGGAGGCACGCCGGAGGAGTCCTACTCCTACCGGGAGTAGGACTCCCCCCTTTCCGTAGTTGGATTAGGACTTGGGGGGAAGGAGGAGAGAGGGAAAGGAAATGGGGGCGCCGCCCCCTTCCTTGTCCAATTCGGACTTGGGGGGAGGGGCGCGCGGCAGCCCCTAGGTCTCCTTTCCTCTTCCTCCACTAGGCCCATTAAGGCCCATTAGGTTACCTGGGGGTTCCGGTAACCTCCCGGTACTCCGGTAAAAATGCCGATTTCACCCGGAACACTTCCGATGTCCAAACATAGGCTTCCAATATATCAATCTTCATGTCTCGACCATTTCGAGACTCCTCGTCATGTCCGTGATCACATCCGTAACTCTGAACAACCTTCGGTACATCAAAATATATAAACTCATAATGAAACTGTCATCGTAACGTTAAGCGTGCGGAACCTACGGGTTTGAGAACAATGTAGACATGACCGAGACACGTCTCCGGTCAATAACCAATAGCGGAACCTGGATGCTCATATTGGCTCCTACATATTCTACGAAGATCTTTATCGGTCAGACCGCATAACAACATACGTTGTTCCCTTTGTCATCAGTATGTTACTTGCCCGAGATTCGATCGTCCGTATCTCAATACCTAGTTCAATCTTGTTACCGGCAAGTCTCTTTACTCGTTCTGTAATACATCATCTCGCAACTAACTCATTAGTTGCAATGCTTGCAAGGCTTAAGTGATGTGCATTACCGAGAGGTCCCAGAGATACCTCTCCGACAATCGGAGTGACAAATCCTAATCTCGAAATACGCCAACCCAACATGTATCTTTGGAGACACCTGTAGAGCACCTTTATAATCAACCAGTTATGTTGTGACGTTTGGTAGCACACAAAGTGTTCCCCGGCAAACGGGATGTCAGGACCCCGATCCTAAGTCACACCGATCTAGCATGTAACACATCATATCACTTTGCGGCCTCACGCACGGTATTCCCACGGGTGCCACCTTACTTGGCCCGGGACCGCTTGCGCCTTTTGGCTCACGTATATGATAGTGTTGCTAGCATCCATATGACAAAGAACCCGGGCCGACATGGCTAGTCGTGAACCCAAAGTGGCACTAACCCATGGGGACAGGCATACATGAATCAACCTCGAGCATGTCGGTCAACAGCGTGTGGATCCGGGCTGTAGCACTGGGCTAACAGGACTCCGGTAACCCGGGCTGTAGCAGACTAGGCAGGACTCCGGATGTCACCGCGTGACATTTCCCCGAAGGGACAGACACAGGAACGAAGTGAATCACATGCCGGCCAGTCAAGTGTTCCGAGCAGTAGTGCTGGGCTAGCAGGACTCCGGTGAACCGGGCTGTAGCGGACTACTATCGCTCAGAAGCACTAGACTACATTTCCCCATATGATAGGCTGCCAAGGATAAACAACTAGATAGTCGGATCCCACACATACCAAGCATTTCAATCATACACACAATATGCTCGATATGTGTAAATACAACATGGCATCACAACAAGACTCTATGACTCAAAAGTATTTATTCATCAGGCTCCGAAGAGCCAGATGTTACAAACATGGTCTCATGACCCAACATTCAGAGCATACAAGTCAAAGCACAAGCGGAAGCTTAACATGTCTGAGTACAGACAACTACAAATGAAAAAGGCTGAGAAGCCTGACTAACTACAAGATCCTACCGAGGGCACAAGATCGTAGCTGAGGTATCAAGCTGAACGTCGGAGTCCACACAGAACTACTAGCGAGACTGACGTCTCTCTGCAAAACATAAAATAGGCAAACGTGAGTACAAATGTACCCAGCAAGACTTACATCAGAACTATCTACATATGCATCGGTATCAATAAAGGGGTGGTGGACTTTGACTGCAGCAAGCCAGCTTTGACTCGGTGGCTATCCTGAACTACGACTGCAAGTAACTCTTTTGAGGTGGCGCACACGAGTCCACAAATTCACCATACCAATACACCACTATGGATCCGCTCCCATCTCCCTACGAGAACACCATCCATAGCACTCATGCTTATCTTGCGCATTTTAGAGTATCCACTTTCACTTGTCTATGAACTGATATAGGCAACCCAGAAGTCCTTTTCCGCGGACACGGCTATTCGAATAGATGATGTTAACCCTGCAGGGGTGTACTTCTTCACACACGCTCTCGCCACTTACCACCATGTACACGTCGTGTATCTCGGCAACCTTCAAGCGGAAGCCTGGCGAGGGAGATCCGGCCGGGGTGTCGCTCACGGCTCCAAACGATGTGTACAAGGATCCAAGCCCACCAAATGGGCGGCGCTTGGTCTACCCGGCCACGGTGCTTAGTCTGTCCCAAGCCCACCTGTACCGGGTGCCACTTGGTAGACTACTAACACTACCTACAAACACCAGAAACTAGTTGCAACTCCTGGACAGAGATCAGGTTGATTAATAAGTCGAGAGGGGCACTCAGTTCCTGAGGACGGCTGCAATGAGACAACCCACCATGTACTCCTACATGGCCTCTCACCGCTACCTTTACCAAAACGTGTTCACACACTTAGCTCTCAACAGTAGGACATGTTCACCACATTCCAATTCATTCCCGATGAATCAGACCCGACTCAACTCTAAGCAGTAGCAGGCATGACAAAAAAGCATGAATGAGTAGGCACACCAGGGCTCAAACAACTCCTACTCATGCTAGTGGGTTTCATCTATTTACTGTGGCAATGACAGGTCATGCAGAGGAAAGGGGTTCAGCTACCGCAGCATGTAACAGTTTAATCGTTGTTGTCCTAATGCAGTAAAAGAGAGTAGGAGCGAGAGAGTGGGATTGTATCGGAATGAACAAGGGGGTTTTGCTTGCCTGGCACTTCTGAAGATGATATAGTTCTTCATCGGTGTCATCGAACACGTCGTCGGATCCACGTCCACTGAGAGGGGCAATACCAATGAACAAGGAAGAAATACAATCAATGCCATGCAACAATATGATGCATGAATGTGACATGGCAATATGTTGTTGATTGGCCTGATGTAACTAGCAACAAGTTAAATGGATTTGGTTTGAACACTAGGTTCAAATTCAAACTCCAAATGTGCTTTCTTAAATGCCATTTAATTGAATTGCCCTAAACAGCAACTTTAAGTAGTTCCAACATGCATGAAAATGGTACATATGGGTAGATTGCATTTTTCTGATCATTTTTCATATATAAATTGTTTCATTCTGAGCTATGGTTCAATTTCTATGATTTTTGGAAGTTTAGGCAATTTTCTGGATTTTCCTGATTAAGAATAAATCCAGAAAATGTAAATTGCGTCAGCACTGCGTCATTGTGACGTCAGCTAGTCAATTGGGCGGCTCCAGGTCAACCTGACTGGAAGGGCCTACTCGTCAGTAGTTAGTTAACTAACTAAGGTTAGTTAATGTTAAACTAATGCTAATCCTAGTTTGGTTAGTGGCCTAGGGCCCACACGTTAGTGACCCAGGGGGTCAACTGGGCCCACCCGGGGTCAACGGTCAGCAGGTCAAACCTGCCGGCGTCGAATCCCCGATGAAGCCAAGACGGCGGAGAGCGTCGGAAACGCTGCTCCGACCACGGTTTGATGCACGGGTGGGTGCTACGAGTAGCTGGAGATGCGGCGCGTCCAACGGTGGCAGTGTTTGGTGCTGGGGTGGCCGGAGTTAACGGCGGCGAGCACTTCCGCGGTGGCCGGAGTTCGGGCGAGGTAGGAGACGGTGCCGTGGGACACGGCAGGAACCATGGGTGGTCGTGCTAGACTCGCTGGAGTGCGGTGAGTGCAACGGTGAGCTCGAACGCGAGCTTGCGCGGCCGTAGCCACGGCTACGCCATGGCCGGTGGCGAGAGGCTTCGGTCTTGGTTGGGAATCGGGGCTAGAGGACGGGAACGGAGAGGGCAAGCACGGGGAAAGAATCAGGAGCTCACAGGGAGTCGTGCGGCGGTCTCAGCGGCTCGGGGACGGGCTGGAGACGAGGTGCGGTCGCCGGCGATCTTCGGTGCCTGTCGATGAAGACGACGACGATGGCGTCACTGCGGGGCTCCTGGTGTCGCTTGGAGCGGTGAGGAGGAAGAGTAGGTCAAGGCGGAGCTTTGGGAGGCGTCGGGGAGATGGGGCGTTGGCTGTGGTCGCGGCGAACGGCATCGATGGCAACGGACCCGTTCGGGTGGGTGAGAGGAAGAGGTCCAGGGAAGGGGAGAGACCACGGGTGAGGGAGAGAGAGGTCGGGGGTGTGTGGCATCGTCCGGACGCGTCGAGGAGGAGCCAGTCAGGCAGGGAGGGAGGAGGTGCCCGGGCGCGTGCCGTTGCGCGGTGGCCACATGCCTCGCGTCCTTCTGGCGCGAGGTGGGAGATGGTGGCTGCTCGGGGTGGGCTGGGCCAGTTGGCTGGGCTGCCAGCTGGGCCGGCCAGGTGGTCCGCGCCAGGTGAGGCCAGGTAACTCTCTCTCTCTCTCTTTTATTTCATGTTTTCTATTTCTTTTATTCTGTTTTGAATTAGTAAAAAAACTAATCCATTTTGTAAAATCCTGAAAATAATGGTGGGCAGTGTTTGGATTATTTCCAACAACCCAAAACTAGTTTCAGAATTATTAGAGCATTTAAAAATATTTATAGGATTTAAATGCTCCAATTCAAATAGGATATTAGTTCATTCAAAGGTCCAGGATGTCCTGGAAATATATTCATCATTTTTGGCAGAGGTTTTCACCTTTATCAGAAATCATGAACATTTTCAAAGGGCATTTTGGGTTCTTTCAAAAAGATTTTGGATTGAACCTAGTTGAGTTCCATTTGGTGCTAGGGTTTGAACATCCCCATTTCAAGTTTAACTGGAATTTAAACATGATGCAAACACTCTAATGCATGCACTAAATAGGGTTGTTACAACTCACCCCCACTAAACAAGAATCTCGCCCCGAGAATCAAGTGTAGGGTAAGATGAAGGGGGAACGCAAACTAACACAATCTTCACGATCCAGGTTGCACTTCATAAGGACGTAGATTCGATCACGATCTTTGTCTCGATGTCATGCTCTGAGAACTTCATCCAACATGACGATAACAAAGGAGATTCTACGGAACTGATCTCCTCAAAGATCGAGCAACTGACGATCAACTCACAGAACGAGACATAGCGACACCTGTCGAGATGAGACACGATACACACATCAAGAATGATGGAAATGAGCATATGACAAGGTTTAAATAAGTAGCGGATTTGCCACACCTAGGAGGGTGGTGAACGGTGTCAACGTAGCAAGGAGTTGGCTTGCCATGATACCACAACGAGACACCTTAAGGAAGGTGACTTGAGGAACTATTTCCTTAAGTGGAAAAAAGAATTACTTTGATTTAGAGATCATTGACACTCTTTGTACCAGCCAAAGGCAAACCACAACAATCATTTGGCGGAGTACGAAGGGATGGCATACCCGGACTAGAATGGATGATGTGGACTACCTTGTTGAAGACAACGCAATGGATGATTTTTACTTTATCATCGGAAATGGATGGGACCCATGGTAAGACCACTTCTGAAGATGATCCTGAACAACAATTGCTGAGAAGGGCAGTCCAAGAGAGACTGGCACAAGGCGGTGCAAGCTGGGAACAAAATGCAAATGTTGGGAATGCTCCAACCATCATATCTGCCTGAGATTCAGATCTGGTTGGTGTCAGGACATTCCAGACTCATCAAGCCCAGAAAGAGAAATGAAAGTTTGCAACACAAATCGACGAGATGACGTTGCGAGATTCTCGGGAGATGGACTACGGTAGTAAGATCCAAAACATGAGCTGGTTCTGCTACAAACCTGTGAACACGCTGTCCAAGACAAGCATGACCACGTAGTAGTCTTATAAATAAAACACTACCGAGTTCAGGTGGGGAACCATCATCGAGGAAAACGAAGTACTTGCATAAGGCATGCTCTTAAGAAGGAACTTCTTCTCCTTGAACAAATCAGTTAGTGGCTTGGTGTGCTAGGGATACATATGGAATGGAGGTAATTAATCTACCAAACCATAGAATACTTCGCACGTATGGATGACTGATTTGGGATGATTCCAAGGGAAACAAAACAAACCTTTCTCAAATTGATGGCGGCAACTTACACCTGACGCATGTGAACTTGGAGAAAGTCACTTCTTTCATCCAACCATAAGCTTCATGAACGGAACACGAAGGCATTGCTTACAAAGTTTTCAACACTAGGTTGATGTTCAGCATGAATCATGGGGGAGACAAAATGCTGCTGATGGGCTCAATAACAACTCATCGGAATTTCCATATCACTGGACTTCCACCATCATGTGAACACGGTGATAGCATTGGTCAGACCAAAAGATATAATGGTGTATGCTCGAGGGATCAACCACGAGTAAGACAACATTGCGAACATCATTGGTTCTGGTTTGACTTGACGATAGCCCATACTCAAGTCAAAGTTTTGACAGGACAATAGATCCAACAACTGATCACGAGGACCAATTGGTGAAGATATCATCTTTCTTCAACACACACACACAAACACAAAGATATCCCTTTAGAAAGAACCAAATTCGGCAAAGCTTTTTATCTTCCAACTCTCCAAGTTGTTATTTAGCTTAACCAACTAGCTCAGGGATATCCAACACAGATTCTTGGAGAGTGGCTGGTCTAGAGGAAACCCAACTTGATCACGAGCTCAACATAACAGTCAGGGGAGAAACTGGTAATACTTCCGAGAAGATATTCGGAAAATCACGAACCACCGATATGATACTAAGCTCGAGATCAATCTTGCTTTTCAGGGCAAGACGATATGATCAAATAAGAAAGGATTGCCACTATCCTAACTCATCAATCGAAGGGTGCACCAACAAAAATGGACTAGGTAGCACGATCAGTCCTAGGATGATGATTTGATAACCAACACGCTAAGAATGAGAATAGTGTCCATTAACTACCAAGCAACACAGTTGCTAGGAGTATTGATTTCACACAACACGATTCACTTGTCGGCATTCCGGTTACAATAACACGGGACCGAGGAATGAATAATGATGGCGAGAAGTATTACTGCGTCAAGAATTCATAAGAGGTGGTGCAATTCTCATGACACTCTTGACATAAAGATGGTAACACTCCAAGGTAGAGCAGAGCAGAAGCTGGATTGGCATTTTGATCTGCGGGATACAACTACTTTGACCCAATCCTACAAATGGATAAGGTACTGGAGTTTGTTTCTCCTAGTCATTCTGATCTAGAATGGCTTGACGGACCACAAGAATAATAAGCATCGATAACACAGATGCACAATTACTCCTGACTATCAATTGATAGACGATGGTCGGAATACAAATGAAGAGGGACAACTCAAGGAAATATATATCCTTATGAGTTGTGGATGCATAGATTATTATGTCGAGCGAAGCTCAACATTTCTTCCGGATAACTCATGCGGAAAGGGTGGAACTGGCAGATTCACAATATAGTATGGTGAACTCATCAGGAGCACTCTGGTTGTGATCTTTTGGTTCAAAAGAACTTCTGCCATAAGCAGCTCATGGTATTTTGAAGAAGGAAATACCACGGACCTCGAGGACTATCGCAAGGTTACTAATATCCTAAAGGAACTAGCAACACTATCAACATGAGGTAAGTAGGGTGAAGCTCGGGTTCAAGAACCCAGGAATAGAATACCTACTACTAAGTAGCATCACGGGATGCTCTCGAGAATGGTGGCCAGAATCATCACACTGGGAATATAAAGCATTGCTAGATTACTGGGTGATTCCCTAAGACACCTATGGCCATAATAATAGTTCCAACATATGTGTCGAGGCAACAGAGTACCTCAACTCACCGGTTAGTGTGCTTAATCTGGCCCAAAAGGACATAGGGAACGGAAAGAAAGGATTTGCAAATGCATCAGACTATGTAGAGACCTGGGATGACTCGGACAGCATAACGGCTATAAATGCTCAAAATGATTTAAGACAACCTGCAAAAATGGTGGCATAGCCACTCAACATCACAATATCAAGGTTCTGAGGCCAACTATGAACATATGGAAGTAGTAGGAACTGAATTGAGGCTTGAACTCAACAATCCTAGGCAACTACGGTTTAGTAACACGTCATCCTGAGAGATAGAAGAGAAGCCTAGTTCTTAACCCCCGTAGAAAAGAAGAGGTTGACTCAGAGCAGAAGGCATAAGGTAAAGGAGTAAAAAGAGCCTTACGTTCCCTTCCACAATCAATTCCCTTATATAACTAAAGCATTTCTAGACACAACTTTGACCAGTTTGGCTTGGTAATCCTACAGGCAGTCAAGCTCTGATACCAAAGCTGTTAGGACCCCGATCCTAAGTCACACCGATCTAGCATGTAACACATCATATCACTTTGCGGCCTCATGCACGGTATTCCCACGGGTGCCACCTTACCTGGCCCGAGACCGTTTGCGCCTTTTGGCTCACGTATATGATAGTGTCGCTAGCATCCATATGACAAAGAACCCGGGCCGACATGGCTAGTCGTGAACCCAAAGCGGCACTAACCCATGGGGACAGGCATACATGAATCAACCTCGAGCATGTCGGTCAACAGCGTGTGGATCCGAGCTGTAGCACTGGGCTAACAGGACTCCGGTAACCCGGGCTGTAGCAGGCTAGGCAGGACTCCGGATGTCACCGTGTGACATTTCCCCGAAGGGACAGACATAGGAACGAAGTGAATCACATGCCGGCCAGTCAAGTGTTCCGAGCAGTAGTGCTGGGCTAGCAGGACACCGGTGAACCGGGCTGTAGCGGACTACTATCGCTCAGAAGCACTAGACTACATTTCCCCATATGATAGGCTGCCAAGGATAAACAACTAGATAGTCGGATCCCACACATACCAAGCATTTCAATCATACACACAATATGCTCGATATGTGTAAATACAACAAGGCATCACAACAAGACTCTACGACTCAAAGTATTTATTCATTAGGCTCCGAAGAGCTAGATATTACAAACATGGTCTCATGACCCAACATTCAGAGCATACAAGTCAAAGCACAAGCGGAAGCTTAACATGTCTGAGTACAGACAACTACAAATGAAAAAGGCTGAGAAGCCTGACTAACTACAAGATCCTGCCGAGGGCACAAGATCGTAGCTGAGGTATCAAGCTAAACGTCGAAGTCCACACGGAACTACTAGCGAGACTGACGTCTCTCTGCAAAACATAAAATAGGCAAACGTGAGTACAAATGTACCCAGCAAGACTTACATCAGAACTATCTACATATGCATCGGTATCAATAAAGGGGTGGTGGAGTTTGACTGCAGCAAGCCAGCTTTGACTCGGTGGCTATCCTGAACTATGACTGGAAGTAACTCTTTTGAGGTGGTGCACACGAGTCCACAAATTCACCATACCGATACACCACTATGGATCCGCTCCCATCTCCCTACGAGAACGCCATCCATAGCACTCACGCTTATCTTGCGCATTTTAGAGTATCCACTTTCACTTGTCTATGAACTGATATAGGCAACCCAGAAGTCCTTTTCCGCGGACACGGCTATTCGAATAGATGATGTTAACCCTGCAGGGGTGTACTTCTTCACACACGCTCTCGCCACTTACCACCATGTACACGTCGTGTATCTCGGCAACCTTCAAGCGGAAGCCTGGCGAGGGAGTCGGCCACGACCTGACTAACCAACAAGTCTCTAGTCCAGGTTTATCGCCTATTCGGGTTCCATCTGCAAGGAGATCCGGCCGGGGTGTCGCTCACGGCCCCAAACGATGTGTACAGGGTTCCAAGCCCACCAAACGGGCGGCGCTTGGTCTACCCGGCCATGGTGCCTAGTCTGTCCCAAGCCCACCTGTACCGGGTGCCACTTGGTAGACTACTAACACTACCTACAAACACCTGAAACTAGTTTTAACTCCTCGACAGAGATCAGGTTGATTAATAAGTCGAGAGGGGCACTTAAGCATTCGAATGCGTGGTAGTAACTATTCATGGATCACAAACATAGAACTCAGTTCCTGAGGACGGCTGCAATGAGACAACCCACCATGTACTCCTACATGGCCTCTCACCGCTACATTTACCAAAACGTGGTCACACACTTAGCTCTCAACAGTAGGACATGTTCACCACATTCCAATTCATTCCCGACGAATCAGACCCGACTCAACTCTAAGTAGTAGTAGGCATGACAAACAAGCATGAATGAGTAGGCACATCAGGGCTCAAACAACTCCTACTCATGCTAGTGGGTTTCATCTATTTACTGTGGCAATGACAGGTCATGCAGAGGAAAGGGGTTCAGCTACCGCAGCATGTAACAGTTTATTCGTTGTTGTCCTAATGCAGTAAAAGAGAGCTGGAGCGAGAGAGTGGGTGTCGGTGTCAAAACCGGCGGATCTCAGGTAGGGGTCCCGAACTGTGCGTCAAGGTCGGATGGTAACAGGAGACAAGGGACACTTTATTTTACCCAGGTTCGGGCCCTCTCGATGGAGGTAAAACTTTACTCCTGCTAGATTAATATTGATGATATGGGTAGTACAAGAGTAGATCTACCACGAGATCAAGGAGGCTAAACCCTAGAAGCTAGCCTATGGTATGATTGTGTATGTTGTATATATGATCTATCGACTAGCCTGGCCTCGGTTTATATAATGCACCAGAGGCCTAGGATTACAAGAGTCCTAGCCGAATACGCCGGTGGGGGAGGAGTCCTTGTCTTGATCACCAAGTCTTGTGGAATCTTCCTTGTATGCGGCAGCCGTCCGGACTGGCCCATGAGTATACGGCCATGGGGGTCCTCGGCCCAATCTAATAGATCGGGAGACGACGTGGTGAGTACCCCCTAGTCCAGGACACCATCAGTAGCCCCCTGAACCGGTCTTCAAGTTAGGGACGCTCCTCGATTCTTCCGAACTATTCTTCATCTTCGGTCGTCGGTCTTGAAAACTGGTTCAACGAATCTTCTTTATCTTCGATCTTGAGGATCGCCGAAATGGATTTGACAGGTTTACACGTCGGGTATCCGAGGAGCCCCTTTAAGTTTCCGGCCTTTATCAACGCCTTGTTATTTTTATGCCACACCTCGGGTTTGAAGTTGTTCCCGGGAGGCAGTTCCCTCTTGCGTCCGAGCTCTAACGCCGGACTGCATTCGAGGTATTTTTTGCAGCCGAGCACCAATGCCAGACTGCTTCCCAGCTCTAACGCCGGACTATGTATCCGAGCTCCAACGCCGGACTATATCCGAGGTGTCGTGAATCACCTTGGTTCAAAGAAGTTTTAAGGAGTTTAGCCGAGCTTAATGCCGGAAATGCCCTCTATGGAGCCAGCCATTAGCGCCCGAGCTTTATGCCGGACTGCTTTCGAGGTGGTGCACCACCCCGAATGTGGGCCGATTTTTGTCAATATTTTTGATCGGTGCAATTTTTTCTCTGCCGGAATATATAGACAGTAGCCCTCAAGGTGGGTATCGGTCTAAAACCCGAGGTGCACATGAAGGATGAAATAAGACCGCTGATCCCCGTAGCCGCTGAGACTCAGGTTGATTTGCAAAATCGGTTAGAGGATCAAGTCCTAGCTCGGCAGAATACTTCGGGACACAAAAAGCGGCGTGCTCAGTCCTCGAGACTCAGGTTGGGTGCGGCCGACCAACCTGAGGATCAAAATCTCCTCGGAAACTATATTGCACATAAAATTTTCTGCATTGGACAAGCAATGCAGTAGCCCCCGAGACACTGGTCGGGTGGCAACACCAGATCAGGGGATCAATATGCCCCTTTAATATGTTTAAATAATAAGCCCGAAGCCCAGTAGCCCCCGAGCCTTAATGCGGGCATGGGTGGCCGAATTAAGGATCAATATCCATAGTAAAATCACAAATTATGTGTAATGACTCTATGTATCCAAGTACTTTACGTCATTAATGCTCGGATCCGCATTGTACAAAACTTTGTTGACCGACCATCGGCTTCCACCTCCTCGACCAGTAGCCGAGGAGTGTTTGTCTTACTTTATAAAGCCTTTATGAGGGCAAAGATTTATGACAAACAAGGCAATCTGGCCATACGGTTTTATAAACAAAGGTACGCGGAGAGATATGTTATATTACTGTTTAACAGAAGAAATGTCTTCCAAAGAAAATAGTCCCGCTATCGGTTCCTTTCTTTGGGTTGTCATGCTAAGCATGATCATAAAACCTCAGCTCCAATGTAAGAGCAAAATATCTAGGATTTAGTCTGGGAGGCTAGTTAATAGCCCCCGGTAGTGTTCGGCGATAGTCGAGGTCAAGCCGTAAACACTTCGGCCAATGTTATGAACGGCCTGTTATTTAACATAGTCATCGGATCACTGACCAGTTTATGCTTATTGTGACAGTCAGTTTTCGGCTTTCTCCACTGAGGTGCTTAACCGTGTGAGCTGGAAGCACGATCGCAGTGGTTCTCCCTTTGCACGCCTAGCCGAACAAAGCAGAACGTAGGAAGCAAGTGCAGGAGTCAGGCAACCCAACTATTGACCGAAGACACAATTCGAAACCGATGCATATATAGTAGTATCCGAGAATATTTTTGCCGAATCTATAAAGGTGTCCGGCATTGCACTGCGAGACTTGTGCTGAAAAACCACAAATAGTTTAAAAGTGCCAAAAAGCTTGGAAAATCAAGAAACATCAGTAAAAACATGACGTCCGAACAATATCAAGTGTTCAGTGCCAACCCGAAAATTGGTCTTAGAAAAAAGAAGTGCTTCTGTCGTGCTTTAACATGATACATCCTATCTCAAGACTTCGAGCGGGTCAGCCTACGGCTTCAACCTCCTATCCCGAGGGTGGAGTACTTCTCATCAGGCCAGTTTAGCAAACTAAACTCTAGCGGCTTTTGAGAGAGAAATTAGGCTCCCCGGCTAGTGACCGCACACTCGTGTCAAAAAAGGAGTGATAAATAATAATAACTTTGCAACGACTAAGAAGAAAAACACTTAGTATGAAACGGCTCAAATAAACATAAGAGCCCCCCAAGTGACTTGGGTAAAAGAATGATTGCATGTACCAAAGTACTTATATCATATCTATGTTCAACCGAACTTTAAACGCGTCTTAAGCGACCGTCGGCTTCTCCCTCTTCAGTCAAGGACCAAAAAGTGTTATGTACTCCATCTGTCGAGAATATCGACAGTGTTTCCAATAACCAGGCAATCAGGCCATAAGTCTGTAACAGACAAAGCGCGCTCAGGGAACTTATGCTATATTACCGTGAAGTGTAAGAAGCATCTTCGAAGAAAATAGTACCCCCACTGATACCTTTCTTCGGTGCTCATTGTTATTATGAGACTTGTGCAATAGATTTTTTGTACTCATGAGTTCCGTTGTGTGCCGACCATCATTGAAAACTATAAGAGCGCTAGCTTTTGGCTTCACCCAATCTGAGGTCCGGCTCGGGCGACCCGATCGTGACAATCGCAGAGGTGCTCCCTTTACTCCCTAGCCGAACAATCGGGAACGTAGGGGTAAACACAGGAGCGAGGCAACCCAGCTTGCAAATCGCTTAAGTCAATATGGTGCATATTGTGGCATAATACACGAACAAGGAACGAAGCCGTACAAGTATAATCATATGCAACAGGAAAAGCTTCATAAAGGAAGCCCCCAAGTAAACGGGGTATTTGAATTTATGCGTTACAAACAAAGTATTCCCAGCAGGACTGTAAATTAGACAGCCTGTTAGATGATATTGAAGAGGAATACGAATAGTTAGAGTGACTATATAATTATAAGTGACATGTGTAATGCCTTCTAGCCAGATTGTAGATCGTTTGTCGTTGCCGACCTTTTCACTTCGACCTCGGGACCTGATGGTCCGGAGTGTGTCCGAATACCCTGACGATTATATAGGAACCGGGGTATGCATGGAGACCAGGCGTAGGGGTCATCAGTGCTTTATCAGACAAGTGCCCAACTAGTTATGTTATATTACATGGTTAGTAAGAAACATCTTCCTGGGAGAATAGTTCCGTTAGGGGTTCCTTTCCCTGGGAGGCATGCCCTAAAGTGCATGTCCGGACTGCGAAAAGAGCAGAAAAGCATCTGGGGGCAGGTAAATAAATAGGTAAGAAATCATCTTTTAGTTCACCGACCGAGTATTCCCTTAAGAACGCTAGCTTTCGGCTTCACCCAGTCTGAGGTACACATCCGGCTGACCCGGCAGTAACAATCGCAGAGGTGCTCCCTTTACCACCTAGCCGAACAATCGGGAACGTAGGGGTAAGCACAGGAGCCAGGCAACCCAGCTTGGCCAAAACTTAAGTCATATGGATGCATATAATGGTGAATAAAAGGTACATGCGGGAGTGTGACACATGTGTTGGGCATCAAGCCCGTATTAATAAGCTTCTGTTAAAGAAGCCCCCAGGTATAATGAGCGCGGGTAGCGCGTCAAGTATGTGTGAACAAAGTTTGGACAATAATTTTTTTTACAAGCAACTTTTTTTCCCAAAAAAGTATAACGCTTGGTCGAACCGAACACAAGTTAGAAATTAAAGCTTTGAGCATGAAAGCGACTTAGCTGGTTAATGTGTTCGCAGTCCGAGCTTGATGCGGGACAAGGTTCTATCCCCCAAGCTGGTCCCGAGGTGGCAGAGCGGAGAGCTCGACACGTCGAAGTGGTGACATAGCACGGTCGATGCAGACCGGCAGAGTGACGCCGAAGTCCCTGGATCATTTTCCTGTGCACAAAAAATAGTGCAAACGGGAGATAATGGTAATAATGATAAATAAAAAATCGTTGCATAATGAATAATTTATGCAAAGTGAGTAATAAAAGAAATATGGCCTGGCGCCGAAGTCGATGTCGATGCAGGGCGTCGGCATGATGCAGTAAAGGCGTGGCAAAGCCTGAATTCACAGGTCGGTCCACGCTCCGGATGCGGCGTTCGTCGGACTATGTATGGAGACTGACCGAACCAGCATGCGACCGTCGTTAATGCGGTCACCATTTGATAGACCTGTGAACATATCATGGACAAACCAGAGTAATAATTCCTTGGAAAAAATGAACCCAAACATGCAAAAAATATTAGGATTAATAGCACCTGGTTTATTTGTTGTAGTAATCCAAAGGAAGATGATGCTGGCAAAGGTTGGCTCGCCGAGGCGAAGCCCTCGGTCCGGCCAATCGTGACGAAGCTGGTCGGCTAGTGACGCCGAAGTGTCCGGAGTAGGTTGATGAAGAGATTATGAATCCTCCGGTCCAGCCGAGATGTCGAAGCCTCGAGGCCAGTCGATGAGTCGAAGTAGTCCGGCGTGATGGACTCCGGCTTGAAGGGGCAACAGTGTGGCCCTGCCGATGCAGGTCGTGACGTGGTAGATGCCGGCTTGATGAAGCGACCGTGCGGTGATGCCGGTATGCCCGCTTCGTGTAATCCGTAGGGCGGCGATGTTGGTGATGATTTGTCCTTCGCGATGCCGGACTCCTGTTCGGCTTGCCGAGATGATGATCCGAAGAAGTTGAGCTCGGCTCAACAAACTGACGACGTGTCTAGCACAGGTCGGCAGCCTGGAGCAATATTGTCGGACTGGTTTGACACCAGCAACGATGTTGAAGATCATGTTCAAAATATCTTAAAGTTAGTGGGATGTGTTCGGGAACAATACACAATATCTCATACAAAAAATCCTTCAAAAAGGATGTCCGAAATCCCGTTCATAAAAAAGATGAATTCGGGTCGGATTCGTTCTCGCGCAGAAAACAGATCCGAAAAGTGATGCACTAATCGGAAGGTTCCCGGAGTTTGGACGGTCGGATCGAGCTGAAATTTTGAAGGATTGTAGATATGGTAATTACTCAGCCGATCAACGGTTGGATCTTCCAAAGGACGCCCGAGCTAGAAGCTGGACACCACGCCCTAAACTTGTCCAGATTCCCGTCCAGATTTGACAGGGCTCCGGTATATTATGGATTGCCGGAGATTCCTCCATCGGAACTCGACAAAATTTCCCAGGGTTGTTGTAGACTCAATTCCGCACAATTCCACCAAAGCGATCGTCAAAGTGATACTCGAGGAGGTGGCGGCAGAAGATACGAGTTCGCTGTCCAAAAAAACAGCACGGTCGCTTGAGGGCAATGTTGACGTTGAGCCCCCGAGCTTCATGGATGATTCCTCCGTGATCTTGATAGAGATCGGAGTTGATGTTTGATGAAGGCCCTCGTCCGAACATGGTGATCCGAACACGGGGCGCAATTCTTGGTCGAACCAAGGTGACCAGTCGAGCTGGTGACGAAGATGCCGAAGTCGCAGTTGATCTGCAGGCGAGCCATCGATCCTTTTGTCGATCACACAGCGGAACTCTCAATTAAAGCACCAATGTCGGTGTCAAAACCGGCAGATCTCAGGTAGGGGTCCCGAATTGTGCGTCAAGGTCGGATGGTAACAGGAAACAAGGGACACTTTATTTTACCCAGGTTCGGGCCCTCTCGATGGAGGTAAAACCCTACTCCTGCTAGATTAATATTGATGATATGGGTAGTACAAGAGTAGATCTACCACGAGATCAAGGAGGCTAAACCCTAGAAGCTAGCCTATGGTATGATTGTGTATGTTGTATATATGATCTATCGACTAGCCTGGCCTCGGTTTATATAATGCACCAGAGGCCTAGGATTACAAGAGTCCTAGCCGAATACGCCGGTGGGGGAGGAGTCCTTGTCTTGATCACCAAGTCTTGTGGAATCTTCCTTGTATGCGGCAGCCGTCCGGACTGGCCCATGAGTATACGGCCATGGGGGTCCTCGGCCCAATCTAATAGATCGGGAGACGACGTGGTGAGTACCCCCTAGTCCAGGACACCGTCAGTGGGATTGTATCGGAATGAACAAGGGGGTTTTGCTTGCCTGGCACTTCTGAAGATAATATAGTTCTTCATCGGTGTCATCGAACACGTCGTCGGATCCACGTCTACTGAGAGGGGCAATACCGACAAACAAGGAAGAAACACAATCAATGCCATGCAAAAATATGATGCATGAATGTGACATGGCAATATGATGTTGATTGGCCTGATGTAACTAGCAACAAGTTAAATGGAGTTGGTTTGAACACTAGGTTCAAATTCAAACTCCATATGTGCTTTCTTAAATGCCATTTAATTGAATTGCCCTAAACAGCAACTTTAAGTTGTTCCAACATGCATGAAAATGGTACAGATGGGTAGATTGCATTTTTCTGATCATTTTTCATATATAAATTGTTTCATTCTGAGCTACGGTTGAATTTCTATGATTTTTGGAAGTTTAGGCAATTTTCTGGATTTTCCTGATTAAGAATATATCCAGAAAATGTAATATTGCGTCAGCACTGCGTCATTGTGACATCAGCTGGTCAACTGGGGGGCTCCAGGTCAACCTGACTGGAAGGGCCCACTCATCAGTAGTTAGTTAACTAACTAAGGTTAGTTAGTGTTAAACTAATGCTAATCCTAGTTTGGTTAGTGGCCTGGGGCCCACACGTCAGTGACCCAGGGGGTCAACTGGGCCCACCCGGGGTCAACGGTCAGCAGGTCAAACCTGTCGGCGTCGAATCGCCGGCGAGGCCGAGACGGCGGAGAGCGTCGGAAACGCTGCTCCGGCCACGGTTTGATGCGCGGGTGGGTGCTACGAGTAGCTGGAGATGCGGTGCATCCAACGGTGGCAGTGTTTGGTGCTGGCGTGGCCGGAGTTAACGGCGGCGAGCACTTCCGCGGCGGCCGGAGTTTGGGCGAGGTAGGAGACGGTGCCGTGGGACACGGCAGGAACCATGGGTGGTCGTGCTAGACTCGCTGGAGTGCGGTGAGTGCAACGGTGAGCTCGAACGCGAGCTTGCGCGGCCGTAGCCACGGCTACGCCATGGCCGGTGGCGAGAGGCTTCGGTCTTGGTTGGGAATCGGGGCTAGAGGACGGGAACGGAGAGGGCGAGCACGGGGAAAGAATCGGGAGCTCACAGGGAGTCGTGCGGCGGTCTCAGCGGCTCGGGGACGGGCTGGAGACGAGGTGCGGTCGCCGGCGATCTTCGGTGCCCGTCGGTGAAGACGACGGCGAGGGCGTCAATGCAGGGCTCCTGGCGTCGCTTGGAGCGGTGAGGAGGAAGAGTAAGTCAAGGCGGAGCTTTGGGAGGCGTCGGGGAGACGGGGCGGTGGCTGTGGTCGCGGCGAACGGCGTCGGTGGCGACGGACCCGTTCGGGTGGGTGAGAGGAAGAGGTCCAGGGGAGGGGAGAGACCACGGGTGAGGGAGAGAGAGGTCGGGGGTGCGTGGCATTGTCCGGACGCGTCGAGGAGGAGCTAGGCAGGCAGGGAGGGAGGAGGTGGCCGGGCGCATGCCGTTGCGCGGTGGCCACACGCCTCGTGTCCTTCTGGCGCGAGGTGGGAGACGGTGGCGGCTCGGGGTGGGCTCGGCCAGTTGGCCGGGCTGCCAGCTGGGCCGGCCAGGTGGTCCGCGCCAGGTGAGGCCAGGTAACTCTCTCTCTCTCTCTCTTTTATTTCCTGTTTTCTATTTTTTATTCTGTTTTGAATTAGTAAAAATACTAATCCATTTTGTAAAATCCTGAAAATAATGGTGGGCAGTGTTTGGATTATTTCCAACAACCCAAAACTAGTTTCAGAATTATTAGAGCATTTAAAAATATTTATAGGATTTAAATGCTCCAATTCAAATAGGATATCAGTTCATTCAAAGGTCCAGAATGTCCTGGAAATATATTCATCATTTTTGGCAGAGGTTTTCACAAATCATGAGCATTTTCAAAGGGCATTTTGGGTTCTTTGAAAAAGATTTTGGATTGAACCTAGTTGAGTTCCATTTGGTGCTAGGGTTTGAACATCCCCATTTCAAGTTTAACTGGAATTTAAACATGATGCAAACACTCTAATGCATGCACTAAATAGGGTTATTACACGGGAGTTGCATAATCTCATAGTCATAGGAACATGTATAAGTCATGAAGAAAGCAATAGCAACATACTAAACGATCGGGTGCTAAGTTAATGGAATGGGTCATGTCAATCACATCATTCTCCTAATGATGTGATCCTGTTAATCAAATGACAACACATGTCTATGGTTAGGAAACACAACCATCTTCCATCAATGAGCTAGTCAAGTAGAGTCATACTAGTGACGTTTAGTTTGTCTATGTATTCACACAAGTATTATGTTTCCGGTTAATACAATTCTAGCATGAATAATAAAAATTTATCATGATATAAGGAAATAAATAATAACTTTATTATTGCCTCTAGGGCATATTTCCTTCAGCCATGTCATGGCACCAAGCCTAGTTTCATTATTTTCATGCGTGTTTTGGATTTACAGGAATTAAAAAACTAAGTTTCTCAATGTTTCCAACCCAGCCACGACGCCCAGAATTTTGAATTTCATTCCCATTTCTTGCATGTAACCTAGAAATTTACCCGAGGACACACATGTGATTTTTCAACCAACTTTGGTGCACTGGAACATGTGCTTGTATTTCAAATTTGAATTATGCACACAAAGGTGACACGTTCCCTCCCAGAACCATGAGCCTTCTTGAGAGAAGCTCCGATTTGCAAGAAGCTTATACCAAGATTTGTTCCTATTCGGCCAAAAAAATTTACCACGGCATGGTACTACCATCACATGACACCATGCCAAGTTTCATGATTTTTCTATACTCCTATATAGTGTACGAGTATTGAGGGATATAGACCGTTGGATCTTTGTAATCCGACAGCTCACACTCGATTGATTTAGACAGACAACTACGTGGCCAGTTATACACCATCGGATAGAATAATCTGACGGCTGATGGTGCTGGGATTCGTGTGCGGCACACCCTTTGCTGCCCAGACTGCCACTGTGACAAAGAGTACACGAAGGTTCAAGATTCTCCCGCTGGCCACTGCCACCTAGAAATCACTGGTAGGCTCCATAAGAGAGTGCTGCCCTACAGTACTATTACTAGCAAGCTATTTCACTTGGCAAGCACCGCTACACGTGATGAGAGAGAGAGTGTGTAAAAAGCGCATGCAGCAATGCAGCATTAGTATGGCAAAATATTGACTTGAAGGGATTTTACTTAGTAATAAATAATCATATGCTTAACACTACTACTGATTAGCTTCTTTTCCCATGTAGTAATAAAGTTCATACACATGCACGCATATAATTGATTGGTCCGCCTGGTTATCAGATTACAAACATAAGTAGTACTCCAGGTTTTTTCCAATTGAATAATTAGATGCTTGGAGTATTTTGAGTTGCTGACATCGCTTGCTACGCTTACAATTGCCGACAGACACAAGTAAAGTAAAATCTTAATTTCTTTTATAATTAAATAGTTATTATTTCTCTTATAATTTTGTTTTCAAATATGATTCAGGGTTTTCCATCATTAAATCTATACGTGCATGGCACGTGCCATGTACTAGTAAAACCAAGTTTCTCAATGTTCTCGACCGCGCCACGATGCCCAAATGTTTGAATTTGATTCTCATTTTTTGCATGGGACCTAGAAATTCACCCGAGGACACAAATGTGATTTTTCAACCAACTTTGGTGCACGGGAGCATGTGCTTGTAGTTCAAATTTGAATTATGCACATTAAATGACCAAAAACTCAATTAATGTGTAAATAAGGCCAAACGAAGCCGGAATAATTCCAAAATTTAATAGGGCACTCATGTAGTTCTATGTTGCCTTTGTAAATAAACTCAAGGGGGACAACGTATATCGTTTCGCACTCAAAGGTGGCACGTTCCCTCTCAGAACCACGAGCCTTCCTGAGAGAAGCTTGGGTTTGCAAGAAGCTTATACCAAAATCTGTTCCTATTCGGCCAAATTTTTTACCACAACATGGTAGTACCATGACATGACATCCATGCCAAGTTTCATGATTTTCAGACGTGTTTTGGATTTACAAGAATTTTAAAACCAAGTTTCTCAATGTTCTCGGTCGAGCCACGATGCCCAGATGTTTGAATTTGATTCTCATTTCTTGCATGGGACCTAGAAATTCACCCGAGGACACAAATGTGATATTTCAACCAACTTTGGTGCACGAGAGCATGTGCTTGTAGTTCAAATTTGACTTATGCAGATTAAATGAACAGAAACTCAATTAATGTATAAAAAACGACAAACAAACCCGGAATAATTCCAAAATTTAATAGGGCACTAATGTAGTTCTATGTTGCCTTTGTTAAGAAACTCAAAGAGGGGGGCAGCGTATATCGTTTCACACTCAAAGGTGGCACGTTCCCTCTTAGACCCACGAGCTTCCAAATCGGCCCAATTTTTTACCACAACATGTTAGTGCCATGACATGACACCATGCCAAGTTTCATGATTTCCACGCGAGTTTTGGATTTACATGAATTTAAAATCAAAGTTTCTCGATATTCTCGGTCGAGTCATGACGCCCAGATATTTGAATTTCATTCTCATTTATTCCATGGGACCTAGAAATTCAACCAAGGACGCACATGTGATTTTTCAACCCACTTTGGTGCACCGGGGCATGCACATGCAATTCATATTTAGATTATGCACATTAAGAGTCCAGAAACTCAATTAATGTATAAAAAGGCCAAATGAACCCGAAATAATTCCAAAATTTAACAGGGCACTCATATAGTTCTATGTTGCCTCTGTAAATAAAATCAGGGGGAGGCAGCATATATCGTTTCGCACACAAAGGTGACACGTTCCCTCTCGGAACCACGAGGCTTGTTGAGAGAATCTCCGGTTTTGCAAGAGGCTTATACGAAAACTTGTCCCAATTCAGCCAAAATTATATGTATAAAAACAGGGTTTAGATTATCCCAAACATCTCGCTACCTAGACTAATAATGTACTATGATTTGAATTCAACATAAAATGGATACAAATATTTGAATTGGAGAGCGTATGGTACATGTAGTTCATAGTGAAATATGATTACTCTATATGTATGTTTTTTGTTATCAAGATAATATTTAAATTATTGTATTCAAATAAGGAAAATTGATTCAAATTTAGTCCATATGGTAGCCGACAATATATATGTTCACATGGTGGAGTAAAATTTTCATATATGATGGAAGATCAAAATGTACGACTACATCAATTATAGACCGCAAGGTCACCTAACGATATATTCAAATTCAACATAACGTGGATTCAAAAATTGAAATTCGAGATCATGGCATCTGTAATCATATAAAAAGGGACATTACTCTTTCTTTGGTGGGAATTGATTTGTTTTTTGTTCTTGTTGAGGGAAGTGCGAATCGATTTGGTACTGTGCAGGGTAATCTTGTTCTCCCGATTTTTTTTACATTTTTCTTGTAGTTTTTTCAATGGCATCTATAGCAATATAGTAAAAGGGGACATGACTCTCTTGTGTCTTGTATGAATTGTTTTTTTACACGTTAAGTTTGTTCTGACGAACAAGGAATCCGCACCTTGTTATCTTGATATTTTCAAGCTCGAGTATCTTTTGTCTCACCTGCTTTGAAACTCCCGCTTCTTCAACCCACGCCGCGCCTTGTTATCCCGAAAATTGGACGCGCACGACAACTCCCTCCTCATCTGAAATCGCTCCCGCAGCCCAGACACGCGAAAACCCCCTTCTACCCCTCAGCCGGAAATGTAGCTCCACGTCGCGGTGTTAGAACCGGTGGGGGTACGCTGGTAACTTACCCTACATTTCGGACAAGCGCGTCCCTAAGCTTGGCTCCCCCCTCCCCCTTCGCCCCCCCATTCTTACACCGAGGCCGCCAAAACCAGCGAAACCCCACGCTCCCCCGTCGGCCTCCCGACCACCGCCCAGCCGGAGACTCTTCCCCGACTACGTTGTCCACCGCAACAGCTCGCCGTCCCTCATCCACCGCACCGGACGAGGATCCGTTGTCGATCTCGTCGTCCCGCCGGATCATCCGCCCCGTCCTCCACCTCCAAGGAGCTGCCCCGATGTTCGCCTCGTCTATCGCGCCACCTCAATCCCCACAGCGCCGTCTTGACCTGCCCCACCGGAACCGCAACACCCTCACCAATTCCTCCAATGAAGCCGAGGCCAACTCGGCGCAACCAAGGAGGTTCTGCACTCGCTGCTGCATTTTATCTTTTATTCGATCTCACGGGGCTGCCGGTGCTCGATACCGAGCAGACATGGCGTGTCTCCATCGACGACGCCATCGCCGGCCACATCATCCACGACGTCTCTCCCCGATGTGGTTGCTTCCTCGGCGGCGACTTCCACAACGGCAGTAGCTGCAGCTGCTCCAGCTCTCACTCGCGTTGCGGATCTGTTCTTGCCGCCGGTCGCGCTGCTGCACTGCTCCTGCTTTCGTTCATGCCGCTGCTCTGCTCTTGCTCTCGCTTGCGCCTGCTGCTGCTGCTGCTGCACGACCTCCAGCAGCTACAGGAGTTGCTACTTTAGCACTCGCTCGCGGTGCTACTACATGACCTGCTCTCTGCTAGTGCGTTCCCTTGGGTGCTCTTGGAAGTAAGGCTTCAGCTTCTTGGCGGCAAAGTGCACACCGTAACACATCTTCTGGTAGTGGGGGTAGTTTTGCTTGGACATCGACAGTACTTCACTCAGGTAATAGACCGGTCTCTGGACCAGCAGTGCCTTGCCTTCCTCCTTGCGCTCAACTACGATGACTTTGCTGACTACTCGGCTGGTGGCAGCGATATACAGGAGCATGGGCTCTTTGGGAGTCGGAGCCGCCAACACAGGGGGAGTAACCAACATCTTCTTCAGCTGCAGAAAGGCCTCATCCGCCTTGTGATTCCACTCAAAAAAGTTGGTCTTCTTCATGAGTTGGTACAAGGGGAGAGCTTTCTCGCCCAGCCGGCTGAAAAAGCGGCTGATGGATGCCAAACAGCCAGTGAATTTCTGCACGTCCAACAGTCGGCTAGGCACCTCCATCCTCTCGATGGCCTTGATCTTCACAGGATTGCACTCTATGCCGCGTTCGGAGACCAGGAAGCCGAGTAGCTGGCCGGCTGGCACTCCGAACACACACTTCTCGGGGTTAAGCTTGATCTGGAATCGGCGCAGGTTCTCGAAGGTCTCTTTGAGGTCTTCCAGCAGAGTTCCGCGCTTCTCCGTCTTCACCACCACGTCATCCATGTAGACGTGGGCATTTCTGCCGAGTTGCTTGAGGAGGCACTTCTGCATGCAACGCTGAAAGGTGGCGCCGGCATTCCTCAAGCCGAACGTCATGGTTAGGTAGCAGAAGGCTCCGAACGGTGTGATGAAGGCGGTCTTTAGTCTGTCTGCCGGGTTCATCTTGATCTGGTGATACCCTGAATAGGCATCTAAGAAGCTCAACAGCTCACATCCGGCTGTGGAGTCTATCACCTGATCGATCCTCGGCAAAGCAAACGGGTCCTTGGGGCAGGCTTTGTTCAGGCTTGTGTAGTCAATACACATTCGCCATTGCTTGTTCTTCTTCAGTACCAAAACTGGGTTGGCCAGCCACTCTGGAAAAAACACTTCCATGATAAAGCCGGCTGCAAGGAGCCGGGCTATCTCTTCTCCAACAACTCTTCTTTTCTCTTCTGATAGGCGGCGCAAGGGCTGCCTGACGGGCTTCACGTCAGACCGGACATGTAACTTGTGCTCGGCGAATTCCGTCGGAACACCTGGCATGTCTTTGGGGGACCATGCGAAGATGTCCCGATTCTCACGGAGGAAATTGACGAGCTCGCCTTCCTATTTGCCGTCGAGGTTTGCACCTACGACGGCGTACCTCTCCGGGTGCTCTGGGTCCAAAGGTGTCTTCTTTTTTTTCTTCGCCGGCTTGAACGAGCCCTCAGCTTCCGACTCCTTGGGGTTGGGCGACAACTCAGGCTGCTTGCCGGCTATCGCCACAACTCGGTCAAGAAGCCGCTTTTCTGCTGCAATAACCAAGGACTCGGCCAACCGACTACTTTCGGCCGCACAAGCGGACGACTTCCTGTAGTCGCCGGCTATAGTCAGGATTCCCTTGGAACTCGGCATCTTCATCTTGAGGTAGGTGTAGTGGGGAACTGCCATGAACTTGGCCAAGGCAGGCCGGCCAAGTAGTGCATGGTATGGGCTCTGGAGGTCCACCACTTCAAACCAGACTGGCTCTCGGCGGAAATGATCCTTGTCTCCGAAGAGGACATCCATCAAAATCTTGCCGATTGGGGAGCAGGAAAGGCTAGGGACAATCCCATGGAATACAGTCCGGCTGCTCTGAAGCTGTCTCTGCTTGATTCCTAACTTCTCCATGGTATCCTTATACAGGATGTTGATACTGCTACCTCCATCTATCAGAACTCGCGAGAAGCGAGCTGCCCGCCTATCAGTGGCAAATGTGGCCTCCAGAACCAAGGTGTAGGAACCTGGATTCGGCATCACCTCTGGGTGATCAACTCTGCTCCAACTGATAGGCTTCTCGGACCAGTGCATGAACTCTGGGGCATCTGACGCCACCGCGTTCACTTCTTGCCACTGCAGCCGCTTGCTGCACTTGTCGTCTGCCACGCTGGTGAACACCACGTAGGCCCCATGCTCTTCGGGGTACTCGTCTTGTATCGCGCCGACTAGCCTGGCAGCCGGCTGTGGGGGTGGAGGCGGAGGCGGCTGTCCAGCAGGTGAAGGGGGCGCCAGGCCGTCTCCCTTGGCAATCCTAGTCAGCCAGTGGCACTTTTTGGTGGTGTGGTTTGACGGCTTCGCGCCGCTGTGGAACTTGCAGGGACCATCTAGAGTCTGCTCATAGGAGAAAGCCGGCAGCCAGTTGGACTTGCCGCCCTTCTGCCGCTTTGGCAGAGGTTGCCCTTCTGGCTGCTGATCGTCGACTGTCGCGACCTACCGGCTATTGGAAGCCGGCTGCGGGGCCTTGCGCTTGTGATCATTCTGCTGCTGTCGCCGGCTGGTGTCTCGAGCCGGGGTTCTGGGAGCCTGAGGGGCTACTTTGCCAGCCGTGCTGACTTGGATCTCCGTCTTCATAGAAGAGTCGGCTGTGGCGTACTTGTCTGCTATGATCAGCAGCTCGTCCAGTGTCTCTGGCTCGTCACAGAGGAGCTTGTGCTTAAGGAGGGTGCCTTCTCTGCACCCGGCGGTGAAGTACTCGATGGTCTGCACCTCGTGCACGCCCTCGCAGGAGTTTCGGAGCTCGGCCCAACACGTGAGGTAGTCGCGAGTAGACTCGTTGGGGCCTTGCACGCATAAGGAGAGCTGGCGGGGCTTGGGAGGCCGCTTGTACATGCTCGTGAAGTTGCGGACGAAAGCCTCGGTGAAGTCGACCCAGCTGTTGATGCTGCGGGGTTTCAGGATGTTCAACCATGTCCGGGCCGTGCCCTAGAGCATGAGCGGAACGTATTTCATGATGACGCGCTTGTTGCCGCTTGCTATGTCGACGGTGGTGGCGTAGTCGACTAGCCAATCCTCCGACTTCACGGAGCCGGTGTACTTGGGGGTATCTCTGGGGAGAGTGAACCCTTTGGGAAAGGGCTCATCTCGGATGCGGGGACCGAAACATGGTGGTCCCAGCTCGTCTTCTTCTTCCAGCACCAGGGATCGGTGGAGTCGGTCGATCCGGTGGCGGGCATCGTTCTCTCCGACTCCCTCTCGGCGGCCTAGGCGACCTCCGAGAGTCGGATGTTCAACGGGCGGCGGGGAGACTCGCCTTTTTCTGCGGGGTGGCGGAGGCTCATAGTCGTCCCGCCGCTCTACTGCTCTCGGGCGGCCATCTTGGTCGCGCTCGATGGTGATATGAGTCCGACTGCGGCTAGCAGCCGGCTCCTTGTCTTTTCTTCCACGGACGCCGCCAGTCGGCGTCTGAGATGTCGCGCCTTGATCTCGGCGGGGTGGTAGGTCACCGTTCTGCTGCTGCGGCCCCTCGGTGCGGCATCCGGCCGCGTTCTGCGTACCAGCCGCGTCGAGGAGTTGCTGGACTCACTCCGTCATCAGTCGGCGCTCTTTGCCCTCGAGGTTGTCCAGCTCGTATGCCGCCGCCTGGGCGGCTCGAATGTTTTCTGCGGGCGTGGCGTAGACGGGGCGATTGGCCCCGAACATGTTGGCGATGTCCGCGCCGTGCTGGCGGACCGCGCCTAGACGGCTCGGCCCCGTCGGGGCCGGCGAGCCGCCCACAGCGCGATCCATCTCACGCTGGTAGGCCTCTGACAAGCGTCTCATGCTTGCCAGCTTCTTCGCACCTTCGATGAGCTGGAGGCGGCGTGCCTCCAGTGTCTCGGCGTCGGCGTCCTCTGGAATGGGCGCATCCAGGTCTTGCAATGCCGCATCAAGCGGGTCGTGAGCTCTCCTGTTGGAGTGCTCGCCATGGCCGATGACGAGCACCTCGGTGACTGTGCTTCCGCTGCTCTCCGCTCGAGGGAGCGGTTCATCGTAGATCACCACGTTGGTGGGAAAGGCGTCGATCGACGCGGTGTCGGAATCGACCAGCATCGGGTCGGTGGAGCCTACGGACTCCAGGTCAGCGGCAGGCTCGCCGGCAACGTGGATCTCGTCGAGGAGGCCCGCGAGAAGGCTCTCGGGGCCGCCGGTGCCTGCTTCGGATGCAGGCTCGCTGGAGAGGCAAATTTCGCTGACAAGATCGGCGAGGCAGCTGGCCGTGCAGATGGTCTCGGCGCCATGCAGTGCGTCGGCGCAGACTCCCTCCGGCATGTCGGGCTGGCTGCGCTCGCCAGGGAGGAAAAGGGTTCCCGTCCAGAACAGATCTCTGGACAACGGTGCACCTCGCCCCACGGTGGGCGCCAAATGTCGAGGGTTGGATGCGACATATGCCAAAGGATGGCTTATCATGGTGGGGCCGAGTAGAACGTCGCCGGTGCCTGGAAGCGGGATGAGGCGTAGGCATGCACGCCGGCGGATCTTACCCAGCTTCAGGGCTCTCCGAGGAGATAATACCCCTACTGCTGCTCTGCGGGGTCTCCGCATGCTCACTATGGTAATAATGTGCACAAGGTTGCTCCTCGAGCTGTGTTCTAGAGGTAGGAGGAGGCAAGGCTAGCTCTCTCCCTTCTATGCTTCTGTTCTGGTGTCTAAAGGTTCGAACCCTTTGCATGGGTGTCCCGGGGGCTTTATATAGGCCTACCCCCGGGGGTACAATGGTCATCTGACTGAGCGCGGGCCCCAGCCGTCTGTCTCTCAGGTGGCCGTCTTCTCCGCCGACTCCTGGGGCCCGCCTCTGGTGGGCCCTGTCGACTGACCTGGTCCCTGTAGTTGCGCCTCTAATGACGTCGTCTGGGTCACGGGGTCGTGGCAACAGTGCCGCCGTCCGGCGGGCGATCACTGTGGCAACTCCCCGTCTTATCTGGTTAATGGCGTGCGGGACCCGTGGGAGGGATGGGCCGACTCTCAGAGGCCGACTCCCACAAGGTCCGTCTTCGGGCGCTGTTGGGGGAAATCGGCCTCCTCGAACACCTATGGGGACGGAGCCCCTTCTCGGTTCGGCGGGGAGCGGAGGCTGCACGAAGAGCAGATCGAGGCGACACACACACAACGATTTTACCCAGCTTCGGGCCGCACGGATGCGTAAAACCCTACTGCTGCTTGTCTGATTGATTTGGGTTCTTGCTCGAGAGCGCAAGATGCTACAGTAAGCTTGGGGCTGGACGTGGATGGATGTCTACTGGGTTCTCCCCCCTCCTATGTGCGCATGGGTCTCCTTTTATATGTGCAAGGGGTTACCCACAGGTGGCGACGCAGATGAGGGTAAAAATGGAAAAGAGCTATGTGTATAGTGGCTGCACAGTGCTATCGCACCTAACTCTGACGGCGGGGGACAAGGGCATTAAATGCCCGTCTGGGTCGCCCGAACAGTGCAGAAGTGGACCGTTAGGGGCGCCCCCGTTTGCCACGATGGCGATCTTGTCAGCGTTGCATGCCACCGCATGCCCCTCGCTGCGCAGTGCACCGCCACGTGCCTCTGGGAAGAGCTTTAGAGCGACGCGTGGGCGGGTGAGCTGGAGCGCAGGTCCGAGGTGGTGGCTTGCCGCGGCAAGTGGCTTGCCGCGGATGCTGTCTTGCCGCGCCTGGGAACTTGCCGTTCGCCAGGATTTGCCGGGGCGCGTGGTGCGCCGCTGTGAGCTTTCCTTAGGATGCCTGGCTTGGCCTTCCCGGCAAGCTCCTCTTGCCGGGGTCTTCATTCTTCAGCTGGTCATCCCGGCAAGCTCCTCTTGCCGGGGTCTTGTCTCTCCAGCCCGGCAAGCGCCTCTTGCCGGGGCCTTGTCTTCTTTGGCTCAAGTACTTTGTCTTCGTTCGGCCTAGAAAGGGGCCGTGGAGGTTCTTGGCGTCCCCCTGGCAAGCCTTTGCCGCAGGGTGCTGCGACTGCCCGTGCACAAGTTCGGGGTACTAAGGCACCCCTACTTTAGTACACCGACAGGAGCCCCCGGGTCTGGGCCATACACGGTGCCGAGCGTTGTTGGGCCAGGCCCAAAACAGTGCACAGGCACGCGTGGCCTGGGTCGCGCTGCATCTTAACTCCGCACCCGTCTCGCCTTCCCCAAGTGGCACGCGTTTAACGCAGCGTCGTGGGTCGAGGCGTGCGTGACATGGGTGGCCTGCGCGGGGCTGAGCCTTGCAGGCATGCGTCACGTCGCGATAAAGAGGGCGGTTCGTGCTTCCTCCTTAAGTGGGGGGAGACGTGGAGGCGCGGTTCGATGGACGAACGGGGTCGAGGCGCGGTTTACGGGGCGTCCGCTCCCCACGATCACGGGGTGGGGAGGGGTCGCCTCACCCTTCGCCTCGGCTCTGCGCGCCTGCCACGTGGTCCCCATGCACTAGGGGTCGCGGCGGTGGAGGCGGGAAACCGGGCCGTCGTGGGCCGAGGTAGCGGGTCGGCCCCAGTCGCCTGCCCTTCCTCCGCTTTGATTGGCTGAGCGGGGCGGCCGAGCCCCCACCCTGCTCCTTTATAAGGAGCGAGCGGGGGCGGCGGAAATCCGCACTCCTTCATCTCTTCTTCTCTTTGACTTCTCGTCTCCTCTCTCCGTCTGTCATGGAGAAAGGGAACCCTGGTTCTTCGTTGGTGGCGGCGAGGGTCGCCGCTAGGCAGCGCGCCCCTCCTCCCCTTGCACCCGTGGTGGCGGAGCCAGCCGTAAGGGGAAGGGGGAGGGGGCGAGGTCGTGGAAGGGGCCGAGGCGCTCGGGGACGAGGCGAACGGGGCGACGCGCCGGCCTTGCCCCCGCCGGCGGCCCCCCTTCTCACGGCGGTTCACCTTGGGGACGACCCCTGTGAGTTCATCATTAGGCTGCGCAGGGCGCCTCGCCGTCGCCTCCGCCTCCCGGCTCCCTTCGTGAGCGTGCTGGAGGTGGAGCAACCCGAGACGCTGAGACTGCGCATGAGGGGCTGCGGGATCAGTGGCACGCGAGTCCACGTCGAGTCCCCAGCCCCCGGCGTGATGTATCTTGGCCGAGGGTGGAAGTCGTTCGCCCGGATCCACAGCTTGATGGAGGGGTTCACCCTCCATTTTAAGTTGATGGAGGGCGATCTCCTCTCCGTCAAGGTCTTCGGGGACTTCGGCACCCGGGCCCGGTGCTGCGTGGATAGCTCCTCCGGCAGCGAAGGCTCCTCCTCGAGCAAGAGTGACGAGGAGGGGAGCGACAGCGATGACGAGGGTAGCGGTCGTCAGGATGACGGGTTCGACTAGGCGCCGGTCGCAGCTCCGTGTGGCACCGGCGACCCCATCATCCGCGTCGTTGGCTCCGTGAACTCCCCGAGGTCGTCTCCTTGGGCGGCTGGCGTAGGGAGGCTGCGGAAGAGGAAGAGGGCGGGCGGCAAGGCCGCGAAGTCGGAGTACGTGTCGTCTTCGATAGCGTGCTAACGTTCCGCCGCCTCATCTTCCAGCTTCGCTCCAGACGCCTGCATCAGCCTTGCTCTCGGCGACGGCCCCCGGGGTCTTCTCTCTGGCCCAGCAAGCTCCTCTTGCCGGGGCTTTGTCTTCTTGGGCGGCTGGAGTGGCGAGGTTGCGGAAGGGGAAGAGGCTGGCGGCAAGGCCGTCAACTCGGAGTACGAGGGCTAGATGCCCTCGACAGCGTGTTGACGTCCCGCTGCCTCATCTTCGAGCTCCGCTTCCGGCGCCGCCGTCTCCATCCAGCCTCCGGAGCCCCCGGGCGGAGCCCCGGACGTTCTCTTGGTGTCTTCTGCCACCCGTAGCTCGCCTAGGCGTCCCTTTTGCCCTTCTCGCCTCCTTGCCCTACCTCCTAAGGAGAGAGACAAGAAAGGGATTACGGGCACCTTATCTCTTTTTATCTTGTAAGCCCTCGGGCCTTAGTTGCATTTAAATCTTGTAATCCCATCTTTCATGTTTTTCATTCTCTCTGAACTGTACCTGAGTGGAATGTTTTTAATGAAAAGGGGATGTTTGCCGGACCATTTGTCTCGCGGGTACAACCCGCGGCAAGGAGCGAATCCTTTACATCATTAAGATAGACACTTCCTCGCCCGGCAACAGGCCCTGCCGTCTTCCCGCGCCCCTCGACCTTTCTCGCGCTCTTGGCGGAGGCAGGGAGAATGCAGGTTCTGGCCCCTTGCTTCCTTCCTTTGCCGCCGCGGCTACTATCAGAAACGGGCCCCAGGAACGCGCTCTGGGGCTTGTCGTTTAAGAGAGCATGGTAGCTTTTAGGAGGAAGCAAGGCTTTCGTATTCCACAGTCCATAAGAGAATGCATGATAAGGGATGCAAAAACTTATCTGAGATTGTAGCCCCCGGCAACTCTGGCTTGCCGGGATGTAGGTGCTGGCTCGTCCTTCTCCCCTTCTTCGTCCTCGAGCGGCTCAGCTAGGATATGCAATTCCTATGAACCAAGGGAAAGAACAGGAAACAGGACGCAGACTCGACCTCTAAGCTAGGGGTTAGCGACAGTTAGGCACTATCAACCCTAACCAAGGAAGAGACTCGACTCAGCATGCATGCTAAAACTTAGGGCGCCAGCGCTTCATTATCTGCTGCTCAGGGTCTGCGCCTGGCTTTGTACAAAGGATTACATGCAACAGCAGCAAGACTTGTACAAAAGGTTGGTTGCCGGACGGGGTCCGACAACCGCGCCTTACGGGTAAAACTTACGAAGATGCTCAATATTCCAGGAGTTGCTCACCGGAGTGCCATCTTCAGTCTCGAGGCGGACGGCGCCGGGCCTCGTGACTCGTTTCACCCGGTAAGGGCCTTCCCACTTTGGTGTCAACTTGTTGTGATTCTTGGCCGACTGAACGTGCCGAAGAACAAGGTCGCCTTCCTAGAAGCTTCTGGCTCTAACTTTGCGGCTATGATAGCGACGCAAAGCTTGCTGGTAGCGAGCGGCTCGCACAGCAGCCTGAAGACGATCTTCCTCAAGGAGCAGCGCGTCATCTTCACGCGACCGCTCTTGCTCAAGCTCATCATAAGCGAGCACTCGAGGTGACCCGTATACGAGTTCCATGGGGGTAACTGCTTCTGCTCCATAGACTAGAGCAAATGGTGTGTGGCCAGTGGCTCGATTTGGCGTCGTTCTGATCGACCAAAGAACCACTGGCAGCTCCTCGATCCAGTTCCGTCCGCGCTTGTGCAGCCTGTCAAAACTTCTGGTCTTGAGCCCGCGCAGCACCTCGGCATTGGCCCTCTCCGCTTGACCGTTGCTCCTGGGATGAGCAACAGAAGCGAAGCAGACCTTGGTGCCGAGGTCTTGGATATACTGCATGAAGGCGTGGCTCGTGAATTGCGTACCGTTATCGGTGATGATCCTGTTAGGGATCCCGAAGCGGCAAACAATCGACCTGAAGAATTTGATCGCGGACTGAGCCGTCACCTTCCTCACTGGTTCCACTTCCGGCCACTTTGTGAACTTGTCGATGGCAACGTACATGTACTTAAAGCCCCCGACAGCTCGGGGGAAGGGGCCGAGGATATCGAGCCCCCAGACCGAAAAGGGCCAGGATAAAGGGATCGTCTGGAGAGCTTGAGCTGGTTGGTATATCTGCTTGGAATGGAACTGGCACGCTTCACACTTGGTTACTTGTGCAGTTGCATCCTGGAGGGCTGTCGGCCAGAAGAAACCTTGCCGGAACGCTTTGCTGGCAAGTGCTCTCGCGCCAATGTGGTGACCACATATGCCTCCATGTATCTCCGCCAACAGCTTCTGTCCGTCTTCCTGGTGGATACACTTCAATTTCACCCCATTGCGTCCTCTTCTGTACAGTGTGCTGTCAACAAACTGGTACATACTAGACCGCTGGGCTACTCTCTCCGCTTCTTCTTGTTCTTCGGGAAGTTCTCCTGTCTGGAGGAAACGGACGACCTGCTGCGCCCATGTTGGAGCCTGTGGCTCGACAACAAGGACTAAAGGCATGTCTGCGGCTGCGGGAACATCAGCTTCTACAGCGAGAATCTGGGGCTCAGCCGGAGCTTGACGTTCCTCGGCAAGCTTGCCAGAGCAGAGCTTGTCGGGAGTGCCTACTTTGTCGGAACAAACCCTGGGGCTTGCCAGAGCAGACTGCTCCTCAGCACTCTTGGCGTTGATCTTGGGGACTCTCTTGGTGGCGGCTTCGGGAAGCTCTGCCGGGAGATAGTCACCGGAGACCAACTTCCTCTTCTTGCTCTGTCCAGTTGACGGTGTCACAGATGGCTGAGTCAGCTTGAGCACAAAGGTCCCTGGTTCCACGGGTAGCTTTAGTGCGGCGCACTTTGACAGGCCATCGGCAATGTCGTTCTCTGCTCTTGGAACGTCTTCCATTTGCAGGCCGTCAAAGCGCTCTTCCAGCTTCCTCACTTCATCAACGTAAGCCTCCATCAACGGACTCTGGTAATCCTTGTTCACTTGGCGGACGACGAGTTGCGAGTCACCCCTAACAATAAGCTTCTTGATCCCAAGTTCCGCCGCGATCCTGAGACCGGCGAGCAAACCTTCATACTCTGCTGTATTGTTGGTTGCCTGCTCCTTGGGAAAGTGCATTTGGACGATGTACTTGAGGTGCTCTCCGGTGGGTGCGACAAGCAGCACGCCAGCACCGGCGCCTTGCAGCGAGAAGGCCCCATCAAAGTACATCAGCCACTCTTTACTTGCTTCTTTGCCGGGAATGCACGTCTCTGGAATTTCTTCGTCTGGTGTCGGCGTCCACTTTGCTATGAATTCTGCCAATGCTCTGCTTTGGATAGTTGAAGTGCTCTCGAACTTGAGGCCAAAGCTTGACAGTTCTAATGCCCACTCGACAATCCTGCATGTTGCTTCGGGATTCTGCAGTATCCTCTTAAGCGGAAAGCGAGTGACCACTGTGATCTCGTGTGCTTGGAAGTAAAGGCGCAGCTTCCTCGAGGCCATAAGGAGGCCGAAAAGTAATTTCTGCACACCAGAGTACCTTGATCTAGCCCCCTGCAGGAGGGAACTGACGAAGTAAACTGGGCGCTGCACCATTTTCTTCTTCTGCACCTCCCCTTGCACTTGCGCGGATCCATCCTTGTCGGGGCCAGAGCTTGTCGGGGAAGCCCCCTGCTTGTCGTTGGACGTGCTTGCCGCGGTTGCTGGCTCGTCATCAGCCTCCCTTTCCGCTACTAGCGCAGCACTAACCACTTGATTGGTTGCCGCCAGATAAAGCAGCAACTTCTCTTGTGGTCTAGGCGCGACAAGTATTGGAGCGGAGGACAGGTATTTCTTCAAGTCCTGCAGCGCAGCCTCCGCTTCCGGAGTCCATTTTACTGGACCCGCCTTTTTCAAAATTTTGAAAAATGGCAGGGCGCGTTCTGAAGACTTGGAAATAAACCTGCTAAGAGTCGCCACGCAGCCGGCAAGTCTTCGCACATCCTTGACACGTGTTGGTGCTTCAATCTGCTCGATGGCCTTGATCTTGTCGGGGTTGGCTTCGATCCCACGCTGAGACACGAAGAACCCGAGAAGCTTGCCGGAGGGGACTCCAAACACGCACTTCTCGGGGTTGAGCTTGAGGCTGATCCTGCGCAAGTTCGCAAAGGTCTCTTCTAAGTCTTGAATCAGGGTTGCCTTGTCTCTGCTCTTGACCACTATGTCATCCATGTAGGTCTCCACATTTCTGTGGATTTGTGGCTCAAAAGCAGTATGGACAACCCTTGCAAACGTCGAACCAGCATTCTTCAGTCCAAAAGGCATCCGTACGAAACAGTACGTGCCACATGGAGTGATGAATGCGATCTTCTCTTCATCTTCTTCAGCCATGAAAATCTGATGGTATCCTGAGTACGCATCAAGGAATGAAAGCAGGTCACATCCGGCCGTGGAGTCAACAATCTTGTCAATGCGCGGCAAGGGAAATGGATCTTTGGGGCAGGCTTTGTTAACATCGGTAAAATCGATGCAAAGCCTCCATTTTCCGTTTGCTTTGCGCACGACAACAGGATTGGCCAACCACGTCGGATGGAGCACGCCTCTGACGAGGCCTGCCGCTTCCAACTTCCTGATCTCCTCCGCGATGAACTCTTGGCGCTCCACTGCTTGTTTCCTGACTTTCTGCTTGACGGGCCGCGCATGAGGACAGACGGCAAGGTGGTGCTCAATCACTTTCCTAGGAACGCCGGGGATGTCAGATGGTTGCCAGGCAAACACATCGACATTCGCCCGCAGGAAAGTAACGAGCGCGCTTTCCTATTTGGGGTCGAGAGTGGCACTGATTGTGAAGGTACCACCAGTGCCATCCTCCTTGGCGGGCACCTTCTTAGTTGCTGGCAGAGCAGCCATTGTCTTCTTGCACTTGCCGGCAGAGCGCGATGGTGCTTCCTCGACGGCAGCGCAGCACTCCGAAGAGGCGCGCTTGCCGGAGTGGGCATCAGAGCAATTGCCGGGCTTGGTCTTCTTGCCGGTGGAGCTCGATGGTGCGTCCTCGACGGCAGCGCAGCACTCCGAAGAGACGCGCTTGCCGGAGTGGGCACCAGAGCACTCGCCGGACTTGGTGTTCTTCTTTCCTCCAGGAGCTTCGGCGGCAAGTGGACCGTGATCCGTTGCGGCTGCTGCTCCCGGTATATCTTATCGGCACAGATAAGGGCATCCTTCTTGTCGCCAGGGACAGAGATGACGCTTATCGGGCCAGGCATCTTGAGCACGTTGTATGCATAGTGAGAGGCTGCCATGAACTTGGCGAGCGCTGGACGACCGAGGATTCCATTGTATGGTAATGGAACATCGGCGACATCAAAGGTGACCCTCTCAGTCCTGAAATTCAGCTCGCTGCCAAATGTCACTGGCAGTGTGATCTTCCCCTTCGGCTTGCTCCTTCCCGGGTTGATTCCTTGGAATGTGTCGGTCTCTTCGAGCTCGCTGTCGGGAACTTGGAGTCTCCGGAGAACAGCGGAGGAGATCAGGTTCAAGCCGGCCCCGCCGTCAACTAGCATCTTGGTGACCTTGAGGTTGCGGACCATTGGTGAAACCAACATCGGCAAGCACCCGATCGCGGTTGTGCGATCAGGGTGGTCCTCAATGTCAAAGACGATAGCCGTGCTGGACCATTTCAGAGGCCTGCGTGACTCGACGGGCGGTTCCGCCGCATTGACTTCCCGCGCCCACTGTTTAAGCTGGCGGCGAGAAGTGTGCAGAGAAGCACCGCCGTCCACACACAAAACCTCTGTGGCTTTCTGAAACTCCTACTCACTGGTCTCCGGGTCTTCCATGTCTTCGTCGTCGTCGTCTTTCTCCTTGTCGCGGCCGCGGGGAGGTCTAGCTGGTTGCCGCTGCTTGTCCTTGCCGCGGCGCTCTCCCTGGCCAGGGCGCTTCGTGCCGGATCCCCCGCCACCTCCTTGGGCTCTCTCCTTGTCTCGCCGCTTGTACTCGGCCTTTTGCAGCTCGACGAGCCGCTCGACCTGCTTGCAGCTCTGGAGGTCGTGGCCCTTGGTGCGGTGGATCTTGCAGTACTGCTTGTTGGTACCGTCCCGCTTATCGGCAACCGCCACTGCCTGGCAGTTGGTGCATCCGGCAACCTCCTTGCCGGAGCCACCAGCCTGGGCTTCCTTGGCGGCGCCCTCGCTGCCGGACTTCTCAACAACCAGCACTTCTTGGTTCTTCTTCTTTTTGTTGTTCCGCTGCCGGCCTTTCCTTGCCGGGGCGGTACCTTCACTGTCAGATTCTCCTTCTCCAATATTTTCTCCAGGGAGTTTCCTCCCCTCCTCAGCACGCGCACATTTGTCGGCCTGGGCATAAAGCTCGCTGACCTCCTTGATTTTGCGCATCGCCATCTCCTCCCGCATCCTGCGGTTACGCACGTTCTGATGGAACGCGCTGATGACCGCGGCGGGGTGGACGTCTGGGATGTTGTAGTGCACACGGGTAAATCTCTGGATGAACTTGCGCAGGGACTCTCCTTCCTTCTGGGCGAGCAGATGAAGGTCGCTCGCTTGGCCATGGGGTTTGTGGCCGCCCGTGAAGGCGCCAACAAACTGATGGCATAGGTCTGGCCAAGAGGATATGGAGTTGTCCGGCAAGTGCATGAGCCAGGATCTGATGTTGGGCTTGAGTACCAGCGGGAAGTAGTTGGCAAGGATCTTGTCATCTCGTCCCCCGGCAGCCTGCACCGCAATGGTGTAGATGCTGAGGAATTCTGACGGATGCGACTTGCCATCATACTTCTCAGGTACGTCTGGCTTGAAGCTCTTCGCGCTGGGCCACTGGACCTGCCGCAGCTCACGGGTGAACGCGGGGTAGCCTACGGAGTACGGTAGGTCGCCTGGTTCGCCTGGTGCATGCATGTCGCTAGAAGGCTCAGCGCGCTGGTCTGATTGACGCCGCGCTTCTCTTCTGCGCTCGATGCGGGTTCGAGCGTCTTCTTCCTTTCGCTCGTGAAGAACTTGGTATTGGTCACGGCGAGTTCACGGATTCGACGACGCGGTAGAGTCGTTGTCGTGGTGGGTCCGCGAGTCGGCGACCGTTGCCTCTGGTGTGGGGAGTGCACGGTGGTCGCACCCCCACCAGTCTTGGCGCCATCGGTTCTCGCATGGGTGACCTGCCGCGGCTGCGACGTACTAGGCTGCGGACGGACCGGTCACCTCCGGAGCTTTCTTCTTCGGCGGCATGTTGACGAAGATGATAAAGATCTAGCCTGCGCGGACACCGGTTCTGGTTCACACAACCTCGACGCCCCCTACCTGGCGCGCCAAAGATGTCGGGGGAAATTGGCCTCCTCGAACACCTATGGGGACGGAGCCCCTTCTCGGTTCGGCGGGGAGCGGAGGCTGCACGAAGAGCAGATCGAGGCGACCACACACAACGATTTTACCCAGCTTCGGGCCGCACGGATGCGTAAAACCCTACTGCTGCTTGTCTGATTGATTTGGGTTCTTGCTCGAGAGCGCAAGATGCTACAGTAAGCTTGGGGCTGGATGTGGATGGATGTCTACTGGGTTCTCCCCCCTCCTACGTGCGCATGGGTCTCCTTTTATATGTGCAGGGGGTTACCCACAGGTGGCGACGCGGATGAGGGTAAAAATGGAAAAGAGCTATGTGTACAGTGGCTGCACAGTGCTATCGCACCTAACTCTGACGGCGGGGGACAAGGGCATTAAATGCCCGTCTGGGTCGCCCGAACAGTGCTGAAGTGGACCGTTAGGGGCGCCCCCGTTTGCCACGATGGCGATCTTATCAGTGTTGCATGCCACCGCATGCCCCTCGCTGCGCAGCGCACCGCCACGTGCCTCTGGGAAGAGCTTTAGAGCGACGCGTGGGCGGGTGAGCTGGAGCGCAGGTCCGAGGTGGTGGCTTGCCGCGGCAAGTGGCTTGCCGCGGCTGCTGTCTTGCCGCGCCTGGGAACTTGCCGTTCGCCAGGCTTTGCCGGGGCGCGTGGTGCACCGCAGTGAGCTTTCCTTAGGATGCCTGGCTTGGCCTTCTCGGCAAGCTCTTCTTGCCAGGGTCTTCATTCTTCAGCTGGTCGTCCTGGCAAGCTCCTCTTGCGGGGGTCTTGTCTCTCCGGCCCGGCAAGCGCCTCTTGCCGGGGCCTTGTCTTCTTTCGCTCAAGTACTTTGTCTTCGTTTGACCCAGAAAGGGGCCGTGGAGGTTCTTGGCGTCCCCCTGGCAAGCCTTTGCCACAGGGTGCTGCGACTGCCCGTGCACAAGTTCGGGGTACTAAGGCACCCCTACTTTAGTACACCGACAGGCGCTCTCGCCGTCTTTCGCCTCCCCGGCTGACTAGCGGGACCCGCCGTCTCCAGACCATACTGGCGGGCCAACATGGGAACAGGGTTCCGCCGCTGGGGCGGACGTCAGGGCCAGTATGGCCACAGTGCCGCGCCGGACGGAGATCTCCTCCGGTACGTCGCACTGTAGCCATACCTGCCCTTGGTAATCTGGGTAGGGGAGGGCCGTACTCCGGCCATTCCTGGTCTCGTCCTTCTTCTGGAAGGCGTAGGGTGGTGAAGTCGCGGGCCGACTCCCCATAGTCGGCTTTCCTGGAGTCGCCAACTGGGAGTCGGCTTATGTCGTAGCCGTCTCCGAGATTCAGCCTTGAGTGGGTAGTCGGTGATGCTGTAGCTGACTCCCAGAGTCGGCCCTTCGTCTTGGGATCCTTTGAGGGGTGAAGCCGGCCCCGATGTCTTGAAAGGTTCTGGGTCTCGGGTTAGCCTACCCGTGGCCCATTACTCCGATAGTGGTGCCACCTGCCTTCCGCTCGGGTCCCCCACCACAGCTAGCATCATGGGTCGATAAAGGACTGGACTGGGGGCCGTCTAAGGACGAGCCCTTGTTGCAGGGCCGCATTCGCGATCTCCTAGAAAGAGACATCAGTTTGGTCATGGTGACACAGGTTATGCCGATTCGATGAGTCCTACCCTGCAAACGTCGCCCCCTCTGTCTGTGGGAGTTCAATCCGGAGGGACCATGAGCTCTCCAACATTTTATGGGTGCGACTCCCAAGGAGATGTACAAATTGTTCTTCGGATCACAAGCAATGTGTCCGGACTTGACCGAGGATGCATGTCTGAGCTGCAATCGCCCGGATACTCAAGTAAGTAGCCTAATGCCCGGACTCACCATCTGTATATTTATCATGAAATTGCCCTTAAAAGAGCTGTCCTTTGAACAGGAGTGGATAGCGAAAGCAAAGCTAATCAGGTGTCCGCCCCCCCTCCCCAAGACCACGCCGGATCCCGTGCTAGTCAGGATGTTGGAGGTTGTGCCTTTGGAGGAAAGCGAGGGAGAGGACAAGGGAGCTACCGCCTCCTCGAAGGAGGCTGTTCGGAAGGGAGGAATCAAAAATTCCTCCCCTTAGGGGAAGAAGAGGAACGCCTCTAAAGACCCAGAGACCGTGGCCTCAAAGCGGGGGAAGAAATCTTCGTCAAAGGGTCCTGCGTCGGGGGATACTTCGGCCGAATTGTTCCCTCAAGGGGATCAACCCTCCACCGGAACGTAAGTAGAGAAGTGTTTTCTTTTTACGAAATGAGAAAAATCCTTGCTTTATATCTGAGAAAAGTAACCGAAAATTTACCTTGTTGCTCGGACCTCAGCCCTTCTCAACAGAGCTCGTCTTCGGGGGATCTTCTACTAGAGATGATGGAGAGCGGAACGCCTCCCCCAGCCGTACCGCCTTGCGAGGCAGGCGACCCTGAGGTATCGTCGCGGAGGGTTTCTCCGAATCCGGCAGGGCCGAAAGGTAGTCATATGGGCCCCCAAAGCCCTCCACGTCCGGCCTTCGAAAAGGGCCATCGGACGAGTCCGACACCGTCCGGTGCGCGGCCGGAGGAACTGAAGGATCTGCTACGGCGAGCATCTATCTCAGAGGAGCACCGTGCATTGATGTGTACGGTGATTGAGAGGATTTCATCCGTGGAGAGCGGATTGCACGAGGCCGTCAGGAGTTTACTGACAGGTTTTGAGGTACGCGAAATAATGCACCCTTTTTGACAGTTGCGCATAAATAAGAAGCGCCCTGTGTAGATAATAGCCCCTGAGACTCTATGCGTTGTCAAAAGTGACAGCGTGCACAGGATCATAATCCCAGGTCTAATGTGCCGCCTTCATACGTAGGTGGCGAGGTGTCTGGTGGCCAGCCGGACTGATGAATTTGCCGAGCTAAAATGACAAGTTGACGTGGCCGATGCCGACATCACGTTTGTCAATAAGCGGCTTGACGAGGCACAAGGTATGTTATTTCTCCGGCGGCACCTGGTAAGAGAAACTTTGATGCCAGTATCTTACAACGTGTGCGCTTGATGCAGATGGTGCCGCTGCCACGGAGGATCTTCGGGCGGAACTTGCCCGGGCCAAGGAGCAAGCCAAGAAAAGTGATGTGGCTGCCGGAAAGGCAATTGAAGAGCTGAAAGCCGAACGGGCTGCTCACTTCCGAAGCAAGAAGGAAATGGCCATGAATCTGAAGAACACTGCTAACCGTTGCAAGCTTCTTGAAAAAGAAGATCGGGCGGAGCAGACAGACCTGGAGAAGGCCGTTGCAGATGCCAAGGATGCTCGCTCTGCGATGAGGGCTATGAAGGAGGAGCTGCGTCAAGCCGGAGACATCACGGCTGGAAAGCCCTTTATGCTACGGAGGAAATTCTGTGATCCTAAACATGCTCCGTTAGACCGGATGTGGAGTACGGCGGACACCTATCTGGATTTGGCGACGAGTGTCGCGGACGCGGCCGAACACTTCCGAGATCAAGAAGATCGTGAAGTGGTGAAGCTCTTCTGGTCGCAGTTCCATAATCCAGAGAGTCCGCTGTCATTAGCCGATCGTTTGGCCGAATGGGCCGAGCTAAATAGGTTGTCCAGACTCGCCATGAAGCATGTCATGGGTCATCTGTGGCCGGAGAGGCCAGAGATGAAAAGTTATTTCAACTTGGTGCAGCAGTTCCTTGGGGCGGTGCCGCATATCAATGCGATGAAGAGGTCAGCGTGCATAGAGGGTGCGCGGATGGCTCTTGCCATGTCAAGACATACTGGGCAGAGATGGAGACCACCGCTATTGCATCCCAAGACTCGGATGGAAGCCGAGTACCTGCCGAGCACTATTTTCAGGAAGTTCTGCCAGGCGCTCGTTTAATAGAGACGCAGTGCTCGAAGGATACTATGTTTGAATAGCATATATTATTGTAAAACAATGTTTCGATAAATTGTAGAAGCTTTTTATAATTGTGCCTGCAAGTATTATAATACCTCCTGTGTGGCCTTTTAAGATATATATAATCTAAAAGATGGTAGTCGTCGGCTTCAGCCCCCACGCAAATAATGCGCGGGTGTTCGCAGAAGGCGCATTTTCACACTTTATCCAACATCTTGGTCCTATAAAGGAGGTGATAGCGCAGCGAACTAGGCAATCGGACTATGATGCTTTATCACTTTCACTTAGCCATAGTACTTTGATAGTGAGGCTACTTATATAGCCCCTGGTGGCGCCTGCGCTCGCCCGAACTCGGGGCGCTTATGTGCCTGGCCGGGAAACGGCCCTTCGTTAATGCGAAGGAATCCTAAAGATTCTGGTAGGTCATCGAGTGGTTGACCAGTCTCGCGCTATATCATGACAGTCAGTTTTCGGCTTTCTCTACTGAGGTGCTCGTCTGGCCGAACCGGGGCACAATTGCAGTAGTTCTCCTGGTGCCGCCTTAGCCAATAGAGCGGAACGTAATTCAGCAAAACACAGGAGCCGGGGAAACCCAACATTTGACCAAAGACATGATTCGGAGCTGATGCATATAAGGCCAAACTCGCGACGCCAAACACTCCCTAAGGTATTCGGTCTTAATGAGGGCGGGCGGGACAGCGCCCTTAGTAATATGCCCCTAGTGTCCAGGTACGCGCAAAATTCTGACGTGGCCACATGCCAAAACGCCAGCCTCCTCCTCGGTTATACCAAGAAACCAGGGGATGTGTATCAACAAGAGACAGTAAAAAAGGTTTACGCAGGGTCTTAATCTGAAAAGAATCCTTGGAACGGGTCCCTGCTGCACGTCTGCGCCTGTGTCTCCATTGTGCCGTATCATGGACGGGCGTAGCACGGTGTTTATCTGTAAAAGAGAGTGAGGGAGTCCTGGATTAGGGGGTGTTCGGACAGCCGGACTATACCTTCAGCCGGACTCCAGGATTATGAAGATACAAGATTGAAGACTTCGTCCCGTGTCCGGAAGGTTCTTTCCTTGGCGTGGAAGGTAAGCTAGGCGTGCGGATATTCAAGATCTCCTACCATTGTAACCGACTCTGTGTAACCCTAACCCTATCCGGTGTCTATATAAACCGGAGGGTTGTAGTCCGTAGGACGACCACAATAACCATCATCATACCATAGGCTAGCTTCTAGGGTTTAGCCTCCTCGATCTCGTGGTAGATCTACTCTTGTACTACCCATATCTTCAATATTAATCTAGCAGGAGTAGGGTTTTACCTCCATCGAGAGGGCCCGAACCTGGGTAAAATAAAGTGTCCCTTGTCTCCTGTTACCATCCGACCTTGACGCACAGTTCGGGACCCCCTACCCGAGATCCGCCGGTTTTGACACCGACATTGGTGCTTTCATTGAGAGTTCCTCTGTGTCGTCGCCTTTAGGCCCGATGGCTCCATTGATCATCAGCAACGATGAGGTCCAGGGTGAGACTTTTCTCCCCGGACAGATCTTCGTCTTCGGCGGCCTCGCTCTGCGGGCCAACTCGCTTGGCCATCTGGAGCAGATCGAAAGCTACGCCCCTGGCCATCAAGTCAGGTTTGGAAGCTTAAACTACACAGCAGATATCCGCGGAGACTTGATCTTCAACGGATTCGAGCCACAGCCAAGCGCGCCGCACTATCCCGAGGGGCATGATGTAGCTCTGCCCCCGAACAGTGTCCTGGAGGCCGCATACGCTCCGGCCCCGATCCTCGATTCGGAGCCCGCTGCGTTCTTTGAGGATGAACGGTTGGACGTCACCTCGGGGGCTGCGATCTTGAAAGCCATTGAGCCGAACGCAAGCCCCGCACTCCACCTGGCCCGTGACTCCGAGGCGCCGGATTCTTCTCCGAACTCCGAGCCTCCCGCGCCCCTGCCAACCGAATCAGATTGGGCGCCCGTAATGGAGTTCACCACCACGGACATCTTTCAGTGCTCACCCTTTGGTGATATTCTGAATTCTCTCAAGTCTCTCTCTTTGTCAGGAGAGCCCAGGCCGGACTACGGCCTGTGAGGTTGGGATTTGGACGACGAAGAAATGCAAAGCCCACCCACCACCCACTTAATAGCCACTGTCGACGATATATCCGACATGCTTGACTTCGGCTCCGAAGACTTCGACGGTATGGACGACGAAGGAGGAAACGACCAAGAACCAGCACATGTAGGGCGCTGGACGGCCACCTCGTCATACGACATATACATGGTGGATGCTCCAAAAGATGGAGATGGCGATGGAACAGCGGAGGATGGCACTTCGAAAAAGCCTCCAAAACGTTGGCGTCAGTGGCGCCGCTCTAAATCCCGCCACAGCAGAAACGGTGATTCCGGCACGGGAGATAATACTACCCCGGACAGCGCCGAAGAACACCAAAACCAGAATGATTCGGCACAGGAAGATGGAGAAGACCGTCCCCATGAAAGAGCGGAAGAGCAAGAGGTCGAGGATGATAATTACATGCCTCCCTTCGAAGACGAGGCAAGCCTCGGCGACGATGAATTCGTCGTACCATCAGACCCCGCCGAACAAGAGCGCTTCCAACGCAGGCTTTTAGCCACGGCAAACAGCCTAAAGAAAAAGCAGCAATAGCTTAAAGCTGATCAAGATTTGCTAGCTGACAGATGGACTGAAGTCCTTGCGGCCGAAGAGCACGAACTCGGACGCCCCTCCAAGAATTATCCTAAGCACAGGCCGCTACCCCAATCAGAGGAGGAAGCACAAGACATGGCAGATCGGCCACCTCGCGGCCGCGACAGAGAAGCCTGTCGAACATTCAAACAAACCATGTCCCACAGCCGCTTCACCAAGGCACGGGAACACGAACCAGACCTGTGAGACGTCCTGGAGGACAAAGCAAGGCAAACAAGATCGATCTATGGATCGCGCGGACGCCCGACGGCACGTGATAGTTTTCACTCCGGACATAATAAATCCGGCTGGGCCGAACACAACAGGCACAGCTCCTCCGAACTGTGTCGTGACATAGCCCAGTACAGGGGCGCCGCACACCCACTATGCTTCACAGATGAAGTGATGGATCACAGAATCCCAGAGGGTTTCAAACCCGTCAACATCGAGTCGTACGATGGTACGATAGATCCGGCAGTATGGATTGAGGACTATCTCCTCCACATCCACATGGCACGTGGTGATAATTTGCACGCCATCAAATATTTACCCCTTAAGCTTAAGGGACCAGCCCGGCACTGGCTTAACAGCCTCCCTGCAGATTCGATCGGCTCTTGGGAGGACCTGGAGGCCGCATTCCTCGACAACTTCCAGGGGACCTATGTACGGCCACTGGACTCCGACGACCTAAACCACATAATCCAGCAGCCAGAAGAATCAGCCAGGCAATTCTGGACACAGTTCCTAACAAAGAAAAATCAAATAGTCGATTGTCCGGATGCAGAGGCCCTAGCAGCCTTCAAGCATAACATCCGTGACAAGTGGCTTGCCCGGCACCTGGGACAGGAAAAGCCGAAATCCATGGCAGCCCTCACGACACTCATGACCCGCTTTTGCGCGGGCGAAGATAGCTGGCTAGCTCGCAGCAACAACTTATCGAAGAAGCAAGGTAATTCAGATACCAAGGACAGAGGTGGCAGGTCACGACGGAATAAATAGAAACACCGCGTCAGCAGCGACAGCAATGAAGATACGGCAGTAAACGCCGGATTCAGAGGCCATAAATCCGGTCAGCGGAAAAAGCCATTTAAAAAGAATACCCAAGGCCCGTCCAGTTTGGACCGAATACTCGACCGCTCATGCCAGATTCACGGCACCCCTGAAAGGCCAGCCAATCACACCAACAGGGATTGTTGGGTGTTCAAGCAGGCAGGCAAGTTAAGAGCCGAACACAAAGACAAGGGGCTGGACAGCGACGAGGAGGAGGAGCCCAGGCCGCCGAACAACAAAGGACAGAAGGGGTTTCCCCCACAAGTGCGGATGGTGAACATGATATACGCAACCCACATTCCCAAGCGGGAGAGGAAGCGTGCGCTACGGGACGTATACACGATGGAGCTAGTCGCCCCAAAGTTCAACCCATGGTCCTCTTGCCCGATCACGTTCGATCAACGGGACCGCCCCACCAGCATCCGTCATGGCGGTTTCGCCGCATTGGTTCTTGACCCAATCGTTGACGGATTTCACCTTACAAGAGTCCTCATGGACGGCGGCAGTAGCCTGAACCTGCTTTACCAGGATACAGTGCGGAAAATGGGCAGAGATCCATCAAGGATCAAGCCCACAAGGACGACCTTTAAAGGCGTCATCCCAGGTGTAGAGGCCAATTGCATAGGCTCGATAACACTTGATGTGGTCTTCGGATCTCCGGATAACTTCCGAAGCGAAGAGTTAATCTTTGATATAGTCCCGTTCCGCAGTGGCTATCATGCCCTGCTCGGACGAACCGCATTCGCTAAATTCAATGCGGTGCCGCATTATGCATATCTCAAGCTCAAGATGCTAGGCCCTCGAGGAGTAATCACGGTCAGCGGAAACACCGAACGCTCCATCCGTACGGAGGAGCACACGGCGGCCCTCGCAGCGGAAGTACAAAGCAGCCTGTTAAGGCAGCTCTCCATTCCGGCCGCTAAAAAGCCGGACAATGCAAAGCGCGCCCGGAGTAACCCGCAGCATGACCGACTGGCGCGTTTAGAGCAAGAGTAGCAATACGGCCCCAACCCCAGCCATCGCTACATAGCGGAGCTAGTACCTCGAGTACACAATTACGCCCTTAAAATTCCATGGGCACAGGGGAAGGGGCACATCACTGGCGTGCCTACAGTACGGCGTCAAACGTACTAGGGGCTGCCAAATTTTTTCCTTTTTTACTTTCAGGACTCCATACTCCGAATAAACTGTTCGGCTTCGCTGCCGCACAGACGATGCAAGACCTAGGAAAGAAGACAAAATAAGGCCGCATTATGGAACTCTCAGGTGGTCTCTATTTCGAGCGATATATCTGTTTCTAAAATTCCGTGGCCTGCACCTGGTCAGGACATGTTAAATAGTCTAAAAAATTTATCGCACTACTTGTATCGTTTGGCTTGAGTAAACAGCCTCCTTATAAACAATGCATAGCTTTTGTCTATTTTTTGCATTATCATCTTTTTACATATATATGTTTATTTCAATAACACGATTGCACCTGTACACCATGGTACGGCAAACCACGCCAGGGGCTTTATTACCCTTTTATCTGGTGTGAGAAGTCCGTACACTTTCACAAGTACGGCACCCCGAACTTATAGCACTATATGCATCGGCTCCGAGTCATGATTTTGGTCATATGTTGGGTTTCCCCGGCTCCTATGTTTTGGTACCTTACGTTCCGCTCTATCGGCTAAGGTAGCACTAGGAGAACCACTGCGATTGTGCCCCAGATCAGGTGGGTGAGCACCTCAGTGGAGAAAGCCAAAACAGACTGTCATGATAGGGCGCGAGACCGGTCGCTGTTCGAGAGGTTTTTTTGAGTCCTTAAAGGCTTATGCCGCTTCGAGCGGGGAGCTGGTTAAATCCGGCTAAAGGCGTGGATAGCGCCCCAAATTCGGCCTTCCGAACTAGGGGCTTCGCCGAAATTTAAAATTATAACGTTCTATGGCTAAGTGAGAGTGTTCAAGCATTATAGTCTGATTGCCTGGTTCGTTGTGCTGAGCGCCTCCCTCGAAGGACCCAACTATGGGAACAAGAGCCCTCAGGTTTATCCCGAACACCCCAGCACTAGTTGCATGGGGGCAGAAGCCGACGACTCGCCATCTCTCAATTATTGATAAACGGCCGCACAGAAAATAATATTTTAAATTCAGTAAGCATTGCTTAAGCGCATATGAACAAGTTTTCAGCGCACAGGATACAAACGAGCGAGTTCATTGAAATATTACATCTTTGGTACACTCATCCGCTACGAGGCGAGCTCCAGCAAGAACTTCCTTGTAGTAGTTCTCAGGCTTGCGATGCTCCTTCCCCGCTGGCGGCCCGTCCCGCACTAGCTTCTCTCCGTCCAGCTTGCCCCAGTGTACCCTTACACGGGCAAGGGCCCTCCGGGCACCTTCAATGCAGATGGAGCGCTTGATGACCTCCAGCCGTGGACAGGCCTCCACTAGCCGCCGCCCAGCCCGAAGTAGCTCCCAGGCAGGGCCTCTCCAGGCCACAGCCAAACTAGTAAGCCCTTCATGGCCTGTTCGGCCGCCTTGTGGAGCTCGACCAGGTACTTCAGCTGATCGCTCAAGGGCACAAGGTGTCCGGCCTCAGAATACTGAGACCAGAACACACTCTCCGTCGAGCTATCCTCTTCAGCTCGGTAGAACGCGGCGGCGTCGGATACGCTGCGGGGAAGATCGAAGAACGCCCCTGGAGAACTCCGGATTCGGGTAAGCAATAGGTATTTTACTTTTATATTCCTACTTTGCATTGAGAATGTCTTACCCGCTGCTATCTTTTTCACATCCTCCAATTCTTGGAGGGCCTTCTGGGCTTCGGCCTTGGCACTCTTGGTGGTCTCAAGGGCAGAGGCAAGTTCGGTCGCTTGCGTTTTCGCTTCAAGCTCCAAACCCTCATGTTTTTTCATGAGAGCTTGCAGCTCCTGCTGCACCTCGCCGCATTGGACCCCAAGCTTTTCTCGCTCGGCGCGCTCCTCGGCCGTTTTCTTCTCGGCCTCAGCAAGCGCCTGCTTTAGGGTTGCCACCTTTGTTGCGGCCCCTACAATAGGCAGTACAATCCTGTTATTTCTTGCAATCAAGCCTTTCTATAGGCACATTTTAGTATTGAGGGTATTTCTTACCTTCCTTTTCCTCGAGTTGCCTTTTGGCAAGGCCGAGCTCCTGCTCGAACCGCTCGAAGTCCTTTTTCAGGACTTCCACCTGCGCAGTTAGTGCGGCGGTGGACAGCAGGGAAGCCTGCATACGCATATTCGACTTTTTATTGTTAGACTCCTGCGAAAATTATTAGATCCTCTATTCGGATTTTCTTTCCGAACACCAAACAAAGCATCAGGGGCTACTGTCTATGCGGTAATGAATTTAGCATATTTTTTTGCTTACCTGGAAGCCTGTTAGAAGGCTAGCGCAAGCTTCATTCAGTCCGCTCTTGGCGGACTGAACCCTTTGGACCACCGTACTCATAACAGTACGGTGCTCCTCGTCGATGGTGGCGCCTTCAAGCGCCTCCAGCAGATTATCCGGCGCCTCTGGCTGGACAGAGATCACCGGCTCAGACGGCTTACTCCTCTTGGAAGGAGTTCGCCCACCGCGAGCCAGGACGGTTGAGTCCGGCGCGGTGTCCGGCACAAAGCCGGATTTGGAGCCCTGGGGGGTTTCATCCCCTTTACTCCTGGGGTCCTGAGGATTGCCTTGCGGCTCCTCCAGGACCACCTCCTCCTGCCCTGTTCGGCGGGACGCCGCTTCGGCGTCGCCCGCCCTGCTGGGGGAGATCGCGGGCGGGACAGAGTCCATGTCCGACGAGTCCAGGGAGCCGCTCGACGAATCGTCGAGTGCGGCCCGGGGCAGGCTGCACAAGTAACGTTCGACGTTAGGGAAAGCCGCACATCAGGAAATACTAGGAGTCACTCTGGTATGTAAACACTTACGATTTCGCCGGACGCTTGGTCCTGTCCGGCCACTCCTTTCCGCCCTCTTCGGCGTCGTTGGAGTAGTCCGGCGGAGGGGTCTTCCTTTTCCTCGACCCCTCGGCCTCCCCCGTAGGGGCGGCCTTCTTCTTCTTCTCTCCCCCCACTGGGGGGGAGAGCTTTCTTGTTCCTCCTCATTCTCACGAGAGGAGGGCGTCGCAGGCTCGCCAGATGACGAGCTCGACACCACCATATTGCAGGCACTCTTTCGAGTCCCGGTGGTCTTCTTCTTCTTGACCTTCTTTTTCGGCACCACGTAAGGCGCCGGGGCCAGCAGCTTCTCTAGGAGAGCTGGGGCTTGGTCTTCGGGCAGAGGAGCCGGACAGTTGATTGGTTCGGCTATCTTCAACCACTTCTGTCAAAGACAAAGGGGTTTTTTAGATCCCGCGTAGAGTTAATCTATGAAGAAAAGCTTAACGAACTTGTCAAAGGTATAGATGGCTTACCTCGCCAGCGTCATGCTACGAGTTGTATCCGCGATCTTCAGAGGCGGATGTGGGGCACTCGGCGCCTTTGGTCAGCATCTTCCAGATGTCTTCATACGTCGTATCGAAGAGATTATTGAGGGTCTGGTGCTGCGCTGGGTCGAATTCCCACAAAGTGAAATCCCGTTGTTGGCACGGGAGGATCAGGCGAACGAGCATAACCTGGATTATGTTGACATGCCGGATCGGCTTGTTCACCAGGGACTGGATGCAAGTTTGCAATCCGGTCACTTCGTTCTCGTTGCCCCACGATAGGCCCGTCTCTTGCCAGGACTTGAGTCGCGTGGGGGGTCCGGATCGGAACACAGGGGCCGCGACCCATTTCGAGTCGCGTGGCTCGGTGATGTAGAACCACCCTGCCTGCCACCCCTTTAAGGTCTCCACAAAGGAGCCATTGAACCAGAGGGCATTGGCCATTCTGCCAGCCATAGCACCTCCGCACTCCGCCTGGGTGCCGGACACCACCTTAGGCTTGACGTTAAAGGTCTTGAGCCAGAGGCCGAAGTGGGGGCGGATGCGGAGAAAGGCCTCACACACGACGATGAATGCCGAGATGTTGAGGACGAAGTTCGGGGCCAGATCGTGAAAATCCAGTCCGTAATAGTACATGAGCCCCGGGACAAAAGGGTGGAGTGGAAAACCCAGTCCGCGGAGGAAATGGGGAAGGAAAACTACCCTCTCATTGGGCCTTGGGGTGGGAAGAAGCTGCCCTGCCTCAGGAAGCCGGTGCGGGATGTCCTTGGACAGATATCCGGCCTTCCTATGCTTTTTGATTTGACCCTCCGTGACGGAGGAAGCCATCCACTTGCCTCCCGCTCCGGACATCGCTGGGGTAGGTTGAGGAAGAAAGAGCGGACTTGGGCGTTGGAGCTTGAGTGCGCAAGAGATGGATGGGCAAAGGAGGAAGAAGGCGTAGGTGAAAGAGGTGGATCTTTATCCCCTTATATAGGCTGATGCCGTTATGCGTCCCCACCTACCTAATAAAACTCGCTTGCCGCTCAAGCGCCATGGTAAATGGCGCGGTTGGGTTACCCACGTCCGTATTAATGAGAATCCCGTTAAAAGGGGCACACGATCTCTGCTTTGACAAGACGTGCCAAGGAAACCGCCTCGTTGAACGTGCCGCGCTGGAACAGTAGAAAATAATCTAAACAAAAGGCTTGGTCGCAGTGTTATGACGCACTGCGGGATACGTCAGCAGATTTGATTTGTGTTCGCATTATTCTCTATATGGCAATACGTGGAAACTTGTTTTGCAGAGCCGGACACTATTTTTGGTGTTTATTATCTTCTTGAAGAACTTGGAGGAGGAACCCGCCTTGCAATGCCGAAGACAATTTGCGCACTGGACTCGTCGTCATTGAAGCCTGGTTCAGGGGCTACTGAGGGAGTCCTGGATTAGGGGGTGTTCAGATAGCCGGACTATACCTTCAGCCGGACTCCAGGATTATGAAGATACAAGATTGAAGACTTCGTCCCGTGTCCTGAAGGTTCTTTCCTTGGCGTGGAAGGCAAGCTAGGCGTGCGAATATTCAAGATCTCCTACCATTGTAACCGACTCTGTGTAACCCTAACCCTATCCGGTGTCTATATAAACCGGAGGTTTCTAGTCCGTAGGGCGACCACAATAACCATCATCATACCATAGGCTAGCTTCTAGGGTTTAGCCTCCTCGATCTCATGGTAGATCTACTCTTGTACTACCCATATCTTCAATATTAATCTAGCAGGAGTAGGGTTTTACCTCCATCGAGAGGGCCCGAACCTGGGTAAAATAAAGTGTCCTTTGTCTCCTGTTACCATCCGACCTTGACGCACAGTTCGGGACCCCCTACCCGAGATCCGCCGGTTTTGACACCGACAGAGAGGAACTTTAGTTGAAAAAAGATCGTGCCAAACGTAAGTTATCCTAAATAAACAAAGTATAATTCGAAATGGGTAAAATTGAGCTTTATTGTCTCTGCTTTTATATGCACGGAGCCCCTGGTATAGGGGTATACGGCTATTAAGCCTTCATCAGTTGAATGTTTATGCCGGACTCGTCTAGCCGTGTCCATGGTCTTAACGACCTGTTTAAGTGCTTTGGCAGGTGAAGTCGTTTTAGTGTGGGACTGTCAAGGCAGCCGCACAGTCTTCCGCGTGGGAGGCGCACTCAATGTTTTCCCTTTAATGAGATGATGCCTCGTGGACCGGGCATCTTAAGCGTAAGAGATGCATAATGCGGTATTACGTTAAAGCGGGCGAAAGCTTTGCGTCCCAGTAATGCTTGATAGCTGCTTGAAAATGGGGTGATATGGAAGGTTAACTTTTCGCGGCGGAAGTTGTCGGGGGAGCCGAACATAACTTCTAGCCGGAGAGAGCCCATGTAGTGGGCGTTCGGGCATGGCGTTACTCCTTAAAAGGAAGTGTTGTTATGGCGAATTTTTGTTGGGTCTATCCCCATGTTGCAGATTGTGTCCTGATATAGCAGGTTTAAACCTAAAACTAAAAAACAGAAAAAAAGGAGAGGTAGAGCTCACCTGGGCCGGTGGAGGAGGTGGCCGGTGGAGGAGGGGGGCGGGGCGGCCTGGGGCGGCGGCGCCGGTCCCAGGGCGGTGGGGCGCGGGGGGCCGGGGCGCCGAGGGGCCGGGGCGTGGCGGGGTGACGGGGCGGGCGGCCGGTGGAGCGACGGCGCCCGGGGCGGTGGGGCGCGGGGGGGCCGGGTCGCTGGGGGGCCTGGGCGCGGCGGCGCCGAGACGGGGCGAGGGGCCGGGGCGGTGGGGCGACGGGGCGGGGGGACGGTGGGGCGGCGGGGCGGTGGTGCGACAGGGCGGCGGCGAGTGGTGGGGGCGGCGGCGCGCGTGTGTGGGAGGGAAACAGAGAGATAGAGGGGGGTGGGGCGCGCCGGCCGTTAGATACGTTCCGTTAACCTTTGCCGTCCGCTATTGTGCGCTTTGCCGTCCGCTAGCGGACGGCAAAGAGGGGGATCGTTAAGTATTTTTTAACCAGCTCCTCAGTGGGGCCCCCTCCCACTTTGCCGTCTGCTAGCGGACGGCAAAGTTTCTTTGCCGTCAGCTAGCGGACGGCAAAGAACAGGCTGATGGCAAAGGCTTTCTTTGCCATCAGCCTGTTCTTTGCCGTCCGCTTTCAGGTAGCTGATGGCAAAGAGCTTCTTTGCCGTCCGCTAGCTGACGGCAAAGAGCTGGCAGATGGCAAACTAGCTGATTCCAGTAGTGTCAGGACATGTTTAAAGTGGAGTCCGTCGATTATTGGATCTAATATCAAGGAAGTCCAGCCTGATTTCCGGATACTTCTAGAGTAATCCTGATGGTCAAAGGTGATCGGTTTTAACAACCAGCAGCGAGACTCCTTTGGGATAGGCCGTGTGGCGCGTATCTCTATGGGCGCCACTCTTTTCGTCACGTGAAGCAAGTTTAGTATTTTGACTTCTTGTGGGAAATTCTTTTGTTTCCTGGTGCTCTACTTTTGGAGTTCTTCATCGTCCTCACTTGGTGTGTCGAGCCTCTTGTGTTCGGCGTTGAGTTTGCCGGATTTCTTGAAGACCCAACAATCCCTGTGGGTGTGGTTTGCAGGCTTCCCGGGAGTACTGTGTATTTGACATATCTTGTCCAAGATTTTGTTTAAATTGGATAGCTCATCCCTGTTATCCTTAAGGGGCGGATTTTGCGGTTCTGCCACGAGCTTTTGAATCCGGCTTTGACTGCCATGCTCTTTGGGTTGCTTCCCTTATTCCGGCGCTGGTCCTTGCTGCGTCGTGGTTTCCCATTTCCATCCCTGACTTCGAATGTATTTGGGTCACTGGTATTGCATCTTGCCAACCAGCTGTCCTCTCCCGCGCAAAAGCGGGTCATGAGGATTGTTAATCCGGCCATTGTTCTTGGCTTTCCTTGGCCGAGGTGTCTGGCGAGCCATTCGTCTCGAACGCTATGTTTGAAAGCTGCTAGGGCTTCGGCGTCCGGACAGTCGACTATCTGATTCTTTTTAGTAAGAAATCTATTCCAGAATTTCCTGGCTGATTCAACGGGCTGTTGAGTTATATGACTTAGATCGTCTGCATCCGGAGGGCGGACATAGGTCCCTTGAAAATTTGCCCGGAAAGCATCCTCGAGCTCTTCCCAGCTTCCAATGGTGTTTTCTGGGAGGCTCTTAAGCCAATGCCGGGCTGGCCCCTTGAGCTTAAGGGGTAAGTATTTATGGCGTGGAGGTCATCTCCTCTGGCCATGTGTATCTGGAGGATATAATCCTCAATCCGGACCCCAGGGTCTATCGTTCCGTCGTACGCTTCTATGTTTACGGGCTTGAATCCCGCTGGAAATTCATGGTCCAGCACCTCATCGGTGAAACATAGGGGGTGTGCGGCACCCCTGTATTTGGGTGTGCCGTGATGTTCGGATATTTGTGGTGTTGCATTGCTTACTAGAGCTTGCTTTCTTGGCCCGTAGAGAGATCTGGCAGGGCCATCTTTTCGATGCGAATCCTTGAGTGGATCGCGTGCCGGTTTGTGTGCGGCGTCGCTTGCTGTTCTATGCTAGCCATGGGGTCGTCTATCCGACCGGGTGGCTTTCTTATTTTTTGATTATCGGGGCTCTAAGGCCTCCTCGTCAAATTCATGCAGTAGCTTTCGCTTCGGATAGCTTTTTGTGCGGCGGCTACCACCGTATTTGTCTGCGGTCTTAAGTACTTTGCTCCATCTGATTCTGAGTGCATCTTCCGCAGTTTTGAGCTTCCGCTTCTGCTTTTTCACGCTACGCGCAGTGGCGACGAGCCTTTTGTGGAGGTTCCTCTGCTCTATGAGCTTATCGGGCGTAAGGTCTTCCGTACTATTGTTTTCGCCGGGGGCGGGTTGTTCGGTTTGTTTATCCAAGTTGCCATGTTCGGACGGTTGCCCGGAGGCATGTTCATTGTCCGCTGGCTCGTCCTGCTCTGTGGTTGGGTCTGTATGGCTAATGTCTTTGTCGAGGCGGGGCTTGGAGCGGCGCTTACGTCGCCGCTTTGATTGCTTTTCGAGTGAATGATCCCTCGTTGCATCCCTATGTTCCTCGTTGTCACTTCCTTTAGGTGTGTCCACCATGTATACATCATGAGATGAGGTGGCTTTCCAGTGCCCTATAGGTGTTGGTTCATGTTTATCTCCTACATCGTCCTCCATACCGTCGATGTCTTCGGAGTCGAAGTCGAGCATGTCGTTTAAATTATCGACAGTGGCTACGAAGTGGGTGGTGGGTGGGCATCGAATATCTTCGTCGTCCGATCCCAATCCTGCCGGTCATAGTCCGTCAAGGACTCCCCTGACAAAGAGAGAGACCTGAGTGAATTCAGAATGTCGCCGAAGGGCGAGTGCTGAAAGATATCTGCGGCGGTGAATTCCATGATCGGCGCCCAATCGGATTCGATTGGTAGGAGAGCGGAGGGCTTGGAGTCCGAAGAGGAGTCCGGCTCCTTGGAGTCACGGGCTTCGCAGTGGATAGGGCTGGTGTTCGGCTCGACCGCCGTAGAGACCGCAGCCCCTGAGGCGGTGTCCAACCACCCGTCCTTGATCGGCGCTGTTGGCTCCGAACTAAGGGTCGGAGCTAATGTGGGTGCGGCCTCGAGGGCACTGTTCGGCAGCAGAGCTAGATCATGCCTATCGTGACAGTGCGGCACGCTCGGCTGTTGCTCGAATCCGTCGAAGATCAAGTCTCAGCGGATGTCAGCCGTGTAGTTCAGACTTCCAAATCTTACCTGATGGCCAGGGGCGTAGCTTTCAGTCTGCTCTAGATGGCCAAGCAAATTGGCCCGCAGTGCGAAGCTGCCGAATACGAAGATCTGTCCGGGTAGAAAAGTCTCACCCTGGACCACATCGTTGTTGATGATCGGAGGATCCATCGGGCCTAAAAGTGACGACACAGAGGAACTCTCAATGAAAGCACCAATGTCGGTGTCAAAACCGGCGGATCTCGGGTAGAGGGTCCCGAACTGTTCGTCTAGGTGTATGGTAACAGGAGACAAGGGACACGATGTTTTTACCCAGGTTCGGGCCCTCTCGATGGAGGTAAAACCCTACTCCTGCTTGATTAATATTGATGATATGGGTAGTACAAGAGTAGATCTACCATGAGATCAAGGAGGCTAAACCCTAGAAGCTAGCCTATGGTATGATTGTTGTTCTCTCCTACGGACTAAAACCCTCCGGTTTATATAGACACCGGAGGGGGCAAGGGTTACACAGAGTCGGTTACAATGGTAGGAGATCTACATATCCGTATCGCCAAGCTTGCTTGCCACGCCAAGGAAAGTCCCCTCCGGACCCGGGATGAAGTCTTCAATCTTATATCTTCATAGTCCAGGAGTCCGGCCGAAGGTATATTCCGGCTATCCGGACACCCCCTAATCCAGGGCTCCCTCAATCACCATCCTCCATGTCCAACCCAATGATGCTGAGGTCCACAAGGCTATGCCAAAGAGGTTGTACACTCGTTGCATCACTTTGTTTCTCCATTCCTCTGTTCTTCCAATTCATGTGAGCCAAACACACAGGTTGACTGAAATCCTATGTTTCCAAATGCTCTGTTTTGCACGTGCATTCCTATCCTATTCCTGTGTTTTTCCTGTCCCTGCGTTTATAGAATCCTCCAATTCTAAGGAGCCCTTACAGATTTACTTCATTTTCAGATAGGCGTCAAGGAAAACTCTGTGTGTTATGTCCTACTCCTGCCGTGCCGTCAACCACCCCACCTGAGGTGCACCATCGACAGAAGTGTTCACTGCAGCATAGATCCCCCCTGCAGACTTCCTTTCGCCGCCTCAGATCATCTTCCCTGTTGCCGGCAGCCACGCCAACCGGATTACCATCACCAACTGAGCAGATGAACCTGAGGACTACACAGTTCCGAAAGAGAGGTCGCAGTCTTTCGTGTTTGCCTACGTTATACATCGGTTATTATTACCTGCTACTTTATCATTCAATCTTGAGTTTTGAATTGCCCATGGGTCTCATATCGAGCCAGCAATGAATAGTATCTGTCTACTATCTGGTTCATCTGGGGTCTTCTATGTGGTTCATGTTGGGTGGGCAATAAACAATAGATGATCCATTGTCTATCTTTTTAAACTGAAGCTATAATCTACCTGGTATCATTAGTTCTGGATCCATCCACTCGTTTGCTACCATTAGTCTTGATTTTTGCATGCACCCCTTAGGCCTTACAAAATCTAACTATTTTTTTATTATGCATGTCAGATATTGTACACAATCATACTGAACATGTAGAGAAAAAGAGAAGACCGTTGTGTGCGAATATAATGTCATGCAGACGCCGCTCCATGGTGGGCGAAGTGCCCCCCACCCTCCTGCATTTCCAGATTGTATTCCAGAGGAAGATAACTGTTCAGATGGAGATTCAGAAGGAGCCGACCACGCCTGTTTACCACCTGAGGTGTTTGCTCTAACCTGGCATGCTGATGTTGGTCATATCATGCATATGGCGCCTTGCATTGCTTACATTATACATCTTATATGTCATCAGCTTAGTTTAGATTTGCTTTGTGTGAATGCCACATGTTTGGTTTCTATATCAGACTCCCACCATTCCTAAATATTTGTCTTTTTAGAGATTTCAACAAGTGACTACATACGGAACAAAATGAGTGAATCTACACTCTAAAATATGTCTTTATACATCCGTATGTGGTAGTCCATTTGAAATCTCTAAAAAGACAATTATTTAGGAACGGAGGGAGTATATGGGAATTATGCAATGCCATCTTCTTTAGCCAGGCATCATATATGTGAATCATGCAATGCCATCCTGTTTAGCCAGTCATCGTATATGTGAATTGTATCATGCCATATTTTTTTCCATAATGTATTCCATTTGTCAACAATGTTTATACATTCATCTACTCTTCCTGTGCATCAGCCATTTGAGTCGGTCATTGGAAAATCTGGACTGAAAACAAGGTCTTCTGAGCAATCAGTGCTACCTGTCGATGCAGATTTCTTGCTGGTTACAGATAGCTCCTCAGAGGAGGATTCAGAGAGAGATGACTAGTCATATTCCCCTCTCCCCGAGGTGCATGCTCTAACTTGGCTGGGTTATATTGCTCATATCTTGCATATCTTGCATTGCCATGCCATCTGCTTAGATTAGACATGCTTTGTGTGAATGCCTCCTGTTTGCTTCCTATATCAGATATGTGAATTATGCAATGCCATGTTTTTCAGCCAGTTATCATATATGTGAATTTTGCACCGCCATGGAGCCAGGCATCATATATGTGAATTATCTCATGCCATCTTTTTTTTCGTTAAAGATTCCATTTGTCGACAATATGTGTATATTGAACTACTCTTCATGTGTATCAGCCATTTGAGCCGGTTATGGAAAAATCTGGAGTGAAAACAAGGTCTTCAGAGCAGGCAATGGTAGCTGTTGAAGCATATATCTCGATGGTTACAGGGAGCTCCTCAAAGGAGGATTCAGAGACAGATGACCTGTCCTATATCCCACCTGAGGTGTATGCTCTAAGTTGCAATATTTATATTTCTCATATGATGCATATGGTGTCTTGCATTGCTTAGTTTAGACATCATATGCACACTATTGAATTCTGTCTGCTTAGTTTAGAGATCATACATGCGAGTGCCAGTTGCTTAGTACTCCCTCCTTTCCGGTTTATAAGGCTTATCTCAAAATTTTAGTTTTCCCATTTTATAAGGCTCAATTTGATTGTTCCCCATCACATGTTCAGATTCCAAGGTGCATTAAATCATTGCATGCAAGTATTAAGAGAAAATTGACCAATGCATGTACTTTATGCATGCATGCATTGCAATTAATGCATTGGTAAACATAATTTTTTGAGGAAAACAAGAGCATTAATTGGGTGCTTTTGCAAACTACAAAAAGTATTCCACCACTCACCATCTACCTTGGTTGGTGAGATTTTTGAATTGAGCCTTATAAACTGGAAAGGAGGGAGTATATGAATCAATTATGTCAATTATATCATGCCATCCTGTATACTTAGACAACATGTATGTGAATTATTTCATCCCAACCTATTTTAGAAAGACATCATATAGTTTTGTCATGTCATCCTATTTAGGTACTCATCATATGTTGAATTATGCCATTATATCCTGTTAAGTTATCCATCATATATCTGAAACTGTGTCATGCTATCCTGTTTAGTTAGGCATCATATATGTGAAATTGTGTCATGCTGTCCTGTTTGGTTAGACAACATACATGTGAATTACCACATTTGTCTATCATACAATGTCTGTACGTTCAATTTCTTTTCTTGTTTATCAGCCATTTGAATTGGAGGGGGTGATGGCAGTATCTAAGGGAGCAAAAACCCGTTCTTCACAAAAGACAGTGCTACCCGTTGATGCAGATAGAACCATGGTTGTACTGGCCCACAAACTAGCCCCACCACACATAATCAAGACTCTTCCAGATTGCACACTTACACCGTTTGGCAGAGAACCAGCTACAACCCATCTAACCGCAACCCCAGCGGATAGTAACCCACTTATACTTGACAAAGCACCATGTCCACCACAGAGTACCCCCACACGAGCAGTTTGTAAAGCTACTGCAGTGCCCAAAGCACGAAGACCACCACAGCTAACCCAAACTCCACGTTTAAAGCAGAAGAGCAACTATTCTCAGGTCAGATTTCGTAGCTATGATCCATACTCCTTTGCTGTTGCATCAGCCGTATTTGATGACGCTATGAAAACGGCCCAACGAATTAACGGACCACAAACGGGCCAATTGTAACCACGGGCTGAATTTGAGCTGGCTGATGAAGTTTCTTTGAATGGAACTGCCACGCTTCACACCTGGTGACTAGTGTCGTCGCATCCTGGAGGGCGGTGGGCCAGAAGAAGCCTCGCCGAAATGCCTTGCCGGCAAGGGCTCTTGACCCTATGTGGGATCCACATATGCCCCCGTGTATCTCCGCCAACAGCCCCAGTCCTTCCTCCCAGGGGATGCACTTCAATTTCACGCCGTTCGGCCTCTTCCTGTACAAGACGTCATCGACGAACTGGTACATAGTAGAGCGACGGGCTACCTTTTCCGCTTCTTCCTGCTCCTCAGGAAGTTCCCCTGTTTGGAGGAATCGGATGGTATGTTGTGCCCACGCTGGAGCCTGGGGCTCGACGGCGAGGACTAAAGGCATTTCCTCCGCTATAGGAGTGGCTATCTCGACGGCAAGAGCTTGATGCTCCGCCGGAGCTAACCGTCCCACGGCGGGTTCTGTGTTCCCGGCAGCGTTCTTGCCGGCGGCTCCGGGGAGCTCGGCGGGAAAGTACTTGCCGGGCCATGATTTCCTCCTCTTGTTTTGCTCTGTTGATGGATCAACGGAGGGCTAAGTTAGCTGAAGCACAAAGGTACCTGGTTCCACAGGTACCTTGAGCGCAGCGCGTTTTGACAGGTAATCGGCAATATCGTTCTCCGCTCAGGGAACGTATTCTGCCTGTATACCGTCAAAACGCTCTTCCAGCTTTCTCACTTCATCGATGTAGGCCTTCATCAACAGGCTCTGGTAATCTTTGTTGACTTGCTTGACGACAAGCTGCGAGTCGCCCCTGTCGATGAGTTTCTTGATTCCGAGGTCCGCCGCGATCCTGAGACCGGCAAGCAGCCCTTCATACTCAGCCGTGTTGTTTGTTGACGCCTCCCCGGGGAAGTGCATCTGGATCACGTACTTGAGGTGCTCTCCGGTGGGCGCGACGAGGAGTACGCCCGCCCCGGCACCCTGTAAGGAGAAAGCCCCATCAAAGTACATGATCCAGTCGCAACTTGCCTCCTTGTCGGGGAGAACAGTCTCTTGGATTTCTTCGTCGGGCGTCGCGGTCCATTCTGCAATGAACTCCGCCAGGACTCGGCTTTGAATCGTCGAGGTACTCTGAAACTTGAGGCCAAAGTTGGACAGTTCCAGTGCCCATTCTATGATTCTTACCGTTGCGTCTGGATTGTGAAATATCCGTTGTAGAGGGAGGCGAGTGACGACAGTGATTTCGTGCACCTGGAAGTAGTGATGCAGCTTCCTTGAGGCCATAAGGAGGCCGAAGAGCAGTTTCTGCACACCGGAGTACCTTGATCTAGCCCCCCGCGGGAGGGAACTAACAAAGTAGACTGGGTGCTGCATCATTTTCTTCTTTGGCGGCACTCCAACTGGCTGTGTCGTCTCCGCATCGGTGGCATCGGGCTCCGTCGCTGCTACTACCTCGTCATCAATCTCTCTCTGCGCCACTAGTGCGGCGCTGACCACCTGGTTCGTTGCCGCCAAGTATAGCAGCAACGGTTCCTGTGGCCTAGGCGCAACTAGTATCGGCGCGGAGGAGAGGTACCTCTTTAAATCTTCCACCGGGCCCGCCTTTTTCAAGATCTTGAAGAAGGGAAGGGCGCGCTCGGCAGACTTGGAAAGGAACCTGCCCATGGCGGCGATGCAACCAGCAAGCCGACGCACATCCTTGACTCGCTTGGGTGCTTCAATCTGCTCTATAGCTTTGATCTTGTCCGGATTGGCCTCTATCCCACGCTGTGACACAAATAACCCGAGAAGCTTGCCGGACGGGATGCCGAAGACGCACTTCTCAGGGTTCAGCTTGAGATTGATCTTGCGCAGGTTTGCAAATGTTTCTTGTAAATCCGGTATGAGGGTTGCCCTGTCCTTCGTTTTGACCACTATATCATCCATATAAGCTTCCATATTTCTATGGAGCTGGGGTTCAAAACCAATCTGAACCGCCCTTGCAAACGTTGAACCAGCACTCTTCAACCCGAAAGGCATCCACATGAAACAATACGTACCACATGGGGTGATGAATGCCGTTTTCTCTTCGTCTTCTCTTGTCATGAAGATCTGGTGGTAGCCGGAGTAGGCACCGAGGAATGACAACAGATCACACCCAGCTGTGGAGTCAACAATCTGGTCGATGCGCGGCAACGGGAAGGGATCTTTGGGACAAGCCTTATTGATATCTGTGTAATCAATACACAGCCTCCACCTCCCATTTGCCTTGCGCACTACCACGGATTGGCCACCCACGTTGGATGGAGCACTCCTCTTACCAAACCCACTGCTTCCAGCTTCCGGATCTCCTCTGTGATGAACTCTTGTCGTTCCAAAGCTTGTTTCCTGACCTTCTGCTTGACGGGCCGCGCATGAGGACAGACAGCAAGGTGGTGCTCAATCACCTCCCTGGGAACGCCGGGGATGTTGGAAGCTTGCCATGCAAACACATCGACATTCGCCCGCAGGAAGGTGACGAGCATGTCTTCCTATTTGTCGACAAGGGTGGAGTTTATGGTAAAAGCTCCTCTCGTGCCGTCCTCATTGACAGAAACATTCTTGGTTCCCGGCGGTATGGCCCTGGACTTCTTGTTTCCGCCAGTGGAGCTCTCTAGCACGTCCTCGACGGGAGCGCTACACTCCGAGGAGGTGCGCTTGCCGGAGTGGGTGTCCGAGGTCTCACCGGTCTTCTTCTTCTTCTTCCCTCTCGGGGTCCCAGCGGCAGGAGCAAGTGCCCTAGTGGCGGCAGCTGCTGCAACTGCTTGCTGGTATAGTTGGTCAACGCAAATCAGCGCATCTTTCTTATTGGAGGGGATGGCGATGATCGCCACAGGTCCTGGCATCTTCAGGGTGTTGTAGGCGTAGTGTGACGCCACCATGAACTTGGCCAGCGCTAGGCGACCAAGGATCCCGTTGTAGGGCAAGGGGATGTTGGCAACATCAAACACGATGCTTTCTGTCCTATAGTTTAGATCACTCCCAAAAGTCACGGGCAGCGTGACCTTTCCCTTGGGCTGACTTCTTCCCGGGTTGACCCCCTGAAATGTGCCCGTTTCTTCGAGGTCTCCATCAGGAATCTGCAGCTTCTCGATCACGGTAGGTGAGATTAAGTTCAGACCGGACCCGCCATCGACTAGCATCTTTGTCACCTTGAGGTTGCGTATTGTTGGTGAAACCAACAACGGCAAGCACCCGACCGAAGTAGTGCGATCAGGGTGATCCTCAGTGTCAAAAATGATAGGTGTGCTGGACCACTTCAGCGGCCTTTGGGCACCCAACGATGGCTCTGCCGCTGTAATCTCACATGCCCATTGTTTAAGCTGGCGGTGAGAAGAATGCAGCGAGGCGCCGCCATCGACGCACATGGCCTCCGCAGCTTTCTGAAACTCTTGGTTGCCAGACTCATCGTCCTCTTCGTGATCATCGTCTTCTGGCTTTTTGTCATGGCCCCGGGCGGGCCTCTCCTGCTGTTTAACTTTGCCGCGACGGCCCGCTTGGCCGTCACGCTTCTTGTCGGACCCCTCAGCACCGTCCTGGCCTTTCTCCTTGTCCCGCCTCTCATATTCAGCCCTCTGCTTCTCAGCAAGGAGCTCAACCTGTTTGGCAGTTCTGGAGATCATGGCCTTTGGTGCGATGGATCCTGCAGTATCGCTTGTCGGAGTTTCCTGGCTTCTCGGCAGCCGCCAAGGCCCGGCAGGCGACACATCCGGCAATTTCCTTGCCGGGGTCATCTGCCTTGGTTTTCTTGGTGGAGCCAGTGTCATCAGATCCCTCGACGGCAAGCACGGCTTTACCTTTGCGCTTCCTGTTGCAGCGTCGGCCTTTCTTTGCCGGGGTGGCAGTATCCTCATCTGAGGAGTCGGTTTCCACGCCAGCATCTTCGTCGGGGTACTTCCTTCCCTATTCAGCTCGGGCACATCTGTCAGTAAGAACATAGAGTTCTACCACATCTTTCACCTTGTTCATTGCCAGCTCTTCGCGCATCTTGCGGTTACTCACGTTCTGATGGAACGCGCTGATGATAGCGGCAGCGTGAACATCAGGGATATCGTATTGTAGCCGGCTGAACCTCTGTATATACTTGCGGAGACTCTCGCCTCCCTTCTGGGGAATGACGTGCAGGTCGCTTGCTTGGCCATGGGCTTGGTGGCCTCCTGTAAAGGCACCCACAAACTAATGGCACAGATCCGACCAGGAGGAAATAGAGTCCACCGGCAAGTGCATCAACCATGACATGGCGTTGGGTTTAAGAGCCAATGGAAAGTAATTCGCAAGCACCTTATCGTCGCGGGCTCCGGCAGCTTGCATCGCGATGGTGTAGATGCTGAGGAACTCAGACGGGTGGGTCTTGCCGCTGTACTTTTCGCCAACGTCAGGTTTGAAGGTGCGGTGAGTGGGCCACTGGAACTGCCGCAACTCACGGGTAAAAGCCGGACAGCCTACCTCGTAAGGTAGGCCTCCAGGGCTCTCCGGGGCCGGGTGGTTCACAGCAGGCCCTGCTCGCCTGTCCGACTGGTGACGCGCTCCACGCCGGTGCTCGATAGTGGTTCGAGCGTCTTCATGTTCTCGTTCCCGAAGAACTTGGCGCTGGTCACAGTGGGTCCGTGGGTCAGACGACGCTATGGAGACGTCGTCGCCCGCAACATCGCGACGAGCTGGCGTCCGTGGTACCGGACGAGGAGGAGGCGAATGCACCATGGTTGCGGCGCCGCCGCCTTTCCCGCCACTAGTGCGTGGAAATCTGCCGGAGCATCGACCCGGGGGCTCCACCGGACCCGGTTCGTCTTTGTTGGCCACTGCAACAAGGCTTCGGATAGTGGCTCTCGATTCGTCAAGTTTCCCCGTAGTGGGAGGAAAGTCGAGGAGCAACTGCGCGCGCCAGGGCTTCTGCTGGCGTTGGTGGCAGCGAAACCTGCACGGATCGCGACGCGCTTCGACTTGTGACCATGTGAGAAGGAGCTCTATCACGACCCCGCGGTCGCATGCCATCTTCACCAGCACGTTGGCGAGCAGGCAGGTCTTCTACGTCCCGGGAGTGGCGCTCGGGGCTCTTCCCGCGGCGACGCCCGGGGTCATCGGCGTGATTACGTCGTTCGTCGCGCGCCGCCTGAGAGGAGTGCGCTGTTGGCGCCGGCATGGGAGTCTCGGAAGCCCTTGCGTCGCCTTCGGGCAGGGTGGCAGCGATCTTGGAAGGCCTCGCGCCACCCGCCGAGGGCCTGGCTCCGTCTTTGGATTTGGCGGTGTGCGGCCCGTTACCAGGCGCACAAGCATGGCCGCCTCCCAAACTCCGGCTGCTGGGACGGTGTTGGTGTTCGCGGGCGGCGCCCCGGGTCCTTTCTGCGACCGGTCCGCTGGTCGCCCACGTCGGGACGGGATGTCCGGCTTCCTACTGGCCAACCGCCACCGTCGTCTTCTTCTTGGGCGCCATGATGATGAAGAGGCGCTGGACTAACTGCTAGAGCCGATTCTCACAACTGTGCCCGCCACCTGGCGCGCCAAAGATGTCGGTGGGGAACGACACCTATGGGATCACAAGAATCCCTACTACGGTTAGCGGGGCGAGGGGTCGTGAGAAGAGCGGATCAAACAGATAGCACATGGTTCGTTTATCCTGGTTCGGGCCGCGAGGATGCGTAAAACCCTACTCCTGCTTTGGTGGATTGTATATCTATGTTCTTGAGCTAGCTATGGGGCGTGAGGAGCTCCAAAAAGCCGAATCCTCCTCCTGGTCGCCTTGGGCCTCCTTTTATAGGAAAAGGGGTCGCTAGAGTGGCACACAGGAGGTGGAAAGGGTACAGTAACGCGAGGTTATCCCTTGCATTACATGACAAGGCGCATTCAATGCGTCTTGCTTAGGTGTCGTCGCTTTATCGGGGACGGGGGAGAGACTTGTCTCGTCCGTCGCCGCTCCTTCTTGTGTCGACACGCGCCCTGGCCAGTGGTGCCTGCGATGCCATGTAGGTAGGCACGCAGCTGAGGTGGTGCAGTGGTGGGTCTCCATGAAGATCTGCATGCCGCCACGCACGTGCCTGCCCAGCTGGTTGGGTCGGCAGCTGCATGCGCACGGTGGTGGAGGTTTAGTCGGCGTGGGCCTGATGGTGGCCCTGCGGGTGTTCACGGCAAGGGCCTTGCTGTGGGCCCTGGCAAGGATCTTGCCGGGGAGCCTGCTGTCATCCCCGGCAAGGCGTTTCCGGGGGCCTTGTGGTCCTCCTTGGCTGGGATCCCGCCAAGGGTCGTCATCTTCCATAGTGTGTATCTGATCTTGAACGTCTTCACAAAGATCTGCATGCCACCACGGGGATGTCTCCCGATGTAACGCCCTCGATGCGGCTATATCTCCCACGTGTCGAAGCACGACTTGGAGGCATAACCGCATTGAAAGCAATGTTGCAAGTGAGGTAATCTTCACACAACCCATGTAATACATAAGGGAAAGAGATACATAGTTGGCTTACAATCGCTCCGACTGAAAATGGAAGGAATTAGAATCATGAACTTGGCAAAATGAAAGCACCTGGATGAGACTCCGGTTAAGAGAGGAACGATAGACACAACACTCCAGTTAAATCGATAAGCAAGCAAAAGGACATGATCTTGACAAAACAAGATGATGGGCCGAAGAGAGCAACATCACAATGCCTCCGGAAGAAAATAATAGAAGCTAGATGATTGGAAGAAAAGAACGCAGAAGAGAATGACAACTTCAACCACAATTGAATTTATAAAGCATCTTTCCAAGAAGGTTAGAACAGAGTTGTTGGAAAAACAACAACGAGACGAATAAGCTTGTAGTGGGCTTATGGCAAACATCTCAAAATGATGAGGTGACAACCGACCACTAATGAAAAACATTGATTTGATTGAGAGCGCCAACGAGATGAAAAACTTCTTCACCGAGATGATAGAGAGATAACTTGGAACATTGATAAGCACCACAAATAGCAACATTACCAATGGAAGGCTTTAGGTGAAATATAACCCAAGATAACTCCAATGAAGAAACGATGGGTTTACTTATCTCATTCTTGACAACATGTGAATCATGAACCACGAAGAGACGTTTCAAGAGTGATATAACACCACCTCAAAATAAGGTAGAAAGAATTGCACTTTGGAATGCAAGATGAAGAATGCTTGATCTCCTCAAAACAAACATGTGTTGAGCACCATGTTTATATTAGAGTATAGCTTGACGCATCTTGACTCCGAGAGAAATCTTGATGAACAAATCGAGAATGAAAGAAATCCTTGATGAACCATCATGTAGAGTCTCCATGAAGAACTCCGATAATAAAAGGATGATATAAAGAAAGAGAAGTTGACAACACAAGGTGGAGCCTTGCAATGATTTAGATGGATCTTCGTGATGATGAGAGCTTGGCACTCCGGGAAAAGAAAAGATGAAACAATTGAAACCGAGAATTTATTCATCATGAATAAACTCCGAAAGGAGGAATTAATCACTTGGATGAAACAAGAACAAGAATTATGTTATGCGCATCCTTCACCAATTAAATTGATGACAAGCAATGGATTTGACATACCACTTATTCTCGTAGAAAGGATCAAGAGAGATATAGCACAAACTTAGAAAATTCTTCAACGATCCGCCGGTAGGATTTGGAAAGAACGAATGAATTGATATGATAACCAAGGAAGAGAACTCTTGAACGAACCACCGTAAGAATAGTGAATGAAAGTAGCAAAGGCACAATTCACCGGGAAGAATTGGAAAATGAACGAAGATACTTGAGTGGATTTAGATACAAATGAACGAATAGATCATGAGCTGATTATAGAATACTTGAATGATGCACCGGTATGATTTGGAGAACGAGAGCTGAAAGCTCGAATGAATAATTCTGAGATGATGGGCTCCGGAGAATCAAACTGAAAAGACTCCTGAAATGCTCTGGATGGGTGAAAATTATTCTCACAATCGAAAACAATTATGAGAGGATGGCAACAAACTAGGACCATGAATCTTGAAGAGAATGGAGCAAGATTAAAGAGAAACTCTTCTTCGGTCTTCAAATGTTGAGAATGACGATGAGAAACACCACCATGAATTGTTGAGGCACTCCGGAATGAGAATTGGAAAGGTTGAACCAATGATGAAAAGAATATGAAAGCTCTTGGGGAAAAACATTTGACTGATGGTAAATCATTCTTACGTCAAACTTTTAAATGAATTTGAGAATAACTCCGGGAGAATTAGAAGAGTCAGGTAGGATCCTGGGAAAAGACCTATGGGTTAGGGCCTACTCAAAAGAAACACCGTTGAACGATTGCTTGAAAAGAGAGATTGCACTGGTTGAATTAAATGGCTTGAATGAGATAACAATCTCGAGATATCTTGAACGAATTAGAAATGAAAACACAAATCTCCTGAGATATCTTCAGCACACTAGAACAAATGGAAAGCGAGAGGTGAATGATTAATTGGTGCACCGGAATTGGAAAGCATTGTGAAAAGAGGAAAAGGGATAAGATCAACACCGAAATCTTGAATTAAATCCACCGGAGAAGAAAAGAACGAAGATTGATGAACTTGAAGCTCCGTTAGAATCTTCATGGGAAATCACCGGATAAGAACATTGAAAGAAAAGAATGAAGAGACTTCCATCAATAAAAAGGATACTTAATTGAGAAATCTGAGTCCTTGAAGAAAGAGGGTGGGAGGGCGGGAAAATCAAAGACAATTTGGGACGGATGAAACAAGCAACGTTGGGAAAAACTGAGAGGTGATCTTGTGAATGTAGAAATGATCGGATCCACTTGAAGAGAAGCACACCGGTTGGAAAGAATTGAAAAGACAAACTCAATGATCAAGAGGGATTAGTATTCACATAGAAATATGAGAACACTTTTTAGGAAAGGTATGGAGTCAACACTTGACTTCGAAGCAACTCGAATACCATAAAACAAAACAAAAACAAAGGATTTGGCTTGCAGAATAAGCCGGAAACAAACATATGATAGATCCTACATCGTATCATGTGTCTGTTGGAAAGATAATCTAGGAGCTACTTGAATTCCCACCTATAAACTCCCGAAACTTTCTGGTTATGCAATCAGGTGTTGGGGATACAGGGGACACAAAATATATCACCCAAACTAACAATACCTAGATCCAGCTGTATCCATCCTTCAACACATAACCAAGAAACCTTCGGAAATCGTCTACCTCAACCTTCGAAAAGCATCCGTTGTACGAGTCATGGAAATACTCCCGCACTCGCCTCAGTATTGGGCTATCAGGGTTATCTCACCAACAACTGTACAAAAGAGATTTTCGACGTCGGCGTACTAAACTCAGGTATTCCAGAACCGCAACGATAACATTATGACGACAACACCTCAGAGCTCAACTCCCCGGGACACCTCCACTAAACCCCTGCTGACAGGAGGCACCAAGACAATGTTGTCATCACAAAACCATCGGAACAATTCTAAGATACCCGCGTGATCCTAAAAAAAAATTTAGTGAAATTTGAGGAGAGAAGAGTCAAAACTCTACGTCAGGATGCCTTACCAGAGCGATGGGGAGACTGGGAAGTAAAAAGAATTCCTAAACTCTCCGACATATATAATCCTAAGACTCAAAACATTTTTCTAGACACAACTCGGCCGCTAAAAACGATCAATCAGTGGGGGCTCCTAAGGTCGGGGAAGACTCTGATACCAACTTGTAACGCCCTCGATGCGGCTATATCTCCCACGTGTCAAAGCACGACTTGGAGGCATAACCGCATTGAAAGCAATGTCGCAAGTGAGGTAATCTTCACACAACCCATGTAATACATAAGGGAAAGAGATACATAGTTGGCTTACAATCGCCACTTCACACAATACATGAGTAAAACATTACATCATACAAATACAATCAAGGTCCGACTACGGAACCAAAATAAAAGAAGACTACCCCAAATGCTACACAGATCCCCGATCGACCCCAACTGGGCTCCACTACTGATCAACTGAAACGAAACAACACAATGAACAAGGTCTTCATCGAGCTCCTCCTTGAGCTCGGGTGTGTCACCTGCACGGTCTCATCGGCACCTGCAAAATGGTTTTGGAAGTATCTGGTGAGTCACGAGGACTCAGCAATCTCACACCCGCGAGATCAAGACTATTTAAGCTTATAGGTAGGGTAAAAGGTATGAGGTGGAGCTGCAGCAAGCGACTAGCATATATGGTGGCTAACATACGCAAATGAGAGCGAGAAGAGAATGCAAAAGCACGATCGATGAACTATGATCAAGAAGTGATCCTAGAACAACCTACGTCAAGCATAACTCCAACACCGTGTTCACTTCCCGGACTCCGCCGAGAAGAGACCATCACGGTTACACACGCGGTTGGTGTATTTTAATTAAGATCAACTTTGGGTTTTCTACAACCGGACATTAACAAATTCCCATTTGCCACATAACCATGGGCACGGCTTTCGAAAGTTCAAACCCTGCAGGGGTGTCCCAACTTAGCCCATTATAAGCTCTTGCGATCAACGAAGGATATTCCTTCTCCCCGGGAAGACCCGATCAGTCTCGGAATCCCGGCTACAAGACTTTTCGACAGTAATAAAACAAGTCCAGCAAAGCCGCCCGATGCGCCGACAATCCTGATAGGAGCTGCACATATCTCGGTCTCAGGGCAACACCAGATGAGACAGGCTACGAGTAAAACCAGGCCTCGAGTTTCCCCGCGGTGGCCCCGCAGGCAGCTCGGTTCGGACCAACACTTAGACAGGCATTGGCCCGGGGGGGGCTAAATAAAGATGACCCTCGGGCTGATCAAACCCAAGGGAAAGGGATAGGTGGTAGGCAAATGGTAAAACCAAGGTTGGGCCTTGCTGGAAGAGTCTTATTCAAAGCGAACTGTCAAGGGGGCCCCATAAATCACCTGACCGCGTTAGGGACGCAAAATCCGGGAACATAACACCGATATGACGGAAACTAGGGCGGCAAGAGTGGAACAAAACACCAGGCATAAGGCCGAGCCTTCCACCCTTTACCAAGTATATAGATGCATTAATTAAATAAGATATATTGTGATATCCCAACAAGTAAACATGTTCCAACAAGGAACAACATCTCCATGTTCCAACAAGGAACAAACTTCATCTTCACCTGCAACTAACAACGCTATAAGAGGGGCTGAGCAAAGCGGTAACATAGCCAAACAACGGTTTGCTAGGACAAGGTGGGTTAGAGGCTTGGTTTAACAATATGGGAGGCATGATAAGCAAGTGGTAGGTATCGCAGCATAGGCATAGCAAAAGAGCGAGCATCTAGCAAGCAAAGATAGAAGTGATTTCGAGGGTATGGTCATCTTGCCTGCAAAGTTCTCAGAGTTGTCGAAAACTTGATCCTCGTAAGCGTCCTCAACAGGTTCCTCGTACACGTACTCGTCTCCCGGCTCTACCCAAAGCAAGAACACAAGCAAAGGGGACAAACATCAATCACGATGCAATACGCAAGCAACATGATGCAAAACATGGCATGATATGCGAGATGTGGTATGCAATGCATATGCGTGCTCCGGAAGGAAAAAAGATGAACCAAGCATAATCTTGGCAAACCAAGTATGCCACTGGATAGGTGAGATGATTTCGGTTGAGATCGATATAAAGATCACCGGAATCGGATGCACGGTTTGCAAATGACAAGCAAAACAAGAATGGCCCGATTCTGCCATTAACATCATGATGCTACTTAGCAAGCAACAAGAAACTAAGCTACTGCACCCAAACGTGCCAACAAAGCATATGACAGTAATCTACTCAAGAAGCTTGACAAAAGATGAACACTGAGCTACGGCTAAAACACATCATACCAGGTTAAAACAAGCATGGCAAAAGTGCAAAACATAACAGGTTCACAGACTTCGTGAAAATAGCAACATGCCAGAAATCAACAACAGGATGACATGTTTAGAGCAAGCAAACAACAAGCTATAGGAACATAATATAGCAAAGCAAGGCATGGCATGAATCTACAATTTGATATGCTATACGCCCAAAACGGAGCCACGGGTGCAAAGATATGATGTGATGAACAATGCTAAAAGTATTAGGGACTTGGGCAGAAAACGGGGTCAACCTCTAGGGTTTCCAGATCTGGATCGGGCGGCACGGATCCCGAGGATCGCCGGAGACGGGGAAGAAGGCGGCGGCCAGCGGGGAACGGGGCGCTGGATGGCCGGGGAGGCGCGGGACGGCTCGGCGAGGCGGCGGGGAGGCGGCGCGCGGCAGCGGTTCGCCGGCGCGGCGGAGTGCGGCTGCGTGGGGTGCGGGACGGACGCCGGCGTGGAGGCGGGCGCGGGGCGGCGGCGAGCGCGCGAGGCGGCGGCGCAGGGGCGGCTAGGCGTGGGCCGGCGCGGGAGAGCAGCGGCGGCGCGGCCAGGAGCTCGGGCGGCGCGCGGGCGCGGGGTTCCGGCGAGGAGGCGCGAGCGAGCGAGCTCGCCGGTGGGAGGCGGCGCAGCCGGAGGCGAGGCGCACCGGCGGACGGGCCGGGCGGCAAGCGGCGGCGGCGCGCGGGCTCGCGCGGGCCCGAACCGGGTCCCGCGGGCCGCCCGGGAGGAGAGAGAGAGGCGGGGGCCGGCGGCGGTGACGTGGCGCGCTGTAATTGGGCGTGGAGGCAGCGGTTGCTGAGGTGGCGGCGCGGGATTGGTCGAGCGACGTGGCTGGCGGGGTGGACGTGTCCGGCCGCCGGGCGGACATGTCCGGCAGCGCGAGGAGGGAGAGGACTAGGGTTGGACTGCGCGAAAAATCCGAGGGGAGCACATATTTATAGGTAGGAGGAGGTAGGAAGCTCCAAATGAGGTGCGGTTTTCGCCCACACAATCGTGATCGAACGACCGAGAGGAAGGAGATGACTTAGATGGGTTTTGGGCCACTTTGAAGGGGGTGTTGGGCTGCACCAAAAGAGGCCTTTGCGGTTACCCTGTTAACTGTTGGAGTATCAAACGAACTCCGAATGGCACGAAACTTGACAGGCGGTCTACCGGTGTTATACCAAGGCCGCTTGGCAAATCTCGGTCCATTCCGAGAAAGTTTAACACCCACACATGAAAAGAGGCAAAAGGGGCGCCAGAGGACATAGGAGTGCCGGATTGCAAAACGGACAACGGGGAAAAATGCTCGGAAGCATGAGACGAACACGTATGCAAATGCGATGCAAATGATGACATGATATGAAATGCAGATGATGACATGGCAAAGTGCAACACGCAAGCACATGACAAGGCAAGGACGGCAAATAACTGACGGACACCTGGCGCATCAGAACCGGGGCGTTACACCCGAATCCTTGCCCCATGGGGGCAGTGGACTTAAGGGTGACTCGCTCCGTAGGTGTGGGGCGAATTGCCACGGCAAGGGTCTAGCCGGGGTTGCTAAAACTGCCTCCCGGCAAGGATCTTGCCGGGGGAGTCTGCTTTGTCCCCTTTGCTCTTTGTGGTCTTGGTCTTGGCGTTGCTCCAGTTCTCTTGAGCTTCGGCCTTACCTTGGCTCACCTCCCTTGCCGTGCTTGGCGTGGTGGTGCCCGTGGCTCGGACTGCCCGTGCACAGTTATAGGGGTACAAAAAGTGTACCCCTCTTTTTGTACACGGACACTCGGTCTGGGGGATCGATATACTGGGCCCTTTTCCCCGCGTTGTCTAGGGCTTTGAGTACTTGTACGTTGCAATCGACAAGTTCACAAAGTGGCCGGAGGTGGAAGCAGTGAGGAAGGTAACTGCTCAGTCAGCCGTCAAGTTCTTCAAAGGACTGGTCTGCCATTTTGTTGTGTCAAACAGAGTCATCACCGACAACAGCACACAGTTCACAAGCCACACCTTCATGCAGTATATCCAAGACCTCGGCAGCAAGGTCTGTTTTGCTTCCGTGGCACATCCACGGAGCAATGGCCAAGCAGAGAGGGCAAATGCTGAAGTGTTGCGAGGCCTGAGAACGAAGACCTTTGACAAGCTGCACAAGAGCAGAAGGCGCTGGATTGATGAGTTGCCGGCGGTTCTTTGGTCGATCAGGACGACGCCAAATCGAGCCACCGGCCAGACACCTTTTGCCTGGTCTACGGGGAAGCAGCAGAGCTGTCGCTCGATGCTCAGAAGCCGCTAAAGTGGTCCAGCACACCCCTCATCTTTGACGCCGAGGACCACCCTGACCGCACTACCGCGGTCGGGTGTTTGCCATTGTTGGTCTCGCCAACAATACGCAACCTTAGGGTGAACAAGATGTTGGCTGACGGGCGGGCCGGCCTGAACCTGATCTCGCCTGTCGTGATCAAAAGGTTGCAAATCCCTGATGGAGACCTCGAGGAAACGGGCACGTTTCGAGGGGTCAACCCGGGGAGGAGCCTACCAAAGGGAAAGGTCACACTGCCCGTGACATTTGGAGGAGAGTTGAACTACAGGACGGAGAGGATCGTCTTCGACGTGGCCGAGATACCGTTGCCCTACAACGGGATCCTCGGCCGCCCGGCACTAGCCAAGTTCATGGCAGCGTCACACTACGCCTACAACATGCTAAAAATGTCCGGGCCATTGACCATCATCTCCGTCCCCTCCGACAAGAAGGACGCGCTGATCTGCGCCGACCAACTCTACCGGGACGCAGTTGTAGCAGCTGCCGTCAAGGCACCTGCTCCTGCCACTGAAGGCCCGGGAGGGAAGAAGGAGCCCGACAAGACCTCTCGCACCCACTTTAGCAAGCGCACCTCCTCAGAGTGTTGTGCTACCATTGAGGATGTGCCAGAGAGCTCTACCGACAAGAGCAAAAGATCCAGAGCCGAGCCACCGCGGGCCAAGAAGGTGCCCGTCGGGGAAGATGGCACGGGAGGGGCCTTCATCATAGGCTCCACCCTCGCTAGCAAATAGGAAGGCGCGCTCGTCACCTTCCTACAGGAAAATGTCGATGTGTTTGCATGGCAAGCGTCCGACATCCCTGGTGTTCCCAGGGAGGTGACTGAGAACCACCTAGATGTCTGCCCCCACGCGCGGCCCGTCAAGCAGAAGGTCAGAAAGCAGGCTCTAGAAAGGCAGTAGTTCATCACATAGGAGATCGGGAAGTTGGAAGCGGCAGGTTTGGTGAGAGTGGTGCTCCACCCGACGTGGTTGGCCAATCCGGTAGTGGTCTGCAAGGCGAATGGGAAGTGGAGGTTGTGTATTGATTACACAGATATCAATAAGGCTTGTCCTAATGACCCCTTCCCATTGTCACACATCGACCAGATTGTTGACTCCATGGCCGGGTGTTATCATTCCTCGATGTCTACTCAGGCTACCACCAACTCTTCATGACAAGAGAGGATGAAGAGAAGACAGCATTCATAACCCCATGTGGTACATATTGCTTTTTACGGATGCCTTTCGGGTTGAAGAGTGCTGGATCAATGTTTGCAAGAGCAGTCCAAATTGGGTTTGAACCCCAGCTCCATAGAAATATGGAGGCCTACATGGATGACATAGTGGTCAAAACCAAGGACGGGCCAACTCTTGTGCAAGATCTGGAAGAGACGTTTGCTAACCTGCGCAAGATCAACCTCAAGCTGAACCCTGAGAAGTGCATCTTCGGCGTTCCGTCTGGCAAGCTTCTCGCGTTCTTTGTGTCACAGCGTGGGATCGAGGCAAACCCAGACAAGATCAAGGCTATTGAGCAGATCGAGGCACCCAAACGGATCAAGGATGTGCGCCGGCTCACTAGCTGTGTTGCCGCCATGAGCCGATTCATCTCCAGGTCCGCCGAGCGCGCCCTTCCCTTCTTCAAAATCTTGAAGAAGGCAGGCCCAATAGATTGGACCCCAGAAGAGGAGGCAGCACTGCAGGACCTAAAGAAATACCTTTCCTCCATGCCCGTACTGGTTGCGCCTAAACCACAAGAGCGGTTGCTGCTATATCTTTCGGCGACGAATCAAGTGGTCAGTGCCGCACTGGTGGCACAGAGGGAGGTCGATGAGGAGGCAGCAATGGCGGCAGAACCAGCGGATTGCAAGCCAAGGATTCCCTCGGCAGGGCCTGATGCCGACAAGGCGCGGCCCCCGGCAGAGTCTGGTGCCACCAAGGCAATGCCCGCCCAGTCGAGTGAAGTGGTGCCAAAGAAGAATATGATGCAGCACCCGGTTTACGTTGTCAGCTCCCTCTTGCAGGGGGCTAGGTCGAGGTATTCCGGCGTGCAAAAGTTGCTCTTCGGCCTCCTTATGGCCTGGAGGAAGCTGCGTCACTACTTCTAGGCCCACGAGATCACCGTCGTCACCCGCCTCCCGTTGCAACGGATACTGCACAATCCGGATGCAACCGGAAGGATTGTGGAATGGGCCTTGGAGCTGTCAAGCTTAGGTTTAAAGTTTGAAAGTACCTTGATAATTCAAAGCCGAGTCTTGGCGGAGTTCATCGCCGAATGGACCTCGATGCCTGACGAAGAAATCCAGGAGACTACTCTCCCCCGCAAGGAAGCAGACCGCGAATGGATCATGTACTTTGATGGGGCTTTCTCGCTGCAAGGCACCGGTGCTGGTGTGCTGCTCGTCGCACCCACCAGAGAGCACCTCAAGTACGTGATCCAGATGCACTTCCCCAGGGAGATTTCCACCAACAACACCACTGTGTACGAAGGATTGCTTGCTGGTCTCAGGATCGCGGCAGACCTCGGGGTTAAGAAGCTCATCGTCAGGGGTGACTCGCAGCTCTTTGTCAGGAAGGTCAACAAGGATTATCAGAGCCCATTGATGGAAGCTTACATAGATGAGGTGAGAAAGCTAGAGGAACGCTTTGACGGTATCCAGGCGGAGCACGTCCCCCGAGCGGAGAACGACATCGCCGATTACTTGTCAAAGCATGCCGCATTCAAGCTACCTGTGGAACCAGGTACCTTTTTGCTCTGGCTAACTCAACCATCCGTTGAACCATCAGCGGGGCAGAACAAGCAGAGGAAATCAGGTCCCGGCAAGTACTTTCCTACCGAGCCCCCTGGGGCCGCCGGCAAGGGTGTTGCCGCGGACGCTGGGCCCGCCCAAGAGCAACTGGCTCCGGCAGGGTGTCAAGCCCTGGCCGTAGAGACAGCCACTCCCATGGCGGAAGAGATGCCTTTGGTCCTTGCCGTCGAGCCCCAGGCTCTGGCATGGGCGCAGCATACCGTCCACTTCCTCCAAACAGGGGAGCTTCCTGAGGAGCGGGAAGAAACCGAGAAAGTAGCCCGTCGGTCCGCCCTGTACCAGTTCGTCGATGACGTCCTATACAGGAGGAGGCCAAACGGTGTGAAACTCAAATGCATCCCCCGGGAGGAAGGACTGGAGCTGTTGGCGGAAATACATGGAGGCATATGTGGCTCCCACATAGGGTCAAGGGCCCTTGCCGGGAAGGCGTTCCGGCAAGGTTTCTTCTGGCCCACCACCCTCCAGGATGTGACGGCACTAGTAACCAAGTGTGAAGCGTGCCAGATTCATTCAAAGAAGCTTCATCAACCAGCCCAAGCCCTTCAAACAATCCCTCTCTCCTGGCCATTCTCGGTCTGGGGGCTTGATATACAGGGCCCTTTTCCCCGCGCTGTCGGGGGTTTTGAGTACTTGTACGTTGCAATCGACAAGTTCACAAAGTGGCCGGAGGTGGAAGCAGTGAGGAAGGTGACTGCTCAGTCAGCCGTCATGTTCTTCAAAGGACTGGTCTCAAGTTTTGGTGTGCCAAACAGAGTCATCACCGACAACGGCACGCAGTTCACAAGCCACACCTTCATGCAGTATATCCAAGACCTCGGCAGCAAGGTCTGTTTTGCTTCCGTGGCACATCCATGGAGCAAGGGCCAAGCGGAGAGTGCAAATGCTGAAGTGTTGCGAGGCCTGAGAAGGAAGACCTTTGACAAGCTGCACAAGAGTAGAAGGCGCTGGATTGATGAGTTGCCGGCGGTTCTTTGGTCGATCAGGACGACGCCAAATCGAGCCACCAGCCAGACACCTTTTTCCCTGGTCTACGGGGCAGAAGCAGTTCTCCCCACGGAACTCATATACGAGTCACCTCGAGTGCTCTCTTATGATGAGCTTGAGCAAGAGCCGTTGCGCCAAGATGACGCGACGCTCCTTGAGGAAGATCATCTTCGGGCGGCTGTGAGAGCGGCGTGCTACCAGCAAGCCTTGCGCCGCTACCATAGCCGCAAGGCTCATGCCCGAAGCTTTGAGGAAGGCGACCTTGTTCTTTGGCGCGTTTAGTCGGCCAAGAATTCCAACAAGTTGATGCCGAAGTGGGAAGGCCCTTATCGGGTAATACGAGTCACCAGGCCTGGCGCAGTCCGCCTGGAGACTGAAGATGCCATTCCAGTGAGCAACTCCTGGAATATCGAGCATCTTCGCAAGTTTTACCCATAATGCGCGGCTTGCCGGGCCTCCTGGCAAGCCACCTTTTGTACGAGCTTTGCCGGCAAGGCATGTGACCCTTTGTACAAAGCCAGGCGCAGACCCTGAGCATAAATAAATGAAGCGCTGGCGCCCTAAGTTATAGCATGCATTCTAGGTCGAGTCTCTTCCTTGGTTAGGGTTGATAGTGCTTAGCGGCGACTAACCCCTAGCCTAGAGGTCAAGTATGTGTCTATCTGTTCCTTTTCTGTCCTCCTTTGGTTCGCAGGGCACATGAGCATTTCTGCTGAGCTACTCGGAAAGAAGGAAACGGACCGGCGCCCCGACCCTGGCAAACCAGAGTTGCCGGGGGCTGCAAGCACAAAGATCCAACCACGGCAAGATGAGATTGCCGGGTGCTGCAGATCTAGATAAGTCTTTTATCCTCTATCATGCATTTTGGAACCAGACTGGGGTATGTGAAACCTCGTTTTTATATCTAGGCTGTCGTGCTCCCCTTTTTCCTATACCTAAGGAGTATTTCCTGGGTTTGGATTTGGTCGTAGCCGCGGCGGCAAGGAGGTGGGACAAGGAGCCTGAAGCCCACTTCATCCCTGCCTCCGCCAAGAGCGCGAGAACGGTCAAGTGGAGTGGGGGGATGGCAAGGCCTGTTGCCGGGCGAAAAACGTTTATCTTAAACCATAACAAGGATTCGCTACTTGTCGCGAGATTTACCCGCGGACGAAAAACCCGGCAAGTATCCCTTTTTCATTAAAAACATCCCATACAGGTACAGTTCGTGCGAGATGAAAAACATGAGCAAGGGGATTACAAGTTTTAAACTTAACAAGGGCCCGCAGGCTTACAAACTAAAAAAGAGATAAGATGCCCATAATCCCTTTCTTGTCCCTCTCCTTAGGAGGCAGGTCAAGGAGGCAAAAGGGCAAAAGGGGCGCCTAGACAAACTACGAGCAGCAGGAAGCACCAAGAGAACACCTCGGTGGCCGCCCACGGGCGGGCCGGTGATGACGGTGCCGGGAGAGGAGCTGGAAGACGAGGCGGCAGGACCGGCAATACGTGATGAAGGCGTCGGTGCCCGTGTACTCCGAGTTGACGGCCTTGCCGCCCGCCCTCTTCCTCCTCCGCAGCCTCCCGACGCCAGCCGCCCAAGGAGACGGCCCCGAGAAGTTCAAGGAGCTAGCCCCGCCCCCGGCAAACCTTTGCCGGAGGAGCGGCCAGGTGCAGATGATGCTGCTGCCGCACCCGCCCAGGCGCGGGGCATCCGACGCCTAGTCGGACTCGTCCCCGCTATCTGCCCCGCTGTCCTTCTCATCACTCTCGCTCGAGGACGATCTTCCATCGTCAAAATATCCATCAGATGAGATCTCCACGCATCACTTCAGACGAGTTCCAAACTCTCCGAAGACCTTGACGGAAAGCAGGCCGTCCTCCATTAACTTGAAGTAGAGGACGAGCCCCGTCGTCAGGCTGTGGATGCGGGCGAACGTCTTCCACCCATGACAAAGGTACATGACTCGAGGAGCCGGGAAGTCGACGTCGACCCGCGTGCCCTTGTTCCCACAACCCCTCATGTGTAATATGAGGGATTGGGGTCGGTCACGCTCCATCTCCCGAGCAAACGGGGCGGGAAGACGAAGAAGACGACGCGGAGGCCGGCACAGCCTGAAGAACTCACGGGGCTGGTCTTCAACATGGCCTTCCATCGGGAAAGGCATCATTGGCGGGGGCGAAGCCGGCGTGCCACCCCATCCTCCTCTTCCCCGAGCGCTGCGACCTCTGCCTCGGCCTCACCCACGGCCTCACCCCTCCCCCTTCCTCCCGCGGCCGGCTCCACCACCGCGGGCTCAGGAGGAGCAGGGACGCGTTGTCGAGCAGCGACCCTCGCCGCCACCGTCGAAGGACTAGGATTCCCTTTCTCCATGGCAAGTGGAAGGAAGAAGCAAAAGCAAGAGAAGATGGATGAAAGAAGAGTGCGGGACGCCATCCCCCCTTCCCCCTCCTTATAAAGGAGCGGGGTCGGGGCCTGGCGCCCCGTTCAGCCAATCCAGCCACCAGAGGCGCGCAGAATCGGGACCGACCCGCTGCCCCAACAAGCGACAGCCCGATTTCCCACCCCCGTCACTTGCTTCCCCAAGTGCATGGGGGACGCGTGGCGGACGTGCAGAATCGAGGGGACAAGCGAAGCGACCCCTCCCCACCCTGTGATCATGGGGAGTGGATGCCTTGAAGACCGTGCCCCGGCACCGTTCAGTAAATGAGCCACGCCTCCACGCCTCCCTCTTTTTACGGGGAAGGCGCGAGCCGCCTTTTTACTGCGATGTGATGCATGCGTGTGGAAACCGCCCCACGCATGCCGCCCACGTCATACACACCCCTCCATGCTGTGCCGCGCGCGGGTCGTGTGAAGCGAAGCGCGCGAAAAATCTTAGCACGGTAAAAACCGCCCCACCTGCCCGTGCACCGTTCTGGGCCTAGCCCAACAACGCGTCGCGCTTATGTGTGGCCCAGGACCGGGGGCTCCTGTCGGTGTACAAAAAGAGGGGTGCACTTTTTTTACCCCTATGTGCACGGGCAGTCAGAGCCACGCCCACGATCACACCGAGCGGAGCAAGGGAGGTGAGCCAAGGTAAGACCAAAGCCCAAGGCAATCAAGGCAACGCCAAGGCCAAGACCACAAAGAGCAGAGGGACGAAGCATGTTCCCCCGGCAAGACCCTTGCCGGGGCAGCCTCGGAGGCCCCGGCAAAATCCTTGTCGGGGCAGCTCGCCCCACACCAACAGAGCGAGCCACCCTTGAGCCTACGGCCACCAACACCATCATCGACGTAGGGCCAGGGCTCGGGAAGGCACCTCTGTGGTGGCATGCAGATATTTGTGAAGACATATTCAAGATCAGATGAGGATTGGAAGACGACGATTCTCAGCAAGACCATTGCCGAGGAAGGCCACCAGCCCCCCGGCAAGATCCTTGCCGGCGACGATAGCGTGCCACGGCAAGACCCTTGCCGGGCCACCTGGCAAGGCCCTCGCCAAGGACGCCGGCGGGACCACCGCCGGGCCCGTGACGACCAAGCTTCCACCGCCGTTCGCATGCAGCTGCCAGCCCAACCAGCTGGGCGGGCACCTGCGTGGCAACATGCAGCTCCCAAGCCAACTCATCGAGCGCCTGCGTGGCAGCTTGCAGATCTTCGTGAAGGCTCCACCACCGCGCCACCTCAGCTGCATGCCTGCCTACATGGCACCGCACGCATCACTGGCCAGGGCGCATGTCGAAGCGAGGAGGAGCGGCGATGGACGGGACGGGCCTCGCCCCCATCCCCAATAAAGCAAAGGGACACCTAAGCGATGCATTAAATGCATCTTGTCTTGTAATACGAGGGATAACCTCGCAACACTGTACACCTTTCCACATCATGTGTGCCACTGTGGCAACCCCTTTTTCCTATAAAAGGAGGCCCGAGGCGACCAGGAGAAGGATTCGGCTCTTTCGAACCACGCGCGGACCACAGCTAGTTCGAGAGCTCAAGAACTCTGAGAGATACACCCACCAAAGCAGGACTAGGGTTTTACGCATCCTCGCGGCCCAAACCTGGGTAAACGATCCTTGTGTTGTCTACTAGCCCTGCTCTCCTTGCAACCCTTCGCCCCGGCAACCGTAGCAGGGATTCTTGTGATCCCATAGGTGTCGCTCCACACCGACACCTCTGGTCTTCTGTCTGACACAGGTCCAGAACCGAGAAAACATTCCCGGATGTTTCCCCCCTTCACCGGTATCGTGTAGCACCGTGTTAGAACACGTCTAGCTCTGCATGTTGTCTTGTCATGCTTATGTTTGTTTGTATTTATTGTTTATTCCCCCTCTTCTCTCCGGTAGACCCCGAGACTGTTACTGATGCCCCTGGGATCGACTACTTCGACGACGACCCCTTCTTTCCTTTCAGTGGAGCTTCTAGGAAAGCCCCCCCTTTGGTCATCCTGATATCGCCCATTCCATTCTCTCATGCTTGCATTAGATTTTGCTACTGTTATTGATTGCTCCTATTCTGATGCATAGTCTGATTATCCTAAACTGCTCAGTATAGGTTGGTCAGTGATCCATCAGCGACCCCCACCTTGTCCTTGTTGCCCCTTCTTCATCTTTGACGACTCGATCAACGTGATCGATGACCAGAGCTTGACACCTCACATCACATCACGCCCCTTTAGTTGCTCGACTCTGCAGAGTTACCATCGAGTGCCGAGGGTGGAACCTCATACATCACTCCTGATGAGATCTCTGTAGTGTAGCTATTCGGTCGTGGTCATCGAGGGTGATTCCACCTTAACCATTCCCGATACGGCTCTGTCGTGCAACACCTCAAGTGTGAACCTCGAGGGTGGATCCTCTTACGTTCACGTTGATGATTACATCGAGTGGAATCCTCCGTGGGTGATTACTCGGGTTTCCCCTTTATGTTTGGACACACTGTTACCTTGACTTTACTTGAGACCATTGTTGAAGTCGGGTCGGCCCTGAGGGGTACCCTCGAGTTGATGTGAAAGTCGGGCGGGCCCATTGAGCACCTGCGAGTTTTCTACGTGGCACGGCCGGGCAGTCTGGGCCCTTGCCGTAAGTCCATGACACGGGGCGATGGGGTCACATTATCGTGAGTCTCTGCTAGTCTCCGCGAGCCCCCAATGCACTAACAGGTTTGTGTATTTGTTCTGAGTTGGCCTCTAGCCTTTACGCACTAACCACCATGCGAGAATAGATATGGGCCTCGACGTCGTGGTATCATCCGAAGCTTTGTCAGACGTCCAGTTCAGCACTGCGGCACGGTTGGATCATGCTGGCCATCCGAGGCGGTGCTGGTATCCACCCTGCTCGCAACGACCCGGAGTGCAATGGGTGATGGGCCCAAGACCCCGGGGCACTTAGGATGTAGACCGGCGGGGACCTCTCTGTTGAGTCTAGGTAGGGCTGCGACGTGTTGATCTTCCAAGGCCGGGCATTGACCCTAGAAAGGTGTGTCCGGCCAGGGTGATCGAGCGTGTTAGGTAACGTGGTGAACCCCTGCAGGGAAGATATATATTCGAATACCGTGTCCACGGTAATGGACATTCATACTTGTATCCTGATCTTATATAACTAGAAATGGATACTTGAGACATGTGATGGATATGTGACTCCGAGATTGCTTTCTCGTAGGGATTTGAGGAAGGATCTCTGGGCGTTATTGCTACAACATGATTGTTAAATATAAACTGCTATTCTTTAGTCTTCTACATGTTGCAAGATGCTTCGAGCTGCTTGAAGATGCTAGTCTTCGATAGGCTAGGCCTTCCCCCCTATTCTGGCATTCTGCAGCTCAGTCCACAAATACAACCCTTCCATTTGATACCAATGCATACTTAGTGTAGATCTGATGCTTGCGAGTACTTTGGATGAGTACTCACGGTTGCTTTGCTTGCCCCTTTTACCCCTTCCTTCTTCTTTCCGGTTGATGAAACCAGATGGTGGATCCTTGGAGCTAGATGCCATGGCCAACGGATACTACTACATGGAGACCGCCGACGACTAGGAGTAGTCAGGAGGTCCCAGGAAGGAGGCCTTGCCTCTTCGATCATTGCTTCTTTTGTGCTTGCCTTCTTAAGCCAGTCTTATCTAAATTATGTCTGTACTCAGATATTGTTGCTTCCGCTGACTCTTGTGTATCGAGCTTGTATTCGAGCCCTCGAGGCCCCTGGCTTGTAATATGAAGCTTGTATTGTTTTGATTTGTGTCTAGAGTTGTGTTGTGATATCTTCCCGCGAGTCTCTGATCTTGATCGTACACGTTTGCATGTATGGTTAGTGTACTGTCGAATCAGGGGCGTCACATTGGCGGCGGCTCCGTATCATAAAACACGGTGAATCCTTCTTCTTGATTTTTTTTCTCCCCAAACGTGAATATATAGAGTTGGAGTTGAGGTTGGTGGAGCACCAGGGGGGCCCACGAGGCAGGGGGCGCGCCCAGGGGGTAGGCGCGCCCCCCACCCTCGTGGACAGGGTGTGGGCCCCTTGGCCTTGATTCTTTCGCCAGTATTTTTTATTAATTCCAAAAATATTCTCCGTGAAGTTTCAGGTCATTCTGAGAACTTTTATTTCTGCACAAAAATAACACCATGGCAATTCTGCTGAAAACAGCATCAGTCCGGGTTAGTTCCATTAAAATCATGCAAGTTAGAGTCCAAAACAAGGGCAAAAGTGTTTGGAAAAGTAGATATGATGGAGACATATCACCCCACCTCTGGAATCTCGATTCCTACTCTAGTTCCCCCAAATCCCCCTCCTGTACTCCATGTACTCAAGCGCACTATCATGTCGCCGGTCAATGCGGATCTCTGAGCCGGAGATCCTGAGGTCCGTCCTGCCTTCGGGTGCTATGTGCTATCGCTCAACAGTGGCATGGCGGCGCTTGATGACCAGTTTGCCGGCAAAGTGCTGATGGTAACCATCAACGGTGACCAGCCTCCCGTCTCGCTGGACGACCTTGTCAAAGCTCTTGTCATTGTGCACGGCATCCAAATAAGTGACTTGCTCGTCAAAGTCTGTCCACCACCGGCTGATTTCTTCATCAGGTTCCGGACAACTTTCGACTACAGTCGTGTGTTCGAATCTTCCCGGCATTTGTTCTGCGATGGCACGCTGGTGAGCTTTGATCGGTGGCACCCAGGATGGGGCTCGGTGCCCTCTGAGCTTGAGTTTCTAACAAATCTTACCTTACATAGCATGCCTCGACGTGCTTGGAACAGCGAGTCCATGAATGAGCTTATCAACGACCTTGGAGGTGAGCTCATAAGTATGTTTGTTCCTCCAGACAACTGGGCTCTGACGGTTATGGCATGGATGAAGAAGCCATCCACCATACCGAAGGTGATTGGTGTTGAGATACCGGTGCAAGAACCGGGGTTGTACTATTCGTCGCCACCAAGGCCGCCGCGGACCACGTTAGGGATGTACCTATATCGAGTGTTCGTGCATGTCGAAGAAGTGGTCAATCCATCAATTGAAGTCCTGCCACCGCCGGTGGTGCCCGGGTCCGTCGGCGACGTCCATTACAGGAGTCAACATCAGACTTTCCCCGTGTTGCTCGGAACGATGGATGGCACAGGGCCTACTCCATCGCGCGGTGGAGGCCACTGCTTCTTTGGGAGAAGAGGCAGGGCCGATTGCTTGGATGTGCTCTAATTTGAGGTAACAAATGAATCTTGTCAGATGATCTATTCTATTTTTTTAGTTGAACTTTTTTTAGAAAGGGTTGTATGTCAACTTAATGTTCTAGCAGAACTTATATATTGTGTTGTCTGTCTGTTTTCTTTGCACAACATTCAAGATATTTCCCCGTCATTGATAAAGATGATAAACCGTTATGTACGAGTTCGTTGGTTTCAACATAGCCCTACCCATAGCGATCCACTACTTCCACCTTGATTGTGCCGCCTGCGTGAAATTTTTGTATGCAAGTTCAGTGTGCTATGATGTTCTATATGATTGTGTCAACTATATAAGTTTTTACTGAGCATCATCAATGCATATGGCTGAAAGATGTATTTACGAGCATCGACCGATGGGTCTCTCTCTCTCTCTCTCTCACACACACACACACGCGCGCGCGCACGCACAAGTGGGACCCGTTGAATTATTTCTTCGCTCGTGACAGCTTTTAATTAGGTTCCACTTTACTATAACTTTTTTCTGAAGTTACTAACTGAGCTCAGTGACTTCAAAAAGTTGTACAGAAGCCTTGTTTGGGCCCTTCCGGCGTCGCTGAATGTGGGACGAGTAGCCATGTAAGGTCGTACTGTACTACACAGGGCTTTTTTTCAACATCAGCAATGCAACTGGGCCGATAGTTGTACACAATTCGGGTCAACTTGTTATTCTCCGCCCCGCTGGGCTGCAAATCTTTACTAGGAGGGATGCATTAGGCTTAACAAGAAAATGGGCTTTAAGAAATAATAAATGGGATGTAATTATAAAAAATGGGCAGTAACTATAAAAAATTGCACCAAACACGTAATTAGTTTGTAAAATATTACTTTTGGATTTTGAAAATTTTAATTTCATTAATTGTTGCGCGCGTAATGTTTCGTTGGATTTTGACGTAATACAAATTTATATTGAAATCCGACTAGAAATTTCAGGACAAAAATATTTGGGATCCTATCAAAATATGGGAAATTTTATTGAATTCTGTTTTGAACGGTTGGTTGAAATTATTAATCGTTGTCCTAGCTAGAAAATGGGCTGTACTTTTCACAAACTGTAAATGGGCCGTAGTAAATTCCATTAGAATTCAAAAATGGGTTGTGCATTCTTACATATCGCAAATGGGCTATAAGTTCTCTGCCACACACTTGTGGGCCTACTAAGTTGACGCGTATGCAAGGCTTTGTCAACTTATAGTCAACACACGGTTCTAGCAGCAGTGTCCGTTGGATGTCCAGCCAACGGATGTCGTGCTTCTTCTTCAATCTCGGATATTCTAGCTTCAGCCGCCCAAAAAATGATTCCTCCCCCTGACATCTGGGGCGCACCGTTTCGGAGGCTGACCTGTGGGCCTACTAAGTTGACGCGTACCAAGGGCTTTGTGAACTTAGTCAATATAAAAGATTCTAGCTGCAGTGACCATACGATGTCCATCCAACGGCCGTTGTGATTCTTCAACCTCTGGACTTCTTGCTCCAGCCGCCCAAAGCAGTGCCGGTTGTGCCGCCTGCTCCTGCCTCCTATGGCCAGCTAAGCTGCCGCGGAGGCCTCACCTCCCCCTACCACTCCCACCGCTGGCCAGGCCCTGCGGCGACGGCATCCTCACACCGCAGCCGAACCAGTGGACCCTCATACTCCTCTCCGCGTGGGCATCCACTGCCGCGTCTTCCCTGGCTCCGAGTCGTCCCATTCCTAGGTCTTGCCATCGTCCACCGCCTTGGTGTTGTCGGTGCGGCGTGGTTAACATGGTCACAGAACGACTTCCATCGGAGGAGTACTATACGTGGAGAGGCTGACAGCTGGGTCCACGGCCGCAGCAAGGAAATGCCTCCTTATTAAGCGAAAATAATGATTCCTCCACCTGACATCGGCGACCCACCGGACGGGCCACCGTATTTCGTAAAAAAACGTTTCCTCCTGACTGCTGGGACCCACCAGCTACATCTTCGCACGCAAGCAAGTGCGTCCACATTACGGGCAAAAAAAATGATTCACCCCCTGACTGCTGGGACCCACCAGCTACATCTTCGCATGCAAGGATGTGCGTCCATATTACAAAAAAACGATTCACCCCCTGACTGTTGGGACCCACCAGCTACATCTTAGCACGCAAGGAAGTGCCTGATGGTCAGGACCCACCCAGTCGAAGCGTACGTAGCTTTGTCATTCTGGTCGCGAACGTGTACGTACATACCGGTCGATCGGTCTGTCTAGAGGCTGCAGCGATGAACCGTGGCCGTGCAAGGAAGGGCACGTGTGGTAGTAGAGGCGCGCACATAGCATGTACACGTACGTACAACAGCCAAGGTGCAAGAAAGAAAATACGGCCACGTACGTACATACGGGCGGGGTCTCGAACGCCTACTCGCGCATACGTACGGCCAGGGCTCGTGTACATGCCTCGGTTGGAACGGAGAAACTGCACTGTCATCATGTTCATGGGAGGAAACGAAATGCGTCGTGTTCATAGAGAGGCACCGGAACGTGTGCTGTTCATTGGGAGCCAACATGCTTGGATGGAACAGGCGATGGAAACGAGGCCTGGTGTACCACAGAACGGAGGAAACGGCCTTGTGTTCGACCGGCCACGGTGGAAACGGGATCCTGTTCATCGGGAGGGGTCTGGCGTAACGCAAAACGGAGAAAACGGACCTCCTACGGTCGAAACAGGGTCCTGTTGTTCGGGAGGGGTGGGGCGTATTGCAAACAGAGGAAACAGACTTGTGTTGGAGCGCTACGGTAGAAACGGGGGTCCTGTTCATCGGGAGGCGTGTGGCGTACCGCAAAACAAGACTCCACGAGATACTGTTCATCTCCATCGTCGACTGCCTCCATGGGCTACTGTTCATCCACCGTCGACCTCCTCCAGCCTCCACCTGCGACTGTTCATCCACGAGCTCCTGTTCATCCAGCCTCCACCGCGCGCTCCTCCACCGGCTACTGTTCAACCAGCCCTCTCCACGGGGTCCTGTTCAACCACCCCTCCATGGGCTACTGTTCATCTAGCCCTCCACCGGCTACTGTTCAACCAACCCTCCACCGGCTACTGTTCAACCAGCCCTCCACGGGGTCCTGTTCATCCACCGGCTCGATCGATCGTGGTACTGTTCATCCAGCGGCAACGGCCTCTGCTACCACGGGATCCTGTTCATCCAACCCCCCACCGGGAACTGCTCATCCAAACCCCCTCAACAATGCTCACTGTTCATCCAGAGGCAGTATCGATCGGCTTCAGTTAGCAGCAGTAGCGAAGGAATCACACTCGGGTTCAGTTAACAGCAAGGGATCGATCGATCGCTCGGGTTCAGTAACGCGTAGCCTGCAGTGCAATCGCTCGGGTTCAGTTAGAGCCCAATGCCGCGCTCGGGTTCAGTTAGAGCCCAACGCCTCGAACACACGCGTGTATATACGAGAGAAATGTGCATCGCTCGGCCCCCAACCAGCCACCGTAATCGGGAACTCCCCAATATTTTCCTCACCCTCGCTTCTACCATGGTTTTTTCCATCATGGACGGCCCAAAGAATGTCATGCAGCTGCGTCTCCGGCCCGCCCAGGACGAAAAGCCCATTTTCTGTCATGATTTTTTGTCATAGAAGTAGCACCCCACCACATCTATGATGATACCGGGTTTTGTCACAATTATCTTCATAGAAGTATCATAAGTATGACCGAAAAAAATTCGTTCGGCCCAAAATGTCACGGATGTGTCTTTTTTTGTAGTGACCCCATCAAAGTCGCCAAAGCATCAAACAGGTTGGTCAGAACCTGAGTCGGCGGACGCGCAGAGCCGCTAGCTCCAGTCGTCGCTGCAGCCGTTGAGCTGGAGGTCATAGCTGCGGCGGTTGTCGAACCGAGCACCGAGTGTGTACCGGCCATGAAGATTGCAACCCTGTTCGGCGGCTCATAGGGGTCCGCAACACTATCGCCGCCGGAACAGCCCCCAAGCCGGCCATCTTGTAGTTGATATATTGAATTGGTCTCTCAAGTTGATGACTCACCATCAGAGTAGATGGCCGTCTCACCAGCAGACATAGATCCTTCCTCAAGTTCCGCCCCATGGATAAAACCCACAAAGGCGTGCTTCACAGCGGCTTCAACCTTTACGGGTCGTGCACATTGAGCCGTCTCGAAGATGTCGTGCAGGTGTCCGGCTCAGGGCCCGACTCACCAATCTTGCCAATGAAGACGTGGATTCCATCGAAGGGGACCCGGTACCCGTACTCAATTGCGTGGCCTCGGGACCCAAGCTAGTGTCATCGATGTAGAGCTTGCCACGTCGACTCTGGGTCATCCGGCCCACAGCGTATCCCTTGCTCCCTGCGAAGTTGCCCTTCAAGAACTTGAAACCGCCGTGTACTGGCCCCACGGTGGGCTCCAACTGTCATGGACTTAACACGGCAGATATCCTAGCGAAAGGACTTAAGTGTGGATCCATCGCAACTAGGTTAGCTTGAAGGGGTTAATTGGGACAAAGGACACCGAGAGTTTATACTGGTTCGGACCCTTGTGGTGGAGGTAAAGGCTTACTCCAATTCGGGGTTGTATTGCTTGGGTTTCGATTACCAGGAAGCGAATACACTTGACCTAGTTCTCGACTTGTTGGTTCTTGAGTTAACCCACCACCGGGTCACCCCTTTATATACATACTTTGATGCCCGGCGGCTTACAGAGTCCCGGCCGGCTCATATACAACGTGTCCGGCTCGATGACTAACTAAGCTTGCCTTGCAATACAAGTTACACATATGGTGGTTCATCCTCTCGGGCCTCAAGTCGCCTCTGGGCCTTGGGCTTTCAACAGGCTTCTTCCATGATCCGCCATCTTCACTTATTAACTCACTAGTGGTATGACCCGGCTCTCCTGGGCGGGTTATGCGCAATAGATATATCCCCAACAATTTGTGTTTGCTACTTTGATAATTTGATATGTGGGTGTACCGGTGCTTAGGTTTTGTTCTTACTTGAACAAACCTCCTACTTATGATTAACCCTCCTGCAAGCATCCTCAACTATGCGAAAAGTGTTAAGAATAAATTCTAACCATAGCATTAAACTTTTGGATCGAATCGGTCCCTTACGGAATAGCGCATAAACTCGGGTTTAAGCTTCTGTCACTCTCGTAACCCATCATCTAATTGCTAATCCACAATGCATTCCCTTAGGCCCAAATATGGTGAAGTGTCATGCAGTCGACGTTCACATGACACCACTAAGGGAATCACAACATACATACTATCAAAATATCGAACACACATAAACTTCACATGATTACTTGCAACATGATTTCTCCCGTGACCTCAAGAACAAAAGTAACTACTCACAAATGATAATCATGCTCAAGATCAGAGGGGTATTAAATAGCATAATGGATCTAAACATATAATATTCCACCAAATAAACATATAGTAATCAACTATGTCGGTGTACAAAAGTAGGGGCTCTCCTTTTGACCCCTTTACTTGTGCACGGGCAGTCAGAGCCTCGCGCCGCGGCCACACTTAGCAGGGCAGAAGAGGGAAGCCGGAGGGAAGACAAAGCAAAATACAACCAAGGCAACGCCAAGACCAGGAACGCAGGAGAGCAAGAGGGTGAGGTAGGCTCCCTCGGCAAGATCCTTGCTGAGTAGCCTCCACAGCCCCGGCAAGAGCCTTGCCGGGGCAACCTGCCCGATGCCAGCAGAGCAAGCCACCCTTGAGCCCATGGGTCCCAACACCACCAACTACACTGGAACCAAGGCTCGAGAGGCGCCTCTGGGGTGGCATGCAGATCTTCGTCAAGATCATAAACATGTGAGATCAGATGAGGACCAGAAGACGGTGACCCTCCATGGGATCCTAGCCGAGGAAATCCACAAGACCCCCGGCAAGCGCCTTGCCGGGGACGATTGCAACCCACGGCACGACCCTTGCCGGGCCCCGGCAAGACCCTCGTCGACGGCATCAGCGGGGCCACTACCAGGCCCGCGCCAGCCAAGACTCCACCGCCGTCCCCAAGCAGCTGCCAACTCAACCAGCTGGGCAGGCACCTGCGTGGCAACGGGCGTCCTCTACACCGACTCAGCAAGCACATGCGTGGTGGCATGCAACCCTTCATGAAGGCTCCACCACCGCGCCAGCCCAGCAGCCAGCCAACATGGCGCCATGACGCCTCGTTAGCTCGGACGCGTGTCAAGGCCAGGCGAGGCACCGACAACTGGGACGTGCTTCCTTGTTGTCCCCGATAAAGCAAGGGGGACACGTCGGTAGCACATTAAATGCGTTTGTTCGACGGTCCCAGAGGATAGTCTTATCAACTATAGACCTTTCCACCTTCTGTGTGCCATTGTGGCAATCCCTTTTTGCCTATAAAAGGAGGCCCGAGGTGACCAGGAGGGAGATTCGGCTCTTTTGGGCAAGTTGCACCCCGTAGCTAGGTCAGGAACACAAGAACAGTCAATACACCCACCAAAGCAGGACTAGGGTATTACGCATCTTCGCGGCCCACACCTGGGCAAACGATCCGTGTGCATCCTGTCAGACCTGCTCTTTGCACAACCTCGCGCCCCCCGACCGTAGAAGGGATCCCAGTGATTCCATAGGTGTCGTTCCCACCGACATCTTTGGCGCACCAGGTAGGGGGCGTAGTTGTGAGAATCTAGTCAAGTAGTTAGCCTGGAAGTTCTTCATTGACATGGCTCCCAAGAAGAAGAAGGCCACGGTGGTTGGTTCGTCGGGAGCCGGATGGCCCGTACCGGTGCGGGCGAGCAGTGGGCCGGTCGCGGACAGGACCCGAGGCGCGGCCTGCAAGCACCAACATCGCTCTGATAGTCAGAACCTGGCGAGCGGTGTCAATCATGCGCGAGACGACGGGTCGCACGCCGAAAAATCCAAAGACAGAGCTGGGGCCCCGCAGGTGGCGCAGGGCCCTCCGGGGGCGTCACTGTCGGCATTCTGGGAACGGGGGTCCCCAGACTTGCCTGCCTGCGGCCCACGGCGTGGCTGAGCAGCGGGCCATACGGCCCATCTTCATCAACAAGGCATCCAAGACCCTCGTGAGGGTCTAAGCCTCGCGAGGTGGACAATGCAAGACCTCCTCTAGAGTTGCCTAGCCAGGCGGGCTCACGAGGAGCGGAGATGTCAAGGCAAGGCGAACCTCACGAGGCTCTCGTGACGTGAGCCATGACGAACGGTGCCAGGCGGGTACCAGGCAGGCGCCAGTGCGCGCAGCATCCCCATTTCCTCTTGGGTGCTAAGGAGGCAAGCGCAGGCGAAGAGTACCGAGGCATCAGGCAAAGGTTGCCATATTGGTGCGACAAGACCAAGACCAGGAGGACGGCAAGGCGAAGGTCATCATGGAGCCCCAAGACGGCGTCACCCCAGGGCTTTTCGCAAGCGAAGACCGCTTTTGTCAGGATAGCTTGTACTAGCTGTCCCCCTTCAAATTTGCCCGCCGTTGTTGGCTCCCTTCCCGCTCAACATTTGGGAAGAGGACTAGGGCTTATAGAAATAGGACTACCCACCACAGTAGTGGGGGAGAGCAGTTCATCGACTCCTCACACCACAAGTTCACACGCACAAGAACACCTCAACCTCAGGAGGCTGTTCTTCCCTTGTACTGTTCTTCATTAGCCCAAGAGGCAATCCACCACCACCACACTGGAGTAGGGTATTACACCACAACGGTGGCCCGAACTAGTATAAACCCTGTGTCTCTTTCTGTGTCGTGAGTTCGTCGTGTTTGTCCGCAAGATCTTACTGAGCTAGAGCATAGATCGGTAGGAGGGAAACACTTTGCATGCACCCCAATGTTCGAACCTTAAGGGTTTGCCGGAACCCCACATCCGAGAGTCACCGTGCCACCCACGGGCGGCGCAGTGACCTCCAAGACGCCCACCCCTGCGCCCACAGCGCGCTCTTCCTAGGGTGTGCGTGACGAGCAGCGTCACCACACCGGTGACCCTAGACACCGCCGTGGGAAGAGCCCTGTGCATCATCTACGGGACAAAGGAGGCCAGCATGCCCGCCGAAGTGCTGGCGAAAATGGCATGCAGCCGTTGGGCCGTGATAGAGCTCCTTCTAACATGGTTAGAAGTCGAAGCGTGCCACGGTCCACGTAGCGTTCGCCACCACCCACGCCAGCAGAAGCTTTGGCGCGCGCGCAGCTGCTCCTCGACTTCCCTCCTGCTGCGGAGAAGCTCGACGAGTGGAGAGACACCACCCGGAGCCTCGTCGTCGTCGCGAACAAATACGAGCCACGGCTGGCGGGGCCCTCAGGCCGACGCTCCATCGAACCACCGCATGCCAGCGGTGGAGGGGCAAGAGGCGCCGCGGCCACAGTGCACTCTCCTCCTCCACGCTAGCCACCGCGGGTGTCGGTCCGTCATGATGACGCTTGTGATAACATTTCCATAGCGTTGCCCGACCCACGGACCCACCACGACCAACGCCAAGTTCTTCAAGAGCAAGCTCATGAAGACGCTTGAACCACCATCGAGCACCGGCACGATACACGCTGTCGGTGTCAAAACCGGCGGATCTTGGGTAGGGGGTCCCGAACTGTGCGTCTAGGCGGATGGTAACAGGAGACAAGGGACACGATGTTTTTACCCAGGTTCGGGCCCTCTCGATGGAGGTAAAACCCTACTCCTGCTTGATTAATATTGATGATATGGGTAGTACAAGAGTAGATCTACCACGAGATCAAGGAGGCTAAACCCTAGAAGCTAGCCTATGGTATGATTATTGTCTTGTCCTACGGACTAAAACCCTCCGGTTTATATAGACACCGAAGGGGGCTAGGGTTACACAGAGTCGGTTACAATGGTAAGAGATCTATATATCCATATCGTCAAGCTTGCCTTCCACGCCAAGGAAAGTCCCTTCCGGACACGGGACGAAGTCTTCAATCTTGTATCTTCATAGTCCAGGAGTCCGGCTGAAGGTATAGTCCGGCTATCTGGACACCCCCTAATCTAGGACTCCCTCACACGCCATCAGTCAGATAGGCGGGCGGGGCCCACTATGGACCAACCAACGCCAGGAGGCTCCAGCGGCCTACCTTACGAGGTGGGTTGCCCAGCCTTTACCCGTGAGCTGCGGCAGTTCCAGTGGCCGTCCCACCGCACGTTCAAGCCCAATGTCGGCAAGAAGTACAATGGCAAGACCCACCCATCGGAGTTCCTCAGCATCTACACCATCGCGATGCAAGCCGCTGGGGCTTGCGACGATAAGGTGCTTGCCAATTACTTCCCGTTGGCCCTGAAACCGAATGTCATGTCTTGGTTGATGCACTTGCCGGCGGATTCCATTTCTTCTTGGTCGGACCTGTGTCATGAGTTCGTTGGTGCCTTCACTGGAGGCCACCAAGCTCATGGCTAGGCGAGTGATTTGCTATCATTCCCCAGAAGTAAGGTGAAAACCTGCGCAAGTACATACAGAGGTTCGGCCAGTGCAATACAACATCCCAGATCAGCGCATTCCATCAGAATGTGCGCAACCTCAAGTTGCGTGAAGAGCTGGCAATGAACAAGGTCAAGGACGTGGCCGAACTTTATGTTCTGGCCGATAGATGTGCTCGGGCAGAAGAGGGGAGGAAGTTGTAACGCCCCGGATTCGATGCGCCAGGTGTCCGTCAGTTATTCGTCGTCCTTGCCAAGTCATGTGCTTGCGTGTCGCACTTTGCCATGTCATCATCTGCATTTCATTTCATGTCATCATGTGCATCGCATTTGCATACATGTTCGTCTCATGCATCCGAGCATTTTCCCCGTTGTCCGTTTTCCAATCCGGCACTCCTATGTCCTCCGGCGTCTCCTTTTGCCTCTTTTTGTGTGTGGGTGTTAAACTTTCTCGGAATGGCCCAAGATTTGCTAGGCGGTCTTGGTACACCACCGGTAGACCGCCTGTCAAGTTTCGTGCCATTTGGAGTTCGTTTGGTACTCCAATGGTTAACCGGGTAGCCGCAAGGCCTCTTTTGGTGCAGCCCAACACCCATTCAAAGTGGCCCAAAAACCCATCCTAACCCCCTCCATCCTCTCGGTCGTTTGATCACGATCGTGTGGGCGAAAACCGCACCTCATTTCGACACTCCTACCTCCTCCTACCTATAAATATGTGTCCCTCCCCGAAATTTCGCGCAGATCAAACCCTAGCATCTTCTTCCTCGCGCCACCGGACAAAAATCCCCGCGCCGGACATGTCCGCCTCCACCTCGCTCCGGCCAATGGCGTCGCGCCACGTCACCCTGCCATCGCCGCCAGCCTATCGCGCGCGCCGCACCTCACCGCCTCTCTCTCTCTCCTCCCGCCGCGGCCCGCGGGACCCGGATCGGGCCCGCGCGAGCCCGCGCCGCCGCCGCCGTCCGCCCGTTCGGCCGCTCCCCGCGCCGCTCCCCGCCCCGGAGCTCTCCCGCCGGCGACCCCGAGCGCCTCCCGGCCCGCTCGCCGTCGCCGGATCTCCGTCGCCGCCGCCTGCGCCTGCAGCGCCGCCCCGCGCGCCGCCCGGCTCCCGCCATCTCCCGCCGGCGCCGCCATGCCGCGCCGCTGCCCCGCGCCTCGCTCGCCGGCCTCGCCGGGCTCCGCCGCCGCCAGCCAGCGCCTCTCCCTCCGGCCTTCCCGGACCTCCTCCGGCGCCGTCCCGGCCTCCGGCTGCCGTCGTCGGCCGCCTCTTCGCCGGATCCGGCGGGTGGACGAGATCCACCCGCCCGGCCATCCAAACGCCGTCCTGCGCCCTGGATCCCTCCGTCCCGGTTCGACCTCGTCCCGTTTCACGAGGGTATATTTCTTCTGAGTCCTGAGATTTGCATTTTGTGCGCCTGTTCAACCATGCCATAACTCCTCCATGATAGCTCCGTTTCATGCATATGATATATCGAAATGTTCACAGGAGATGCTCTACATTTTGTTCATTGTGCATGTTCATTTAGAGTCATCTGATGCCTAATCATCGTTGCAAAACTGCTATGATGTTGTCTACTGTAGTTGTTATCAGAACATGCCTTTGTCATTTTGCATCTTTTGTGTGTGATTTTCTTTGAGCTTGAGTCTACATGTGTTTGAGTAAAACATGCCATCTTTGTATGCTCCATCTTCATGATATGCCATGTATTATTTTGTTTCAAGCTGGCAAAGTAAGCATGCCTAGACGTTGCTGATTTCAGCTTGGATTTCACCCTTTGTTCTGCTGTTATTTTTATGAGATGTATTCATGTTGCTACGTGAGATCCATGCCTCTTTTGAGTATGTACAGTAAGGATGTTTTGTAGATATGGTTATGGTCTATCAATACATGCCCTTTTTTGGAATTATGGAGTGCTCTATCATGTCATAATCTTGCTCTACTTTTGCTATAAAATGTTCCTGGCAGATTGTTTACATGTTATTCAATTTTGCCAAGGTTGTTGTAGTTGATCCGTGCATGCTATGTTATTGTTCTTGCCATGTCTAGCTTCTATGACATGTCTAGTTGTAGGTTGTATGCTTTGTTTATCATGAAATGCTCTGTGGTGAGTGCATCGAGCTCGTAAACATGCCTACTTGTTATCTGTTTTGACATGCTCCCGTTTTTCACCAAGTCTGAATCTGTTTATGTTTTGCTATGTTCACATGCTTGCAATTGTATCTTCTCTGCCCTTTTGGCTCATGGTCAGTAAGGGACTCTTGTTATATGCTTTGAGTAGATTCATTCCATGCTCTAGTTTTACATGATAGCTTGCTGTAACATGTTGTTTGATAGCTCTAAACATTGCAACCTGATGTTATTTCTGCCATGTCCTGAAATTCTGCCAAGTCTGTGAACCTGTTATTATTTGCAATCTTGCCATGCTTGTTTGAGTATGATGTAGTAGTTTCTGGAGATAGCGCAGTGTTCATGTTTTGTTATGATTTACATGTACATCATGTCCATGCCTTTTGTTTTAATGTTGATATCCTGTAGCATGTTGTTTTGATGCTTGCAATATGCCTAGTTGCTGTTTTGGACAGCTTGTCCATTAACCTTGTATAGGGTGTATGTGTTGAACCGTTGCTCCGTTTTGAGTGTGCTCTATATGAAACTTGCTTAGTTTTGTGTGTAGCTTCATGTTACCTTGTTGCATCCATGTTTTGGAGTGTGTGCTTGATGTTTGAATGCATTTTGTATCAATGCCATGTTTATCTTGTTTTGCTCATATCTTCTAGGCCGTAGCTCCGAATCTAATGAACTTTATATGTAACTTGACTAGAATTTCGTGTAGATCATCGTGGTGCATCTTAACTTGCTGTTTAACAACTTGAACTTAAGGTTTATTCAGATCTGGACCAATTTCGAAGTTTGCATATGAGGACTTACCGGAATTGTTCTATGTTGTTTCCGGCCTCATTTAAACTTGCTTTGATGTGTTGCTCTTCTATGCATCATCTCTTGCCATGCGTAGCTTCATGTAGCCTTGTCATGCATCATACTTGGTTGAGCATCATGCCTTGTTCATGTGTGGTGTGTTTACCGTGTTGTGTGCTTCTTCTCGATAGTTCCCGTTTCGTTGCGATCGTGAGGATTCGTTCGTCTATGCTTGGTTCATCTTCGTGGCTTCATCTTCTTCATGGACTCGTTCTTCTTCCTTGCGGGATTTCAGGCAAGATGACCGTCACCTTGGATCTCATTACTATCATTGCTATGCTAGTTGCTTCGTTCTATCGCTATGCTGCGTTACCTACCACTTGGTGCTCAAGCCTCCCAACTGCCATGAACCTCTGACCCTTTGTTCCCCTTCCTAGCAAACCATTGTTTGGCTATGTTACCGCTTTGCTCAGCCCCCTCTTATAGCGTTGCTAGTCGCAGGTGAAGATGAATATTGCTCCATGTTGGATTATGTTTACGTTGGGATATCACAATATCTCTTATATTATTAATGCATCTATATACTTGGTAAAGGGTGGAAGGCTCGGCCTTATGCCTGGTGTTTTATTCCACTCTTGCCGCCCTAGTTTCCGTCATATCGGTATTATGTTCCCGGATTTTGCGTCCCTAACGCGGTCGGGTGATTTATGGGACCCCCTTGACAGTTCGCTTTGAATAAGACTCTTCCAGCAAGGCCCAATGTTGGTTTTACCATTTGCCTCACCACCACCTATCCCTTTCCCTTGGGTCGGCCAGCCCGAGGGTCATCTTTATTTAGCCCCCCCCCCCCCGGGCCAGTGCTTCTCTGAGTGCTGGTCCGAAACGAGCAGACTGCGGGGCCACCTCGGGGAAACTTGAGGATTGGTTTTACTCGTAGGATGTCTCATCCGGATGTGCCATGAGAAAGAGATATGTGCAGCTCCTATCGGGATTTGTCGGCACGTTCGGGCGGCTTTGCTGGATTTGTTTTATTACTGTCGAAATGTCTTGTAGCCGGGATTCCGAGACTGATCGGGTTTTCCCGGGGAGAAGGAATATCCTTCGTTGATCGCGAGAGCTTATAATGGGCTAAGTTGGGACACCCCTGCAGGGTTTGAACTTTCGAAAGCCGTGCCCGTGGTTATGTGGCAGATGGGAATTTGTTAATGTCCGGTTGTAGTAAACTTGAAGTAAACTCTCTTAAAATACACCAACCGTGTGCGTAACCGTGAGTGTCTCTTTTCGGGGTTGATCGAGAGGAGAACACGGTTTCTGGGTTATGTCTGACGTAAGTAGGAGTTCAGGATCACTTCTTGATCATTACTAGTTGACGACCGCTTGCTTTGCTTCTCTCCTCGCTCTTATTTGCGTAAGTTAGCCACCATACATGCTTAGTCGCTGCTGCAACCTCACCACTTTACCCCTTCCTTACCCATTAAGCTTTGCTAGTCTTGATACCCATGGTAATGGAATTGCTGAGTCCTCGTGGCTCACAGATTACTACACCAACAGTTGCAGGTATAGGTTGTGCGATGATCATGACGCGAGAGCGGTGTTTCTTGTGTTGGAGTTCTTCTTCTTCGTCGTCGATCTTGGGTTAGGTTCCGGGTCGGCAGCCTGGGCTAGCAGGGTGGATGTCGTTTGAGTTCATGTTTATGTTTCATCCGTAGTCGGATGTTGATCTTGTATGATGTATTGTTGTATTCATGTGACATTTTATGTATTGGATGTATCCCCACTATTATGTAATGTTGATGTAATGATATCCACCTTGCAAAAGCGTCTTCAAGATGCGCTTCTATCCTTGGTGGGACCTTCGAGTTCCTTTAGGATAGGGTCGCATCTTGGGCGTGACAAGTTGGTATCAGAGCCTCGACCGACCCTAGGAGCCCCCTTGATTGATCGTGTAGTTTTGGCCGATGTCGAGTCTAAAAAAGAACTTTTTCGGAGTCTAGTTATATCGGAGAGTAGGAATTCTTTTTATTCCTCTGCCCCTTCGTCGCTCTGGTAAGGAATCTTGACGTAGGTGTTTCGACTTACTTCTCTTCCCCCTTCAATTTTTTCTTTAGGATCACGCGGTTAGTTTTCGTTCGTTGTCCTTCCTCTTTTGTCCGGCGCATTTCTCGTCAAGCTGATTCGAACCTCTTTGTCTTTCGCGAGATCAATCCTCAGTTATTCCTCCGACGTCGTTGTTTCCCCTGTCCGAAGTTGTCCTTGTTTTTCCCACCCGCCCTCCCTTCTTCTTATTGGAACCGGAGTCTGTAATCGAGTATCCATTCTACTCGTGCGAAGCCTTTGCTTTCTCTCCTTAATCATTCCAACCGGTGTTTTTTCTCTTCAAGTTGTTCGTCTGTTCCCCGTTCCAAGTTGCCTTTGTTTTTCCGCCCTCCCACCCCTTTTTATTCGCGGAGTCTGAGCCTCTATTCGAGCAATCTATTTCATTCGTGCATAGTATCTTCAGTCTTTCCTCAATTGTTTCAACCGGTGGATTCTCGTCTGGTTCATCAATGTTCGTCTTGCTTTCTTTCCGGTGGATTCCAACTCAATTTTCTCGGTTCGATCGTATTCTTTCCCTCAGCTCAAATATTTATCTTTGCTTGTTCCTCCTCTCGCCATTCTATTATCCCGGAGTGCTGAAGACATCTCAGAAGATTCATGTTTGCATCCAATTAATTCGAGGTTGTCACCTCATTCAAATCTTTCAATCGTTTCGGTGCATCATCTCTTCAACAATCCTTTCCAACGGTGTTTTCTTTTCGGTGGGCCCTAACCCACAGGTTTTTCCCAGGATCTTACCTGACTCTTCTAATTTTCCGGAGATTTCCTCAAATCCTCTCTTTCGAAGTTTGGCATAAGTATGATTTTCATCAATCAGACGCCTTTCCAAGGTCGATTCCAAACCATTTTCATTGCTGGCTCAACCTCTTCGCTTTTCATTCTCTCGGAGCATCTCGACAATTTTGGCGTTGTTTCTCGCCGCCGTTCCCAATTTTGAAGACCGAAGAAGAGTTTCCCTTAAATTTTGTCCGTTCTCCCGGATATTCGCGGTGCTAGCTCGATGTTATCCTATCTAGTTGTTCCGATTGTGCAATTCTTTTCATCCGTCCGGAGTATTTCAGGAGTTTCTTTCTCTCTGGATCATTCAGAGGCCTTCATTTCAGAATATTTCTTCGTTCTAAGCTTTCAGAATCGTTCTCCAATTATTCTATATCCTTGCCCCTTCGTTTGTCTCAATATTCTTCCGGTGTTTCGTTCAAGTATTCTTCAATCAGTTCGCGATCCCTTCGTTCTCTTTTTTCTAAATTCCCTCAAGTATCTGCGTTCATTTTCTAATTCTTTCCGGCGATTCGCTCTCTTCTCTTCATTCGGTTACATTTTCACGGTGGTTCTTTGAAGATTCCTTTTCCCATTCTTGTCACATATATTGACTCGTTCTTTCCAAATCTTACTGGTGGTTCATGAAGACCTTCTCTAATTTTGTGCTATATGCCCCCTTAATCTTTCCCAACGCGAATAAGTAGTATGCAATACATTGTTTCTCATCAATTTAATTGGTGGAGGATAAGCATAATGTAATTCTTATTCTTCTTTCATCCAGTTGATTAATTCCTTTCTTTGGAGATTGTTCATGTTGAATAATTTCTCGGTTCTAAGTGGCTCGTCTTTCTTTTCCGGAGTTCCAAGTCTTTTCGCTTGTCTCCTCACGAAGCTCCATCTTAATCATCGCAAGGCTTTAATCTTATTCCTTTCATCCTTCAATTTTATCTCGTCATTCTTTTGTTACCGGAGTTCTTCACGGTGGCTCGTCATGATTTAATTCATTCTTCAAGTGTTCATCAAGATTTTTTTTGGAGGAGCTCAAGTATTCTTCTTCTTGCTTCACGAGGTGCAATTAATTCTCTGTATTCTTTTGAAGTGGAGTTTTGCATTTCTTCGTTTTCTCAGCTATTCAATCTTTTCAATTGTGGTCGGTTACCACCTCATAATTTGAGATGTTATCCATAAGTCCACAACAAGCAATTCTTTTGTTGTTGATTTTCTCAACAACTCCGTTCAATCCTTTCTTCTAAGGCTGCCTTCTATTTCATTCGTGGTAGAAGCTGCCATCTTCTTCCCCGTTCTTCTCATTCCACTCTTTTAAGTCTTTCGGAGGTTTTGTGTTGTTCCTCTCGTCAAGTATCGTTCCATCTTCTCAAGTTTATGTTATATCGTTTCCATGTTCAGTCAGAGTTCTGCCTAAATTCTTTCAGACTTATTCCGTTCTTATCTTGTTCTAACCGGAGTGGTTTCGAATCCATTTTTGTTTCGGAGCTTTGATTTTCGTCGTAATCATCATTCCTCTTTTCTACCCGAGTGCTCTTGGTCTTGTTCATCCTCTCTCTTTCATTCTTGTTTCACCTCTTCCTCTTTTCCTCCCGTCTCGGTCATAAGATCTCGGGACGAGATCTCTTGTTAGTAGAGGAGAGTTGTAACGCCCTGGATTCGATGCGCCAGGTGTCCGTTAGTTATTCGCCGTCCTTGCCATGTCATGTGCTTGCGTGTCACACTTTGCCATGTCATCATCTGCATTTCATTTCATGTCATCATGTGCATCGCATTTGCATACGTGTTCGTCTCATGCATCCGAGCATTTTCCCCGTTGTCCGTTTTCCAATCCGGCACTCCTATGTCCTCCGGCGTCTCCTTTTGCCTCTTTTCGTGTGTGGGTGTTAAACTTTCTCGGAATGGCCCAAGATTTGCCAGGCGGTCTTGGTACACCACCGGTAGACCGCCTATCAACTTTCGTGCCATTTGGAGTTCGTTTGGTACTCCAACGGTTAACCGGGTAGCCGCAAGGCCTCTTTTGGTGCAGCCCAACACCCCTTGAAAGTGGCCCAAAAACCCATCCTAACCCCCTCCATCCTCTCGGTCGTTCGATCACGATCGTGTGGGCAAAAACCGCACCTCATTTGGACACTCCTACCTCCTCCTACCTATAAATATGTGTCCCCCCCCCCCCGAAATTTCGCGCAGATCAAACCCTAGCATCTTCTTCCTCGCGCCACCGGACAAAAATCCCTGCCGCCAGACATGTCCTCCCTCCACCTCCCTCCGGCCAATGGCGTCGCGCCACGTCACCCCGCCGCCGCCGCCAGCCTATCGCGCGCCGCCACCTCACAGCCTCTCTCTCTCCTCCCGCCGCGACCCGCGGGACCCGGATCGGGCCCGCGCGAGCCCGCGCCGCCGCCGCCGTCCGCCCGTTCGGCCCGCTCCCCGCCGCCGGAGCTCTCCCGCCGGCGACCCCGAGCGCCTCCCGACCCGCTCGCCGTCGCCGGATCTCCGTCGCCGCCGCCTGCGCCTGCAGCGCCGCCCCGCGCGCCGCCCGGCTCCCGCCGTCTCCCGTCGGCGCCGCCATGCCGCGCCGCTGCCCCGCGCCTCCGCCGCCGCCATGCCGCGCCGTTGCCCGGCGCCTCGCTCGCTTGCCTCGCCGGGCTCCATCGCCGCCAGCCACCGCCTCTCCCTCCGGCCTTCCCGGACCTCCTCCGGCGCCGTCCCGGCCTCCGGCTGCCGTCGTCGGCCGCCTCTTCGCCGGATCCGGCGGGTGGGACGAGATCCACCCGCCCGGCCATCCAAACACCGTCCCGCGCCCTGGATCCCTCCGTCCCGGTTCGACCTCGTCCCGTTTCACGAGGGTATATTTCTTCGAAGTCCTGAGATTTGCACTTTCTGGTGCCTTGTTCAACATGCCATAACTTCATGCATACAGCTCCGTTTCATGCATATGATATATCGAAATGTTCATCATGAGATGCTCTACATTTTGTTCCATTGTGCCATGTTCATTTGAGGTGATAGTGATGCCCTAATCATCGTTGCAAAACTGCTATGTGATGTTGTCTGCTGTAGTTTATCAGAACATGCACTTTTGTCATTTTTGCCATGGTTGATGTGTGCATCCTATGATCTTGAGCACTACATGTGTTTTAAAGTATGCCATGCCATCTTTACAGGGATGTATGCCATGTATTTTTGTGATCTATGTGGTGACTAGAACAAGCATGCAAACTAGGCTTCATGATATTGCTGATTTCAGCCCTTGTTCTGCTGTTATTGTGATGCCATGTATTCATGTTGCTACAGTGAGACCTATGCCTCTTTTGAGTATGTTCAGTAAGGATGTTTTGTTATATATGTCATGATCTATCCATCCGTGCCCTTTTTTGGAATTATGGAGTGCTCTATCATGTCATAATCTTGCTCTACTTTTGCTATAAAATGTTCCTGTCAGATTGTTTACATGTTATTCAATTTTGCCAAGGTTGTTGTAGTTGATCCGTGCATGCTATGTTATTGTTCTTGCCATGTCTAGCTTCTATGACATGTCTAGTTGTAGGTTGTATGCTTAGTTTATCATGAAATGCTCTGTAGTGAGTGCATCGAGCTCGTAAACATGCCTACTTGTTATCTGTTTTGACATGCTCCCGTTTTTCACCAAGTCTGAATCTGTTTATGTTTTGCTATGTTCACATGCTTGCAATTGTATCTTCTGTGCCCTTTTGGCTCATGGTCAGTAAGGGACTCTTGTTATATGCTTTGAGTAGATTCATTCCATGCTCTAGTTTTACATGATAGCTTGCTGTAACATGTTGTTTGATAGCTCTAAACATTGCAACCTGATGTTATTTCTGCCATGTCCTGAAATTCTGCCAAGTCTGTGAACCTGTTATTATTTGCAATCTTGCCATGCTTGTTTGAGTATGATGTCGTAGTTTCTGGAGATAGCTCAGTGTTCATGTTTTGTTATGATTTACATGTACATCATGTCCATGCCTTTTGTTTTAATGTTGATATCCTGTAGCATGTTGTTTTGATGCTTGCAATATGCCTAGTTGCTGTTTTGGACAGGTTGTCCTTTAACCTTGGATAGGGTGTATGTGTTGAACTGTTGCTCCGTTTTGAGTGTGCTTTATATGAAAATTGCTTAGTTTTGTGTGTAGCTTCATGTTACCTTGTTGCATCCACGTTTTGGAGTGTGTGCTTGATGTTTTAATGCATTTTGTATCAATGCCATGTTTATCTTGTTTTGCTCATATCTTCTAGGCCGTAGCTCCGAATCTAATGAACTTTATATGTAACTTGACTAGAATTTCGTGTAGATCATCGTGGTGCATCTTAACTTGCTGTTTAACAACTTGAACTTAAGGTTTATTCAGATCTGGACCAATTTCGAAGTTTGCATATGAGGACTTACCGGAATTGTTCTATGTTGTTTCCGGCCTCATTTAAACTTGCTTTGATGTGTTGCTCTTGTATGCATCATCTCTTGCCATGCGTAGCTTCATGTAGCCTTGTCATGCATCATACTTGGTTGAGCATCATGCCTTGTTCATGTGTGTTGTGTTTACCATGTTGTGTGCTTCTTCTCGATAGTTCCCGTTTCGTTGCGATCGTGAGGATTCGTTCATCTACGCTTGGTTCATCTTCGTGGCTTCATCTTCTTCATGGACTCATTCTTCTTCCTTGCGGGATTTCGGGCAAGATGACCGTCACCTTGGATCTCATTACTATCATTGCTATGCTAGTTGCTTCGTTCTATCGCTATGTTGCGTTACCTACCACTTGCTGCTCAAGCCTCCCAAACTGCCATGAACCTCTGACCCTTTGTTCCCCTTCCTAGCAAACAATTGTTTGGCTATGTTACTGCTTTGCTCAGCCCCCTCTTATAGCGTTGCTAGTTGCAGGTGAAGATGAAGATTCCTCCATGTTGGATTATGTTTATGTTGGGATATCACAATATCTCTTATATTATTAATGCATCTATATACTTGGTAAAGGGTGGAAGGCTCGGCCTGATGCCTGGTGTTTTATTCCACTCTTGCCGCCCTAGTTTCCGTCATATCGGTATTATGTTCCCGGATTTTGCGTCCGTAACGCGGTCGGGTGATTTATGGGACCCCCTTGACAGTTCGCTTTGAATAAGACTCTTCCAGCAAGGCCCAACCTTGGTTTTACCATTTGCCTCACCACCACCTATCCCTTTCCCTTGGGTCGGCCAGCCCAAGGGTCATTTTATTTAGCCCCCCCCCCCCCGGCCAGTTCTTCTCTGAGTGCTGGTCCGAAACGAGCAGACTGCGGGGCCACCTCGGGGAAACTTGAGGATTGGTTTTACTCATAAGATGTCTCATCCGGATGTGCCCTGAGAAAGAGATATGTGCAGCTCCTATCGGGATTTGTCGGCACGTTCGGGCGGCTTTGCTGGATTTGTTTTATTACTGTCGAAATGTCTTGTAGCCGGGATTCCGAGACTGATCGGGTTTTCCCGGGGAGAAGGAATATCCTTCGTTGATTGCGAGAGCTTATAATGGGCTAAGTTGGGACACCCCTGCAGGGTTTGAACTTTCGAAAGCCGTGCCCGCGGTTATGTGGCAGATGGGAATTTGTTAATGTCCGGTTGTAGTAAACTTGAAGTAAACTCTCTTAAAATACACCAACCGTGTGCGTAACCGTGAGTGTCTCTTTTCGGGGTTGATCGAGAGGAGAACACGGTTTCTGGGTTATGTCTGACGTAAGTAGGAGTTCAGGATCACTTCTTGATCATTACTAGTTGACGACCGCTTGCTTTGCTTCTCTCCTCGCTCTTATTTGCGTAAGTTAGCCACCATACATGCTTAGTCGTTGCTGCAACCTCACCACTTTACCCCTTCCTTACCCATTATGATTTGCTAGTCTTGATACCCATGGTAATGGGATTGCTGAGTCCTCGTGGCTCACAGATTACTACACCAACAGTTGCAGGTACAGGTTGTGCGATGATCATGACGCGAGAGCGGTGTTTCTTGTGTTGGAGTTCTTCTTCTTCTTCGTCGATCTTGGGTTAGGTTCCGGGTCGGCAGCCTGGACTAGCAGGGTGGATGTCGTTTGAGTTCCTGTTTATGTTTCATCCGTAGTCGGATGTTGATCTTGTATGATGTATTGTTGTATTCATGTGACATTGTATGTATTGGATGTATCCCCACTATTATGTAATGTTGATGTAATGATATCCACCTTGCAAAAGCGTCTTCAAGATGCGCTTCTATCCTTGGTGGGACCTTCGAGTTCCTTTAGGATAGGGTCGCATCTTGGGCGTGACAGAAGTACCCCGGCGAAGACGCTGGCGTGGAAACCAACTCTACCGACGAAGACACCGCCGCCCTGACGAAGAAGGGTCGTGTCGCAACAGGAAGCTCAAGGGCAAGACCGTGCTTGCCGTCGAGGGATCCGACGACACCAGCGTCGTCAAGAAGTCCAAGGCAGACGACCCCGACAAGGAGATTGCCGAGTGCGCCGCTTGCCGGGCCTTGGCGGCTGCCGACAAGCCAGGGGGCTCCGACAAGCAGTACTGCAAGATCCACCGCACCAAAGGCCACGACCTCCAGAACTGCCGACAAGTCGAGCTGCTTGCTGAAAAGAAAAAAGGCGAGTATGAGAGGCGGGATAAGGAGAAGGGCCAAGATGGCGCTGAAGCATCCGGCAAGAAGCGGGGTGGCCAAGGAGGTCCCCGCGGCAAGGATAACCAGCAAGAGAGGCCTGCTCAGGGCCGCGACAAGAAGCAGGAAGATGATGATCATGACGAGGACGACGAGTCCAGCGAGCATGAGTTCCAGAAGGCTACGGAGGCCATGTGCGTCGATGGTGGCGCCTCGCTGCATACTTCTCATCCCCAGCTCAAATAGTGGGCGCATGAGATCACACCAGCGGAGCCCTCGTCTAACACTCAGAAGCCACTGAAGTGGTCCAGCACGCCCCTCATCTTTGACGCCGAGGACCACCCTGACCGCACAACTGCAGTCGGGTGTCTTCCGTTGTTGGTATCACCAACGATACGCAACCTCAAGGTGAACAAGATGCTGGTTGACGGCGGGGCCGGTCTGAACTTGATCTCACCCGTTGTGATCAAAAGGCTGCAAAATCCTGATGGAGACCTCGAGGAAACGGGCACGTTTCATGGGGTCAACCGGGAAGGAGCCAGCCGAAGGGGAAGGTCACGTTGCCTATGACTTTTGGAGGCGAGTTGAACTACAGGACGGAGAGGATTGTCTTTGATGTAGCCAAGATCCCCTTGCCTTACAACGGGATCCTCAGCCGCCCGGCACTAGCCAAGTTCATGGCGGCGTCTCACTACGCCTACAACACGCTGAAGATGCCTGGGCCGATGACCATCATCACCGTCCCCTCCGACAAGAAGGACGCGCTGATCTACGCTGACCAACTCTGCCGAGAAGCAGTTGCAGCAGCTGCCGCCAAGGCACTTGCTCCTGCCGCTGAAGCCCCGGGAGGGAAGAAGAAGACCGGCAAGACCTCTCGCACCCACTCCGGCAAGCGCGCCTCTTTGGAGTGTTGTGCTACCATCGAGGACGTGCTAGAGAGCTCCACCGGCAAGAGCAAGAAATCCAGAGCTGCACCACCAGAGACCAATAGGGTGTCCGTCAAGGAGGATGGCATGGGAGGGGCTTTCACCATAAGCTCCACCCTCGACAGCAAATAGGAAAGCGCGCTCATCACTTTCCTGAGGGCGAATGTCGATGTGTTTGCATGGCAAGCATCCGACATCCCCGGCGTTCCCAGGGAAGTGATTGAGCACCATATTGTTGTTTGTCCCCATGCGCGACCTGTCAAGCAGAAGGTCAGGAAGCAAGCTTTGGAACGGCGGGAATTCATCACAGAGGAGATCAGGAAGTTGGAAGCGGCGGGCTTGGTGAGAGGATTGCTCCATCTGACGTGGCTGGCCAATCTGATGGTGGTGCGCAAGGCGAACGGGAAGTGGAGGTTGTGTATTGATTACACAGATATCAATAAGGCTTGTCCTAAGGACCCCTTCCCGTTGTCGCGCATTGACCAGATTGTTGACTCCACGGCCGGGTGCGTTCTGTTATCATGCCTCGACGCCTACTTGGGCTACCACCAGATCTTCATGACAAAGGAAGATGAAGAGAAGACAACATTCACCACCCCATGTGGTATGTATTGCTTTTTACGGATGCCTTTCGGGGTGAAGAGTGCTAGCTCGACATTCGCAAGGGCGGTCCAAATTGGTTTTGAGCCCCAGCTACATAGAAATATGGAACCTTATATGGATGACATAGTGGTCAAAACCAAGGACAAGGCAACCCTTGTACAAGACTTAGAAGAGGCGTTTGCCAACCTACGCAAGATCAGCCGCAAATTGAACCCTAAGAAGTGTGTCTTCGGCGTTCCGTCCAGCAAACTTCTCGGGTTCTTTGTGTCGCAGCGTGGGATCGAGGCAAACCCGGACAAGATCAAGGCTATTTAGTAGATTGAGTCACCCAAGCGGATCAAGGATGTGCGTCAGCTCACTGGCTGCGTTGCCGCCATGAGCAGATTCATCTCCAAGTCCGCTGAGCGTGCCCTTCCCTTTTTCAAATTATTGAAGAAGGCGGGCCCAATGGTGTGGACCCTAGAGGCCGAGGAAGCATTGCAGGATCTGAAGAAATACCTTACCTCTACACCAATACTGGTTGCGCCTAAATCACAAGAGTCGTTGATGTTGTATCTGGCGGCGACGAATCAAGTGGTCAGTGTTGCGCTAGTGGTGCAGAGGGAGGTCGATGAAGAGGTAGTGGCAACGACAGTACTGACAGATGGCAAGCCAGAGATTTCCCTGGCAGGGCCCGATGCCAGCAAGGCAAGGCCCCCGGCAGAGTCTGACACCATCAGGACAGGGCCCATGCAATCAAAAGAGGTGGTGCAGAAGAAGAAGATGATGCAGCACCCGGTTTACTTTGTCAGCTCCCTCCTGCAGGGGGCTAGGTCAAGGTACTCTGGCGTGCAGAAATTGCTCTTCGGCCTCCTTATGGCCTCGAGGAAGTTGCGTCACTACTTCCAAGCACACGAAAACACCATCGTCACCCACCTCCTGTTACAACAGATACTGCACAACCCAGACACGACTGGAAGGATTGTGGAGTGGGCCTTGGAGCTTTCAAGTTTTGGTCTGAAGTTTGAAAGTACTTCAACAATCCAGAGTAGAGTCTTGGCAGAGTTCATTGCAGAATGGACCTCAACGCCTGACGAGGAAATCCAGGAGACCACTCCCCCCGGCAAGGAAGCAAGTCACAACTAGATCATGTACTTTGACGGGGCTTTCTCGCTGCAAGGCGCCGGTGCTGGTGTGCTGCAAGCCGCCGGTGCTAGTGTGTTGGTCGCCGCACCCACCGGAGAGCACCTCAAGTATGTAATCCAGATGCACTTTCCCAAGGAGATGTCCACAAACAACACTGCTGAGTATGAGGGGTTGCTTGCCAGTCTTAGGATCGCGGCAGACCTCAGGGTCAAGAAGCTCATCGTCAGAGGTGATTTGCAACTTGTCGTCAGACAAGTCAACAAAGATTATCAGATCCCGTTGATGGAGGCCTAGGTAGATGAGCTGAGGAAGCTGGAGGAGCGCTTTGACGGTATACAAGCGGAGCACGTTCCCCGAGCGGAGAATGAGATCGCCGATTACCTGTCAAACCGCGCTGCATTCAAGCTACCTGTGGAACTAGGTACTTTTTTGCTTCAGTTAACTCAACCATCCATCGAACTATCAACGGAGCAGAACAAACGGAGGAAATCAGGCCCCGGCAAGTACTTTCCCGCTGAGCTCCCAAGGGCCGCCGACAAGGATGTTGCCGCGGATTCTGAGCCTGTCGAGGAGCGACTGACTCCGGCAGGCCGTCAAGTCCTGACCGTAGAGACGGCCGCTCCCATGGCAGAAGAAATGCCCTTGGTCCTTGCCGTCGAGCCCCAGGCTCCGGCATGGGCACAGCATACAGTCCAATTCCTCCAAACAGGGGAGCTTCTTGTGGAGCAGGAAGAAGCAGAGAAAGTAGCCCGTCAGTCTGCTATGTATCAGTTCGTCGATGATGTCATGTACAGGAAGAGACTGAACAGTGTGAAATTGAAGTGCATTCCCCTGGAGGAAGGACTGGAGCTGTTGGCAGAGATACACGGAGGCATATGTGGCTCCCACATAGGGTCGAGGGCTCTTGCCGGCAAGGCGTTCCGGCAGGGTTTCTTCTGGCCCACTGCCCTCCACGATGCAACGGCACTAGTAACCAAGTGTGAAGCGTGTCAGTTCCATTCGAAGAAGCTTCATCAACCAGCTCAAGCCCTTCAAACAAATACTCTCTCCTGGCCATTCTCGGTCTGGGGGCTCGACATCCTGGGCCCTTTCCCGCGTGCTGTCGGGGGCTTTGAGTACTTGTACGTTGCAATCGACAAATTCGCAAAGTGGCCGGAGGTGGAGGCAGTGAGGAAGGTGACAACACAGTCAGCCGTCAAGTTCTTCAAGGGGCTAGTGTGCCGTTTTGGTGTGCCAAATAGAGTCATCACCAACAATGGCACGCAGTACACAAGCCAGACCTTCATGCAATATATCCAAGACCTCGGTAGCAGGGTCTATTTTTCTTCCGTGGCACACCCACGGAGCAACAGTCAGGCGGAGAGGGCAAATGACGAAGTGTTGCGAGGCCCGAGGACAAAGACTTTTGACAGGCTGCACAAGAGTGGAAGGCGCTAGATTGATGAGTTGCCGGCAATTCTTTGGTCGATCATAACGGCGCCAAATCGAGCCACCGGCCAGACACTCTTCGCCCTGGTATACGGGGCAGAAGCAGTTCTCCCCACGGAACTCACATACGGGTCACCTCGAGTGCTCGCTTATGACGAGCTTGAGCAAGAGCAATTGCGGCAAGATGACGCAATGCTCCTTGAGGAAGATCGTCTTCGGGTGGCTGTGAGAGAAGCATGCTACCAGCAAGCCTTACGCCGCTACCATAGCCGCAAGGTTCATGCTCAAAGCTTTGAGGAAGGCGACCTTGTTCTTCGGCGCGTTCAGTCGGCCAACAATTCCAACTAGTTGATGCCAAAGTGGGAAAGCCCTTATCAGGTAATACGAGTCACCAGGCCTGGGGAAGTCCACTTGGAGACCGAAGATGATGTCCCAGTGAGCAACTCCTGGAACATCGAACATCTTCGCAAGTTTTACCCATAAGGCACGGTTGTTGGGCCTCCCAGCAAGCCACCTTTTGTACAAGCTTTGCCGACAAGGCATGTAACCCTCTGAACAAAGCCAGCCACAGACCCCGAGCATAAATAAACGAAGCGCTGGTGCCCTAAGTTTTAGCATGCATGCTAGGTTAAGTCTCTCCCTCGGTTAGGGTTGATAGTGTTTAGCGGTGGCTAACCCCTAGCCTTGAGGTCGAGTATGCGTCTTTCTATCCTCTTTGGTTCGCAAGGCACGTGGACACTTCTGCTGAGCCGCTTGGGAGAAAGAGGACAAACCGGCGCTCTGGCCCCGGCAAGCCAGGACGGCTGGGGGCTGAAGACACAAGGATCTAACCACGGCAAGCCAAAGTTGCCGGGGCTGCGGATTCAGATAAGTCCTTCATCCCTTGTTGTGCATTTCCGTATGGAACTGGGACAAATGAAACCTCGTTTTGCTCCGAGACCACCGTGCTCCCCCTTCTTCTTGTACGCAAGTCCCTGGGACAAAACCGGGTCGTAGACGCGGTGGCAAGGAAATAAACAAGGAGCCTAACTCTACTTCGCCCCTGCCTCCGCCAAAAGCGTGAGAATGGTCGACTGAAGTCAGGGGACGGCAAGGCCTGTTGCCAGGCGACAATGTTTATCTTAAAAATAACAATTATTCATTCCTTAGCATGAGCCTCGCTCACGCACAAAGAACCCAGCAAGCACCCTTTTTCATTAAAAACATCCCATACATGTACATTTCAGACGGAATTAAAAACATGAGTAAGGGGATTAGAAGTCTTAAAATTAACAAGTGCCCACAGGCTTACAAACTAAAAAGAGATAAGATGCCCATAATACCTTTCTTGTCCCTCTCCTCAGAAATTGGAACAAGGTGGTGGGAGGGCAAAAGGAGCGCCTAGGCAAGGTACGAGGAGCAGAAGGCACCGAGAGAACATCTTGGTGCCGGAAAAGGAGCTGGAAGATGAGGCAGCAGGTCGGCAATACGCGACGAAGGCGTCGGTGCTCGCGTACTTCGAGTTGACGGCCGCCACCCGCCTTCTTCGCCTTCTCCGGCCCTCCTACGCTAGCCGCCCAAGGAGACGATGGAGAGCTTGACGAGGAAGGCCCTCGGCAGGGCGCGTGGCCGAGGGAAGGGCGACGCGGTCAGTCGGAGTCGACGTCCTGCCGCTCGACTCCCTCGTCGCCACTGTCGCTGTCCTCCTTGTCACTCCCGCTTGAGGAGGAATCTTCATCATCGGAGGAGCTCTCCACGCAGCACTTTAGGCGAGTTCCAAGATCTCCGAAGACCTTGACGGAGAGCAGGCCGCCCTCCATTAACTTGAAGTAGAGGACGAGCCCCGCCGTCAGGCTATGGATGCGAGCAAATGCCTTCTATCCGCGACGGAGGTACATAACATGAGGAGCAGGGAAGTCGATGTCGACCCGCGTGCCGCCGGTCCCGCAGCCCCTCACGTGCAATCTAACAGTCTGGGGCGGATCGAGCTCCATTTCCCGAGCAAATGGGCTAGGGAGACTGAGACGACGACGCGGTGGCCGCGCAGCCTGATGAAGAACTCCCGAGGCTGGTCCCCGATGTGGCCCTCCATCACGGGCGGCATCACTGGCGGAGGCATGTCCATCGCGCCGCCTCGTCCCCCTCTCCCCCGACCGCCGCGGTGACCTCGGCCTCGCCCCCTCCCCCTTCCTCTCGTGGCCGGCTCCGCCGCTGCGAGCTCTTGGGAAGGAGGAACATGCTGTCGAGCAACGACCCTCGCCCCCATGGTTGAAGGGCTTGCGCCCCCTCTCGCCATGACGGGTGGAAGGAAGGAGCAGAAGTGGAAGAAGATGGATGCCGGAAGAACGTGGGATGACATCCCCCTCCCCCTCCTTATAAAGGGGCGGGGTCGAGGCTCTACAACCCAACTCGTCCAATACAGCCATCGGAGGCGCAGGGGATCAGGACCGACCCGCTGGCCCAATCAGCGACGACCCGGTTTCCGCCTCCACCGCCTGCCACCTACATGGGGGACGGGCGAGCGAGTAGGATCGATGGGATGGGTGAGGCGACCATTCCCCACCCCGCGATCGTGGGGGCGCGGGCGCCTTGAACACCGTGACCCAAGTCCACTCAGTAAATAAGCCGCGCCTCTGCGCCTCCCTCTTTTTCTTATGGGGAAGGCGCGGGCCGCCTCTTTAGTGGGATGTGACGCATGCGTGCGGGAACCATCCCACGCATGACCCCCACGTCACACACGACCCTCCATGTCGCGCATTCAACGCGGGTCGTGGGGAAGCACAATAGACGAAACAGTTGCCACGGTAAAAATCCGCCCCACCTGCCCGCGCACCGTTCTGGGCCTGGCCCAACAACGCGTCGCGCTTATGGGTGGCCCAGACCCGGGGGCTACTGTCGGTGTACAAAAGTAGGGGCTCTCCTTTTGACCCCTTCACTTGTGCAGGGGCAGTCAGAGCCATGCGCCGGGGCCACACTTGGCAGGGCAGAAGAGGGAAGCCGGAGAGAAGCCAAAGCACAAGACAACAAAGGCAACACCAAGACCAGGAACGCAGGAGAGCAAAAGGGCGAGCTAGGTGTTGGGGAATGTAGTAACTTCAAAAAAATTCGTACGCACACATAGGATCATGGTGATGCATAGCAATGAGAGGGGAGAGTGTGTCCACGTACCCTCGTAGACCAAAAGCAGAAGCGTTAGCACAACACGGTTGATGTAGTCGTACGTCTTCATGATCCGACCGATCCAAGTACCGAACGTACGACACCTCCGAGTTCAGCACATGTTCAGCTCGATGACGTCCCGCGAACTCCGATCCAGCAGAGCTTCACGGGAGAGTTCCGTCAGCACAACGGCGTGGTGACGGTGATGATGTTGCTACCGACGCAGGGCTTCGCCTAAGCACCACTACGATATGACTGAGGTGGAATATGGTGGAGGGGGGCACCGCACATGGCTGGAATAGATCAACGGATCAACTTGTGTGTCTAGAGGTGCCCCCTGCCCCCGTATATAATAAGGAGCAAGGGGAGGAGGCGGCCGGCCAGGAGGAGGCGCGCCAGGGAGGAGTCCTACTCCCACCGGGAGTAGGACTCCCTCTTTTTCCTAGTTGGAGTAGGAGGGGGAAAGGAAGGGAAGGAGAGAGGGGGAAGGAAAGGGGGCGCCGTCCCCCCTCCTTGTCCAATTCGGACTAGATGGGGAGGGGACTGATACGTCTCCAACGTATCTATAATTTATGAAGTATTCATGCTATTATATTATCTGTTTTGGATGTTTATGGGCTTTATTAAACAGTTTTATATTATTTTTTAGACTAACCTATTAACCCAGAGCCTAGTGCCAGTTTATGGTTTTCCCTTGTTTTAGTGTTTCGCAGAAAAGGAATATCAAACGGAGTGCAAACGGAATGAAACCTTCGGGAGAGTTATTTTTGGAACGGAAGCAATCTAGAAGACTTGGAGTGTACGTAAGGGAAGCAACAAGGAAGGCACGAGGCAGGGGGGCACGCCCACACCCTTGGGCGTGCCCTCCACCCTCGTGGGCCCCTCGCGGCTCCCCTGACCGACTTCTCTCGCCTATATATGTCCATATACCCTAAAAACATCGGGGAATAGAAGAGATCGGGAGTTCCGCCGCCGCAAGCCTCTGTAGCCACCAAAAACCAATCGAGACCCTGTTCCGGCACCTTGTCGGAGGAGGATCCCTCATCGGTGGCCATCTTCATCATCCCGGCGCTCTCCATGATGAGGAGGGAGTAGTTCACCCTCGGGGCTGAGGGTATGTACCAGTAGCTATGTGTTTGATCTCTCTCTCTCTCTCTCGTGTTCTTGAGGTGGTACGATCTTGATGTATCGCGAGCTTTGCTATTATAGTTGGATCTTATGATGTTTCTCCCCCTCTACTCGCTTGTAATGGATTGAGTTTTCCCTTTGAAGTTATCTTATCCAATTGAGTCTTTAAGAATTTGAGAATAATTTATGTATGTCTTGTCGTGCTTATCTGTGGTGACAATGGGATATCACGTGATCCACTTGATCTATGTTTTGGTGATCAACTTGCGAGTTCCGCTCATGAACCTATGCATAGGAGTTGGCAGACGTTTTTGTCTCGACTCTCCGGTAGAAACTTGGGGGCCCTCTTTGAAGTTCTTTGTGTTGGTTGAATAGATGAATCTGAGATTGTGTGACGCATATCGTATAATCATACCCACGGATACTTGAGGTGACATTGGAGTATCTAGGTGACATTAGGGTTTTGGTTGATTTGTGTCTTAAGGTGTTATTCTAGTACGAACTCTATGATAGATTGATCAGAAAGAATAACTTTGAGGTGGTTTCTTACCCTACCATAATCTCTTTGTTTGTTCTCCGCTATTAGTGACTTTGGAGTGACTCTTTGTTGCATGTTGAGGGATAGTTATATGATCCAATTATGGTAGTATTGTTGAGAGAACTTGCACTAGTGAAAGTATGAACCCTGGGCCTTGTTTCCTAGCATTGCAATACCATTTACGCTCACTTTTACCACTTGTTACCTTGCTGTTTTTATATTTTCAGATTACAAATACTCATATCTATCATCCATATTTCACTTGTATCACCATCTCTTCGCCGAACTAGTGCACCTATACAATTTACCATTGTATTGGGTGTGTTGGGGACACAAGAGACTCTTTTTTATTTGGTTGCAGGGTTGTTTGAGAGAGACCATCTTCATCCTACACCTCCCATGGATTGATAAACCTTAGGTCATCCACTTGAGGGAAATTTGCTACTGTCCTACAAACCTCTTCACTTGGAGGCCCAACAACGTCTACAAGAAGAAGGTTGCGTAGTAGACATCAAGCTCTTTTCTGGCGCCGTTGCCGGGGAGGTGAGTGCTTGAAGGTATATCTTTAGATCTTGTAATCGAATCTTTTAGTTTCTTGTTTTAATACTAGTTTAGTTTATAAAATAAATCTACAAAAAAATGGAATTGAGTTTGCCTCATACGCTTCATCTTTTTAATATCTTTCGTGAGTATGATGGAAAGGAAATTGTGCCAAAGTGTTAGAAGAAGAATGCATTAAAATGTTTGGCACTAAATCTTTGAACAATGAGCATGATTGCAATGTTGTTAGTATGAACTCTTTGAATATCCATGGTACTAATGATGATTGCACTAGTTATGATGAAAATATCTCTTATAAGCATATCGATTTTTGTGGAGTGCATAGAGTTTGCAAATACACACCAAACAGGGAAGATAGATTTTGCAAGAGGCATAAGTACTTAGAAACTAAATGGTTGCAAGAAAGGCTAGATGTTTGTGCTGAAAATTTAAATTTTGTTAGCCGTGCTTGTGAACTTTGCAATGAACGTGGTCATTTAACTATCCGATGCAAATTGTTTCATGATCTAATCGTTTCCAAAAATTGTGATGACTTGATCTCCCTTGCACATCATAATGAACTTAGTTTGCTTATGGGTTATGAAGAAATGAAACGTATAACTAACTATCTTCCAGTATTTGCCCGTGATAAACTTCTTGAATTTGATCTAGAGGAAATTTATATGTATTGTGTGGTGAATTGCATTGAAAATCCTTATATTTCCAATTACATACAGACAAGAAAACAAATAGAAGATGAAGAGAATACTAATGAAAGGGAAGAGGCTTCCCAATATCCTCCTATTATTACTTATGATGAATCAGGTAACGAGGAGGAGCCTTCTATTCAACCAATCTCATCAATAAGGAGCTCAAAAGGGAGAGTTAAACCCACTCATGATGTGAAGAAGAAGAAAAAGAAAAGACGGAGAAGCAAAGGTAAAAAGGTATCCCTCTCAAATGATGTTGCTCCTATTCCTCATTGTGATGATGATAATTGCTGTACTATTTGTGCTATCCATACTATTAATGATGAGAGTGATTATGCTTATGATATGAAAAGGCCCAAGCTTGGGGAAGCTATGTTTGATGAGGTTGACATATTTGAGAATATATTTGCTGAAATTAATGTTTGTTCCAAGCTTGGGAATGCTATGTTTAATGAAGATGATATTTTTAGCCTCCCAAGTTTTGATATGCAAATTTGTTATGATGATAGCATGCCTCCTACTTATGATGATTATATTGATGAAAGTGGGTTTGGAAGAGTGTCAACTTTAGGAAGTAATGATCCCACTATTTTGGAGGGTGTTGAATCTTATAATATTTATGAAAGTGGATTTGGAGAGGTCATGACTTTATTTAGTGATGATTCCACTATTTCGGAAGAGGTTCCAATTGATTATGAGAACAAAGTTGCTACTTATGATGATTATTGTGATGAAAATTATGCTATAAAAAGTAGTGATGATTATATTTATAAAACTTGTCATGATTATGATTACCCTTTTTCTGAACATTACTCTTTTAATATGGAAACAATTTATAGTATTCGAGTTTCTTATGATACTCCCACTATTCCGAAAAAGAAGAATTTTGCTTATGTGGAGAGTAGTAAATTTTCTATGATCGTAGATCATGAAAAGAATGTTTTAGGTGCTGGTTATATTGTTGAATTCATTCAAGATGCTACTGAAAAATATTATGAGGGAGGAATATATACTTGTAGGAATTGCAATAATGTCAAGTTTCCTCTCTATGTGCTTAAAGTTTTAAAGTTATGCTTGTTTTGCCTTCCTTTGCTAGTTGATTATTGTTCCCATAAGTTGTTTGCTCACAAAATCCCTAAGCATAGGAAGTGGGTTAGACTTAAATGTGCTAGTCATATTCTTTATGATGCTCTCTTTGTGTTTCAATTCTTATCTTTTATGTGAGCATCATTGAAATCATCATGCCTAGCTAGGGGCGTTAAACATTAGCGCTTGTTGGGAGGCAACCGAATTTTATTTTTGTTTCTTGCTTTTTGGTTCTGCTTAGTAATAAATATTTGATCTAGCCTCTGGTTAGATGTAGTTTTATGTTTTAATTAGTGTTTGTGCCAAGTAAGACCTATAGGATCTTCTTGGATGATAGTTATTTGATCTTGCTGAAAATTCCAGAAACTTTCTGTTCACGAAAACAATTGTTTAAAATCCCCAGAACGTGATAAAATACTTATTCCAATTGCAGTAGATAAATAAACAAATTATCTAGGTCTTCCTATTTTGGTAGAATTGTTTGAGTTCCAGAAGTTTGCGTTAGTTACAGATTACTACAGACTGTTCTGTTTTTGACAGATTCTGTTTTTCGTGTGTTGTTGCCTATTTTGATGAATCTATGGCTAGTAAAATGGGGTATTAACCATAGAGAAGTTGGAATACAGTATATATTATACCAATATGAATTTAGAATGAGTTCACAATAGTACCTAAGTGGTGATTTATTTTCTTATACTAACGGAGCTTATGAGTTTTCTGTTAAGTTTTGTGTTGTGAAGTTTTCAAGTTTTGGGTAAAGATTCGATGGACAATGGAATAAGGAGTGGCAATATCCTAAGATTGGGGATGCCCAAGGCACCCCAAGGTAATATTCAAGGACAACCAAAAGCCTAAGCTTGGGGATACCCCGGATGGCATCCCCTCTTTCGTCTTCGTTCATCGGTAACTTTACTTGGAGCTATATTTTTATTCACCACATGATATGTGTTTTGCTTGGATCGTCATTTTATTTTGTTAGTATTTGCTTTCTGTTATTTAGAATAATGTTTTGCATCTCTATTTTCAATAAAAATGTCAAGGATAGCCTTTACCATGCTTATTTTGCAAGTTTACATGTTGCTGTTTCAAAACAGAAAGTTTACCACTATTGCAAAAATTGCCTAGAAAAGCCAGAAAATGATAAAATGTTGAAACTTTTTGCATAATAAGATCTGATAAATTTTATACAGTGTGGTAGATTTACATAATGTTTGGAGTTAGGGAAGTATGATGAATCTTGCATTCTTTACATATTGTAATGTTTTGGCAGATTGTTGTTATGTTTGCTTATGTTTGCTTGTTTAATGATTCTATTTGAGGATAGGAGTATTAAATATGGAGAGGCATTTAGTATGCAATGTTGAATAATAATTTTAGTGATTTGTTACAGTAGAAAATGATAAGGTTTTTGCATTGGTTTATACTAACTTATCTCACGAGTTCTTGTTGAGTTTGGTGTGGATGAAGCTTTCGAGATTTAGGAAACCGTGATATGAGAGGAGTTAAGGAGACACAAAAGTTCAAGCTTGGGGATGCCCAAGGCACCCCAAGATAATATTTCAAGAAGTCTCAAGCATCTAAGCTTGGGGATGCCCCGGTAGGTGTCCCACCTTTCTTCTTCAACAATTGTCGGTTAGTGTCGGTTGAGCCTAAGTTTTTGCTTCTTCACATGATGAGTGCTATCCTTGAAATGTCGTTTTATTTTGTTTTGCTTGCTATTTGAATAATATCCCAAGATCTGAAATTATTAAATGAGAGAGAGTCTTCACATATCTACATAACTATTTAACTACTCATTGATCTTCACTTATATCTTTTTGGAGTAGTTTGTCGTTTACTCGTGTGATTCACTTATATCCTATGAGTAAATGGTTGAATGATTTGAATATCATAAATCTGAAATTATATATGTTTCATATGCCTTTCCCATGGGGAGTAATCCCTTCGCATATAAGAAGTAGAGGTGGAATTTTTTTTGAAGGTTAGCAAACATTGTATTGGGCACTTGAACAATTCATGGAAGAATATTGAAGGAAGAGAGATTCCACATATAAATATACTATCTTGGACATCTTCTATGATTGTGAGACCCATTAATTATTTTCAAACCTGAGCAAATTAGTTGAAGTTGGACAAGGAAGGCAACATAATGAGTTATGCTTGGGTATATTTGTATAGAAGTTATATTGTTATGGATCCTCTAACATGTGGTGCTTGCTATTTATAATCCTTTGCTAGCCAAAATATCTGTACTAAGCAGGAATACTGCTTGTGCATCCAAATTCCTTGAACCAAGTTTCTTCCATGAGTGTCCATCATATCTACCTATATGCGGTATTTACCTGCCATTCCGAGTAAATTTGCATGTGCCAAACGCTAAACCTTCAAATAAAAATCTGCTTTGTATGCCCGAATCGCTCATGTAGCGACTAGGGGCTGTCAGTATCTTCCATGCTAGGTGGGTTATTCTCACGATGAGTGGACTCCGCTCATCATTCACGAGAAAATGGCTGGTAACTGGGATGCCCAGTCCTATGATCAAAATATCAAAAACAAAATTGCAATTAATTTAAACAAACTCCCCCAGGATTGTTGATAGTTGGACGGCACCCATTGTTTCTAACAAGCCGTGGAATGTGATTGTTGGTGGAGGGGGAGTAAAATATTTACCTTTCTGTTTGGGAACTGCCTATAATGTATCTAGTATGGAAGATATTGGGAACTCTTGTCATTATGTTGACAACGAAAGCATACCTCTCAAAATTATTTTCATCTCCGTTTTAAAGCTTCGAGCTCTGGCACCTCTGCAAATCCCTGCTTCCCTCTGCGAAGGGTCTATCTTTTACTTTTATGCAAGAGTCAGTAGTATTCCTTCTCATTCCAACCTACTTTTTAGTTGGCAAGCATCATGTGGTGGAGAAAGATCTAAGCATATATGTCCATTCAAATATATTTGATCATGAATTATTATTGTTGACAATTATCTATATGATAAATAAGTTGGGAGGCGAAACATTAAGCCCCTGTCTTTCTCTGTGTTCGATGAATACTATTTGTTCTAAAAATATGCTTTGGGTGGTAGCAATCATGGAAGACTATATGATAGTTGAGTATGTGGGATTTGCTAAATCAAAGCTCTTACATAGACCCTTCCTGAAAATAAGATGAATTGCAATTGTTCGGTGACCGAGAACTGTTTGTTAGTTTTCAAGAAAGTTTATGATCTATGCTTTAACATGTGAGTAGTTTGTTACTTGATCATGCAAAGTTTTATGATATGAGCTACTGTTATGACATATAATGATGCTAGAAAAGGTGATTGAAATTATCATTGATCAAACTTGTGCAACTGCTAGCATTCACACTTCATAAATTATTTCTTTTATCATTTACCAACTCGAGGATGAGCAGTAATTAAGCTTGGGGATGCTGATACGTCTCCAACGCATCTATAATTTATGAAGTATTCATGCTATTATATTATTTGTTTGGGATGTTTATGGGCTTTATTAAACACTTTTATATTATTTTGGGACTAACCTATTAACCCAGAGCCCAGTGCCAGTTTCTGTTTTTTCCCTTGTTTCAGTGTTTCGCAGAAAAGGAATATCAAACGGAGTCCAAACGGAATGAAACCTTCTAGAGAGTTATTTTTGGAATGGAAGCAATCCAGAAGACTTGGAGTGTACGTAAGGGAAGCAACGAGGAAGGCACGAGGCAGGGGGTGCGCCCACCCCCTGGGCGTGCCCTCCACCCTCATGGCTCCCCTGACCGACTTCTTTTGCCTATATATGTCCATATACCCTAAAAACATCGGTGAACAGAAGAGATCGGGAGTTCCGCCGTGCAAGCCTCTGTAGCCACCAAAAACCAATCGGGACCCTGTTCCGGCACCCTGCCGAAGGCGGGATCCCTCACCGGTGGCCATCTTCATCATCCCGGCGCTCTCCATGATGAGGAGGGAGTAGTTCACCCTCGGGGCTGAGGGTATGTACCAGTAGCTATGTGTTTGATCTCTCTCTCGTGTTCTTGATATGTATCGCGAGCTTTGCTATTATAGTTGGATCTTATGATGTTTCTCCCCCTCTACTCTCTTGTAATGGATTGAGTTTTCCCTTTGAAGTTATCTTATCGGATTGAGTCTTTAAGGATTTGAGAACACTTGATGTATGTCTTTCCGTGCTTATCTGTGGTGACAATGGGATATCACGTGATCCACTTGATGTATGTTTTGGTGATCAACTTGCGGGTTCCGCCCATGAACCTATGCATAGGGGTTGGCACACATATTCGTCTTGACTCTCCGGTAGAAACTTTGGGGCACTCTTTGAAGTTCTTTGTGTTGGTTAAATAGATGAATCTGAGATTGTGTGATGCATATCATATAATCATACCCACGGATACTTGAGGTGACATTGGAGTATCTAGGTGACATTAGGGTTTTGGTTGATTTGTGTCTTAAGGTGTTATTCTAGTACGAACTCTATGATAGATTGATTAGAAGGAATAACTTTGAGGTGGTTTCATACCCTACCATAATCTCTTTGTTTGTTCTCCGCTATTAGTGACTTTGGAGTGACTCTTTGTTGCATGTTGAGGTATAGTTATATGATCCAATTATGGTATTATTGTTGAGAGAACTTGCACTAGTGAAAGTATGAACCCTAGGCCTTGTTTCCTAGCATTGCAATACCGTTTACGCTCACTTTTACCACTTGTTACCTTGCTGTTTTTATATTTTCACATTACAAATACTCATATCTATCATCCATATTGCACTTGTATCACCATCTCTTCGCCAAACTAGTGCACCTATACAATTTACCAGTGCCAGTTGCATGGTTGTTTGAGAGAGATCATCTTCATCCTACACCTCCCACGGATTGATAAACCTTAGGTCATCCACTTGAGGGAAATTTGCTACTGTCCTACAAACCTCTGCACTTGGAGGCCCAACAACGTCTACAAGAAGAAGGTTGTGTAGTAGACATCAGGGACGCGCGGCCAGCCCTAGCCACCCCTCCTCTTCTCCACTAAGGCCCATCTATGCCCATTAAACTCCCCGGGGGGTTCTGGTAACCCCCCGGTACTCTGGTATATGTCTGAAACTCCCTGAAACCATTCCGGTGTCAGAACATAGTCGTCCAATGTATCGATCTGTACGTCTCGACCATTTCGAGACTCCTCGTCATGTCCGTGATCACATACGGGACTCCGAACTACCTTCGATACATTAAAACACAAAAACTCATAATACAATTGTCATCGAACTTTAAGCGTGCGGACCCTACGGGTTCGAGAACTATGTAGACATGACCGAGACACGTCTCCGGTCAATAACCAATAGCGGAACTTGGATTCTCATATTGGCTCCCACATATTCTACGAAGATCTTTATCGGTCAAACCGCATAACAACATACGTTGTTCCCTTTGTCATCGGTATGTTACTTCCCGAGATTCGATCTTCGGTATCTCAATACCTAGTTCAATCTTGTTACCGACAAGTCTCTTTACTAGTTCTGTAATACATCATCTCGCAACTAACTCATTAGTTACAATGCTTGCAAGGCTTACAGTGATGTGCACTACTGAGTGGACCCAGAGATACCTCTCCGACAATCGGAGTGACAAATCCTAATCTTGAAATACGCCAACCCAACAAGTACCTTCGGAGACACCTGTAGAGCACCTTTATAATCACCCAGTTACGTTGTGACATTTGGTAGCACACAAAGTGTTCCTCTGGTAAATGGGAATTGCATAATCTCATAGTCGCAGGAACATGTATAAGTCATGAAAAAAGCAATAGCACAATACTAAATGATCAAGTGCTAAGCTAGCGGAATGGGTCAAGTCAATCACATCATTCTCCTAATGGTGTGATCCCGTTAATCAAATGACAACTCATGTCTATGGCTAGGAAACTTAACCATCTTTGATTCAACAAGCTAGTCAAGTAGAGGCATACTAGTGACAATCTGTTTGTCTATATATTCACACATGTACTAAGTTTCCGGTTAATACAATTCTAGCATGAATAATAAACATTTATCATGATATAAGGAAATATAAATAACCACTTTATTATTGCCTTGAGGGCATATTTCCTTCAGTCTCCCACTTGCACTAGAGTCAATAATCTATCTCACATCGTCATGTGATTTAACACCAATTGTTCACATCGCCATGTGTCGTGGTTTTGTCACGGCTGATGTCCTCGTGAAAGGACTTAGTCGTGGAGCCATCGCTACGGGTTAGCTTGAAGGGGTTAAAGCGGACACAGGGATGCAAGAGAGTTTATACTAGTTCGGCCCCTTCGATGAAGGTAAAAGCCTACGTCTAGTTGTGATGGAATTGATGGGGTTTCGATGACTAGGGAGCAAACAAGCTTCGCCTAAGTCTCGAGTTGTCCTTGAACCGCCGCCGGGTCGTCCCCTTATATACAAGGGTGACGCCCGTCGGTTTATAGAGTCCCAACACCGGCTCATCGACGTGTCCGGTTTGGTCTCTATGTATTCCTAACTTACAATACAAGTTACATATCGTCGCCGATTTACGGCTACATGCCTTAAACCGTTTATGGGTCTGGAGCCCTCATCTACCTTCATGTGCTTTAACATACTTAACTACTGATGAAGTTAACCCGGCCCAGATAGGCCGGTTTATGCCCAGCAGTAATATCCCCAACACCATGTGACCAACACTCAAAGGGTTTACCAGATTCTATAAACTAGTTCATATTGCCATGTGATTTACACCCAAAGAGTACTAAGGTGTGATCATGTTTTGCTTGTGAGAGAAGTTTAGTCTACGGGTCTGCCACATTCAGATCCATAAGTATTTCACAAATTTCTATGTCTACAATGCTCTGCATAGAGCTACTCTAGCTAATTGCTCCCACTTTCAATATGTATCCAGATTGAGACATAGAGTCATCTCGATCGGCGTAAAAAGCTTGCATCGACGTAACTCTTTACGATGAACTCTTTATCGCCTCCATAACCGAGAAATATATCCTTATTCCACTAAGGATAATTTTGACCGCTGTCAAGTGATCTACTCCTAGATCACTATTGTACCCTCTGGCCAAACTTATGGTGAGGTACACAATAGGTCTGGTACACAACATAGCATACTTTATAGAACCTATGACTGAGGCATAGGGAGTGACTTTTCCTTCTCTTTCTATTTTCTGTCGTGGTCGGGTTTTGAGTCTTGACTCAACTTCACACCTTGTAACACAAGCAAGAACTCCTTGTTTGACTGTTCCATTTTGAACTACTTCAAAATCTTGTCAAGGTTTTTATTTGCTGGAAAATCTTATCAAGCGTCTTGATCTATCTCTATAGATCTTGATGCTCAATATGTAAGAAGCTTCTCCAAGATCTTTCTTTGAAAAACTCCTTTCAAATACTCCGTTATGCTTTACAGAAAATTCTACATTATTTCCGATCAACAATATGTCATTCACATGTACTTATCAGAAATGATGTAGTGCTCCCACTCACTTTCTTTGTAAATATAGGCTTCACCGCAAGTCTGTATAAAACTATATGCTTTGATCAACTTATCAAAATGCATATTCCAACTCCGAGATGCTTGCACCAGTCCATAGATGGATCGCTGGAGCTTGCATATTTTGTTAGCACCTTTAGGATTGACAAAACCTTCTGGTTGCATCATATACAACTCTTCTTTAATAAATCCATTAAGGAATGCAGTTTTGTTTATCCATTTGCCAGATTTCATGAAATGCGGCAATTGCGGACATGATTCGGAAAGACTTAAGCATATATACGAGTGAGAAACTCTCATCGTAGTCAACACCTTGAACTTGTCGAAAACCTTTTGCGACAATTCTAGCTTTGTAGATAGTAACACTACTATTAGTGTCCATCTTCCTCTTGAAGATCCATTTAATCTCAATGGCTCGCTGATCATCGGGCAAGTCAATCAAAGTCCATACTTTGTTCTCATACATGGATCCCATCTCAGATTTCATGGCCTCAAGCCATTTTGTTCTCATACATCTGAAGTTACATGATCATCATCATTAGCTTCCTCACTAATTGGTGTAGTAGTCACAGGAACCAGTTTCTGTGATGAACTACTTTCCAATAACGGAGCATGTACAGTTACCTCATCAAGTTCTACTTTCCTCCCACTCACTTCTTTCGAGAGAAACTCCTTCTCTAGAAAGGATCCAAATTTAGCAACAAAAGTCTTGCCTTCAGATCTGTGATAGAAGGTGTACCAACAGTTTCCTTTGGGTATCCTATGAAGACACATTTCTTCGATTTGGGTTTGAGCTTATTAGGATGAATTTTTTTCAAATAAGCATCGCAACCCCAAACTTTAAGAAACGACAACTTTGGTTTCTTGCCAAACCACAGTTCATATGGTGTCATCTCAACGGATTTAGATGGTGCCCTATTTAACGTGAATGCAGCTGTCCCTAATGCATAACCCCAAAAAGGATAGTGGTAAATCGGTAAGAGACATCATAGACTGCACCATATCTAATAATGTATGGTTACGATGTTCGGACACGCCATTACGCTGTGGTGTTCCAGGTGGCATGAGTTGCGAAACTATTCTGCATTGTTTCAAAGGAAGACCAAACTCGTAACTCAAATATTCTCCTCCACGATCAGAACGTAGAAACTTTATTTTCTTGTTATGATGATTTTCCACTTCACTCTGAAATTCTTTGAACTTTTCAAATGTCTCAGACTTATGTTTCATTAAGTAGATATACCCATATCTGCTCAAATCATTTGTGAAGGTCAGAAAATAATGATACCCACCGCGAGCCTCAACACTCATCGGATTGCATACATCAGTATGTATTATTTCCAATAAGTCAGTTGCTCGCTCCATTGTTCCGGAGAACGGAGTCTTAGTCGTCTTGCCGATGAGGCATGGTTCGCAAGCATCAACTGATTCATAATCAAGTGATTCCAAAAGCCCATCAGCATGGATTTTCTTCATGCGTTTTACGCCGTTATGACCTAAATGGCAGTGCCACAAATAATTTGCACTATCATTATTAACTTTGCATCTTTTGGCTTCAATATTATGAATATGTGTATCACTACGATCGAGATCCAACAAACAATTTTCATTGGGTGTATGACCATAGAAGGTTTTATTCATGTAAACAGAACAACAATTATTCTCTAACTTAAATGAATAACCGTATTGCAATAAACATGATCAAATCATATTCATGCTCAACGCAAACACCAAATAACACTTATTTAGGTTCAACACTAATCCCGAAAGTATAGGGAGTGTGCGATGATGATCATATCAATCTTGGAACTACTTCCAACACACATCGTCACCTTGCCCTTAACTAGTTTCTGTTCATTATGCAACTCCCGTTTCGAGTTACTACTCTTAGCAACTAAACTAGTATCAAACACTGAGGGATTGCTATAAACACTAGTAAAGTACACATCGATAACATTTATATCAAATGTACCTTTGTTCACTTTGCCATCCTTCTTATCCGCAAAATACTTGGGGCAGTTCCGCTTCCAGTGACCAGTCCCTTTGCAGTAGAAGCACTCAGTCTCAGGCTTAGGTCCAGACTTGGGTTTCTTCACTTGAGCAGCAACTTGCTTGCCGTTCTTCTTGAAGTTCCCCTTATTCCCTTTGCCCTTTTCTTGAAACTAGTGGTCTTGTCAACCATCAACACTTGATGCTTTTCTTGATTTCTACCTTCGTCGATTTCAGCATCACGAAGAGCTTGGGATTTGTTTCCGTTAACCCTTGCATATTATAGTTCATCACGAAGTTCTAGTAACTTGGTGATAGTGACTAGAGAACTATGTGAATCACTATCTTATCTGGAAGATTTACTCCCACTTGATTCACGTGATTGTAGTACTCAGACATTCTAACCACATGCTCACTAGCTGAGCAAGTCTCCTCCATCTTCTAGGCAAAGTACTTGTCAAAAGGTTTCATACCTTTCGACATGGGCATGAGTCTGAAATATTAATTTAAACTCTTGGAACATCTCATATGCTCTGTGGCATTTCAAAAACGCCATTGAAGCCACGACTCTAAGCCATAAAGCATGGTGCACAAAACTATCAAGTAGTCATCATATCGAGCATGCCAAACGTTCATAACGTCTGCATCTGCTCCTCCAATCGGTCTGCCACCTAGCGGTGCATCAAGGACATAATTCTTCTGTGCAGCAATGAGGATAATCCTCAGATCATGGATCCAATCCGCATCATTTCTACAAACATCTTTCAACTTAGTTTTCTCTAGGAACATATCAAAAATAAAACAGGGGAGCTAAACGCGAGCTATTGATCTACAACAGAGATATGCTTATACTACCAGGACTAAGTTCATGATAAATTAGAGTTCAATTAATCATATTACTTAAGAACTCCCACTTAGATAGACATCCCTCTAATCGTCTAAGTGATTACATGATCCATATCAACTAAACCATGTCCGATCATCACATGAGATGGAGTAGTTTCAATGGTGAACATCAGTATGTTGATCATATCTACTATATGATTCACGCTCGACCTTTCGGTCTCAGTGTTCCGAGGCCATATCTGCATATGCTAGGCTCGTCAAGTTTAACCTGAGTATTCCGCGTGTGCAACTGTTTTGCACCCGTTGTATTTGAACGTAGAGCTTATCACACCCGATCATCACATGGTGTCTCAGCACGAAGAACTTTCGCAATGGTGCATACTCAGGGAGAACACTTATACCTTGAATTTTTTAGTAACAAATCATCTTATAATGCTATCGTCGATCTTAGAAAAATAACATGCATAAAAGATAAACATCACATGCAATCAATATAAGTGATATGATATGGCCATCATCATCTTTTTCTTGTGATCTCCATCTCTGAAGCACTGTCATGATCACCATTGTCACCGGCGCGACACCTTGATCTCCATCGTAGCATCGTTGCCGTCTCGCCAACTATTGCTTCTACGACTATCGCTACCGCTTAGTGATAAAGTAAAGCAATTACAGGGCGATTTCATTGCGTACAATAAAGCGACAACCATATGGCTCCTGCCAGTTGCCGATAACTCAGTTACAAAACATGATCATCTCATACGATAAAATATAGTATCATGCCTTGACCATATCACATCACAATATGCCCTGCAAAAACAAGTTACACGTCCGCTACTTTGTTGTTGCAAGTTTTACGTGGCTGCTACGGGCTGATCAAGAACCATTCTTACCTACGCATCAAAACCACAACGATAGTTTGTCAAGTTAGTGTTGTTTTAACCTTCTCAAGGACTGGGCGTAGCCACACTCGGTTAAGTTGGAGAAACTGACACCCGCCAGCCACTTGTGTGCAAAGCACTTCGGTAGAACCAGTCTCACGTACGGCCGCTTCATCCAACAATACCGCCGAACCAAAGTATGACATGCTGGTAAGCAGTATGACTTGTATCGCCCACAACTCACTTGTGTTCAACTCGTGCATATAACATCTATGCATAAAACTAGGCTCTAATACCACTGTTGGGGAACGTAGTAATTTCAAAAAAATCCTACGCACACACAGGATCATGGTGATGCATAGCAATGAGAGGGGAGAGTGTGTCCACGTACCCTCGTAGACCGAAAGCGGAAGCTTTAGCACAACGCGGTTGATGTAGTCGTACATCTTCACGATCCGACCAATCCAAGTACCCAACGTACGACACCTCCGAGTTCAGCACACATTCAGGTCGATGACATCCCGTGAACTCTGATCCAGCAGAGCTTCACCAGAGAGTTCCGTCAGCACAACGGCGTGGTGACGGTGATGATGTTGCTACCAACGCAGGGCTTCGCCTAAGCACCGCTACGATATGACCGAGGTGGAATATAGTGGAGGGGGGCACCGCACACAGCTGGAATAGATCAACAGATCAACTTGTGTGTCTAGAGGTGCCCCTGCCCCATATATAAAGGAGCAAGGGGAGGAGGTGGCCGGCCAGGAGGAGGCATGCCAGGGAGGAGTCCTACTCCCACCGGGAGTAGGACTCCCTCTTTTTCCTAGTTGGAGTAGGAGGGGGAAAGGAAGGGAAGGAGAGAGGGGGAAGGAAAGGGGGCGCGCCCCCCTCCTTGTCCAATTCGGATTAGAGGGGGAGGGGCGCGCGGCCAGCCCTAGCCGCCCCTCCTCTTCTCCACTAAGGCCCATCTAGGCCCATTAAACTCCCAAGGGGGTTCCGGTAACCCCCGGGTACTCCGGTATATGTCCGAAACTCCCCGAAACCATTTCGGTGTCCGAACATAGTTGTCCAATATATCAATCTTTACATCTCGACCATTTCAAGACTCCTCGTCATGTCCGTGATCACATCCGGGACTCTGAATTACCTTCGGTACATCAAAACACAAAAACTCATAATACAATCGTCATCGAACTTTAAGCATGCGGATCCTACGGGTTCGAGAACAATGTAGACATGACCGAGACACATCTCCGGTCAATAACCAATAGCGGAACCTGGATGCTCATATTGGTTCCCACATATTCTATGAAGATCTTTATCGGTCAAACTGCATAACAACATACGTTGTTCGCTTTGTCATCGGTATGTTACTTGCCCGAGATTCGATCGTCGGTATCTCAATACCTAGTTCAATCTTGTTACCGGCAAGTCTCTTTACTAGTTATGTAATTCATCATCTCGCAACTAACTCATTAGTTACAATGCTTGCAAGGCTTATAGTGACGTGCATTACTGAGTGGGCCCAGAGATACCTCTCCGACAATCGGAGTGACAAATCCTAATCTCGAAATACGCCAACCCAACAAGTACCTTCGGAGACACCTGTTGAGCACCTTTATAATCACCCAGTTACATTGTGACGTTTGGTAGCACATAAAGTGTTCCTCCGGTAAACGGGAGTTGCATAATCTCATAGTCATAGGAACATGTATAAGTCATGAAAAAAGCAATTGCAGAATACTAAACGATCAAGTGCTAAGCTAATGGAATGTGTCAAGTCAATCACATCATTCTCCTAATGATGTGATCCCATTAATCAAATGACAACTCATGTATATGGCTAGGAAACTTAACCATCTTTGATTCAACGAGCTAGTCAAGTAGAGGCATACTAGTGACAATCTGTTTATCTATATATTCGCACATGTACTAAGTTTCCGGTTAATATAGTTCTAGCGTGAATAATAAACATTTATCATGATATAAGGAAATATAAATAACCACTTTATTATTGCCTCTAGGGCATATTTCCTTCAATAGGCTCCCTCGGCAAGATCCTTGCCGAGGTAGCCTCCACAGCCCTGGCAAGAGCCTTGCTGCGGCAACCTGCCCGATGCCAGCAGAGCAAGCCACCCTTGAGCCCATGGGTCCCAACACCCCCAACTACATTGGAACCAAGGCTCGGGAGGTGCCTCTGAGGTGGCATGCAGATCTTCGTCAAGATCATAAACATGTGAGATCAGATGAGGACCAGAAGACGGCGACCCTCGGTGGCATCGTAGCCAAGGAAATCCACAATACCCCCGGCAAGCGCCTTGCCGGGGACGACTGCAACGCCACGGCAAGACCCTTGTCGGGCCCCCGGCAAGACCCTTGCCAAAGGCATCAGCGGGGCCACTGCCAGGCCCGCACCAGCCAAGACTCCACCATCGTCCCTAAGCAGCTACCAGCTCAACCAGCTGGGCAGGCACCCGCGTGGCGATGGGCGGCCTCTACACCGACTCAGCAAGCACCTGTGTGGTGGCATGCAACCCTTCGTGAAGGCTCCACCACCGCGCCAGCCCAGCAGCCAGCCAATGTGGCGCCACGACGCCTCGTCAGCTCGGATGCGTGTCAAGGCCAGGCGAGGCGGCGACAGCTGGGACGTGCTTCCTTGCCGTCCCCAATAAAGCAAGGGGGATGATAACCCACAAGTGTAGGGGATCGCAATAGCTTTCGAGGGTAAAGTATTCAACACAAATTTATTGATTCGACACAAGGGGAGCCAAAGAATACTCTCAAGTATTAGCAGTTGAGTTGTCAATTCAACCACACCTGGATAACTTAATATCTACAGCAAAGTAATATGATAGTAGTGGTAACGGTAACAAAAGTAACGGTAGCAAAAGTAATATTTTTGGTGTTTTGTAGTGATTGTAACAGTAGCAACGGGAAAGTAAATAAGCGGAGAACAATATAGGAAAAGCTCGTAGGCATTGGATCGGTGATGGAAAATTATGCCGGATGCGGTTCATCATGTAACAATCATAACATAGGGTGACGCAAAACTAGCTCCAATTCATCAATGTAATGTAGGCATGTATTCCGAATATAGTCATACGTGCTTATGGAAAAGAACTTGCATGACATCTTTTGTCCTACCCTCCCGTGGCTGCGGGGTCCTAATGGAAACTAAGGGATATTAAGGCCTCCTTTTAATAGAGAACCGGAACAAAGCATTAGCACATAGTGAATACATGAACTCCTCAAACCATGGTCATCACCGGGAGTGGTCCCAATTATTGTCACTTCAGGGTTGCCAGATCATAACACATAGTAGGTGACTATAGACTTGCAAGATAGGATCAAGAACACACATATATTCATGAAAACATAATAGGTTCAAATCTGAAATCATGGCACTCGGGCCCTAGTGACAAGCATTAAGCATAGCAAAGTCATAGCAACATCAATCTGAGAACATAGTGGATACTAGGGATCTAACCCTAACAAAACTAACTCGATTACATGATAGATCTCATCCAACCCATCACCGTCCAGCAAGCCTATGATGGAATTACTCACGCACGGTGGTGAGCATCATGAAATTGGTGATGGAGGATGGTTGATGATGACGGCGGCGACAAATCCCCCTCTCCGGAGCCCTGAACGGACTCCAGATCAGCCCTCCCGGGAGGTTTTAGGGCTTGGCGGCGGCTCCGTATCGTAAAACGCGATGATTTCTTCTCCTTGATTTTTTTCTCTCCGAAAGCAAATATATAGAGTTGGAGTTGGCGTCGGAGGAGCTCCAGGGGGCCCATGAGGTAGGGGCGCGCCCTAGGGGGGAGCGCGCGCCCCCACCCTCGTGGACAGGGTGTGGGCCCCCTGGTCTTCATCTTTTGCAATGATTTTTTATTATTTCCAAATAGACGTTCCGTGGAGTTTCAGGTCATTCCGAGAACTTTTGTTTCTCCACATAAATAACACCATTGCAATTCTGCTGAAAACAGGTCAGTCCGGGTTAGTTCCATTCAAATCATGCAAGTTAGAGTTCAAAACAAGGGCAAAAGTGTTTGGAAAAGTAGATACGACGGATGATGAGGACATGACTACCTTGGATACGACCAAAAGTATTGCATACATGCATATTTGTCAGGTGATTTCTAGTGTCAACTATTCAATAATCTATTTATATTATCAACTCGACACGGCGATGCAACCGATAATTCAATAATGCAAACAATGAAAAGAAAATTGCAAAGGCTCAGACTGGCTTGGACAAAAAGGATGAATAGATCTAACTTTTTTTGGGGCTTTTTCTTGGACAATAGGTAAGAAAATAAATTTAATCTAGGGGAAACTGGAAATTCTCACCGAGCAACCTGAAAACTGATACCACTTGATAGAGGGGAGAGAAAAAAAGACAGAGAAAAAAAAGAGAAAAAAAAAGAAAAAAAGTCGGAGAAAAAGAAAGAAAGAAAAAGAAAAAAAAGTGTGAGAAGAAAAAAAGAGAGAAAAAAAAACAAAATTCAGATCTATCTAGACTCAATCTCGTAGTTGAATTCGGATTGGAATCTGTTTTGCGCACTGTTCAGTAAAACAGACATAACTTCCTCATACGAAGTCTGTTTTGGCTCCGCGAGTACTCAAATGAAAGCTAGCGACGAGCCTCATCTAAATAGTTGCAGAAGATAGTTCAGTATTTGACACCTCAAAATCGGCTTCTAAATAGGTCTTTTTGCCCTCCGAAGTTCGCGCATACAGTTTGTTCCAGTTTTTCACGCCAGTTTTAGAATTCTTTGACTCCTCATATCAATTCGGAATTGAGTGATTCTTTTTGCATTGGGAAGCTTCAGTTAGTAGCATTCTTTGAAAAAATTGATCAAAAAATTGGCTCAATCTTTTCAAGAGGAAAGTTGGAGAGAGAGTGTTGTATATCCTGCTTGGCAGTTGTTTTTCATCTTTATCTTTATTGCCGTTGTGATCTTCACTTATATCTTGCTGTCCAGAGCTACTTAGTATTCTTCATTGATACTAGTTGTGCTACGTTGTGACCTCATTAGTGTTCTAGGCTCGCGTCTCTAGTCCGGTCTAGCCTAGGACCAGCACAGTACCTTCGTTGAGCGTTTATTCAACATTGCATCTTTGAATTGATTATTGCTAATCTTTTGCTACCATATATAGCCAACCCAGCTCCACATATTTCTACACCGTGTATACATACGTTCACCTGGGAATCGCTTTACCCAACTTTTGGAGTTACTTGACACCGCTGGTTGCCGATCGCCGCCTGCTGCATGGTAAGAACTTGTAAGACATTGATATTTGCTTTACTGTGAGCGTTTTACCACCACATCGTAGTAGTTATAGGAACATTATTTTGGATTTTGTTTCTTGTTTCTACTAATCATGCCAGGATCTAGAGTCAATTCATGGGCTTTGTCGATCGCGGGAGACATGCCACCACCTTTGCAAATTCCACAACGATCACGAGAGGTGCATAAACATCCAAATGCACATGATCAGGTTAATGTTCCTATACCATCATTTAATGTCCGTTTTAGACCTGCTTTATATATTGGGAGTTCGACATAAATAATATATTTGCTTCCCATAATTTTGATGAACGTAAAAAAGTTAAGGTTGCGGTTGGTTCTTTCACTGGTTATGCTTTAGTTTGGTGGAATGAATATTGTCGGTTACACACTAATGATATACCTTCTACTTGGGATGATTTGAAACTTGCCATGCGACATACATTCGTTCCCGCTTATTATACTCGTGACATGATTAAAAAGTTACAACATTTAAAACAAGGTAGCGACACCGTAACGAAATATTATGATGCTTTACAGACTACCTTGCTGCATTCCTCTTTAGAAGAAAGTGAAGAAGATTTTATGGATAGATTTTGGGGAGGATTAAACCGGGATATTCAGGAGATACTAATTCATGAGGAGTGTTATCCTATGGATCATTTGTTTCGTCTTGCTTGTAAAGCTGAACAGGAAATAAAACGGTGTGTTGCCCTCAAAGAGAACAAGCACAAGGTGCACATTCCAAGAGATGATACGGTTGTTCTTTCAACTACTAGGCGTGCTATGACAACCACATCCGTTGTTGTGAGGACTACATCACCTCCACCATGTGACACAACACCACCGATAGTGCCTACATCTGAGTTGATCGTAAGAGGTAAGGACAAAGGTACCGATCTCCCACCTCCACATGAGTATGATGAATGCCTTGTCAATTTCAATGAACCATGCGATGAGCTACCCACTACTATGATCACACCAGCTATTTTAGAAGACTATGTTCATGATTTGACTTTGCCATGTGATCAAACAATTTTGAGTGAGCCCATTGATTTATCTATCGATGCAAAAGAAACAAGTGAATCAGGGAATAAATCGGATTGGGATCAAATACGTTTGAAAATAATTGTGCCAATGTTTAATCATTTTGATGTGACCTCTAATCTTGGTGATGGTTCATCAATGTTGGGATGGTTTAATGATAAGCATTGCCAATCTTTTGATATGAATAAGAGCTTCACTTATATGTGCAAACTGAGTTGCAAGACTTTCATGCCTTCTACTTCTTGTGATAATATTTTGGCTTTATATTTTATTCACTATGAAAGTTGCTCATGTATACATGTGTCATATGTGCAAATTCCACGGGAAGTAAAAATTGATGACATATACATATACAACATGTACACCTTGTCTCTTTTGTTAGCCACATTTCAGATAAAGCAACGCCGAGGACGGCTTTATTTTCAAGAAGGGGAGGATGATGAGGACATGACTACCTTGGATACGACCAAAAGTATTGCATACATGCATATTTGTCAGGTGATTTCTAGTGTCAACTATTCAATAATCTATTTATATTATCCAGAACAAAAATACTTCACACACTTTTGTGTTTTGTCTAATTGCAGGTGTATGGGACATTTGTACAATCCACATATGAAGATAAGGGAAAAAGAGAAGTTTATGTGCTGTTCAAAAAGTTCCTTCACGTCACTTTTGGGCCAAGAGAAGATAGAGTCCAAGTCTCTCACGTTCTGGATTCAGATTCGGACTGCACAGACATACCTGACTCAAAACGGCAAGAACTTTTTCATACGGACTCCGAATTGGGTGATTCTTTTTTTGTTGGAAAGTAGATTTCGTCCTATTTCCACTCCAATTGGAATCACCTTTAAATTCGTCCGGAGCGTTGAGTTATGGACGAAACAATCTGACGCTGTAGCAGAATCCGAGTCAAACTACAAGTCCAAAGGTGTTACGTCACCTCCACTTGGGCCCATTGGCCTTGTACGACCTAGGGTTAGTTTTAGGCTGCCTTGGGACGTCCTCCCACCTCCTTGGCCGCCACCCCTTGCTCCTATATAAGTAGATCCATCTAGTAGCTTTTTCCTGGGGATTTGTTTAGTTAAAAGTTAGCCATTGCAACTTCGTGTACTTCGTTTGTGTCCAACGACCAGACCAAGACCGCTTACGGATCCCTACCATTATCAATACTTCACATATATTCGCAATATTCAGATTGCTTTATCATATTCTTGCTTGTTCTTCGATTGCTTGCAGGAATAGACCTTCGTGGTCAGGTTCATCGTGCTCCAGCGTGGTCAATAACCTCTCGGAGTTGGTTTAGCGATTGCCAAGGCGCAACGTCGTGCACGTTTGTAGTCGGATCGTCAAAGTCGTCTCCACCAAATCGATAGTTATCATCTCATCGAAAGATCGGGACACCCTCGCCTCTATCAACGGAGACGTATCAACTCCCCCAAGTTTAAACCTTTGCTTGTACTCAAGCAATTCAGTTGATAAACAGAAAGTGATAAAGAAAAACTTTTACAAACTCTGTTTGCTCTTGTTGTTGTAAATATGTAAAGCCAGCATTCAAGTTTTCAGCAAAGATTATGACTAACCACATCTATAATACCTAAATAGTTGATCCCCACTATCTTATTTCTCTTGACATGCAAGCTATCCACATCACCAATCAACATGCAGCCACTCATCTCACTCCACCTCATTAGTCTAGCCACATCATCTTATTTTTGTGATGATTTAATTTCTCTTCTGTCCGCTTCACGTTTTTTTAATAAATTAGAGGCAACCTCGGTGAGTCACGTTCCCGAGCCGCATACTACTGCATTGTCTCGCATGCCCATATGATTTAAGATCTTGCGACGGCTCATATGTTCTGGAACTAACGCAAGCATCCGAAGAGACATGACTGATCGCCTCTCCAAATCATGGCAAGTGCCTCAACATCGCATCCTCATCCCCTTTCAAATCTTGCTCGATGCAGAAGGGATAGGAGGAGGATATAGAAGGAGTGGCCGCGGGCAGGGGATGGGAGGATCGCATCTCCCCAACGTGTTGTCGCTGAAGTCGCCCATCTGCGTAGCGCGACATCTGGAAACAGCAGCCGCTTGTGTGCTCCCCGTCTGGCCTCTGAGTACCGCCGGCCGCCGGGCGCGTCCCCATGGCTGGGACGGGGGACCAACTCGATTCCATCGACATGTGGGGAGTTCTGATGAAACGAGATTTGCAATGTTGTTGATTGCCGTCCAACTACAATCTCCTATCGAGTCCAATCTCCCATTTGCAAAGGTAAAGTTCAATCTTATTCGTCATCCCTTAACACACCATGCTCCGACCCCAAGTTCCTATATCCCAAGCCTTAAAAATCATCTCAGCATATATGCGTGCTACAGCCAGCAATCCCAATCTATAAGGCTAATCAAGCCCAAAATAGAGGTGTCTCCACATGAATTTTTAGCAGATCGAACTGCCGGCGTACTTGATGACGCCACCCGAGGCACTGTAGCGGACTGGTGACACTGCCATTTGATTTCCCCGCACTTCAATGTCAGGCAAGTCATCCCAAACATTAGCTCACATGCTTTCTTCTTGGATCTACTATGCGTCTGACGTCTTTCTTAACTGAATTTGTTTGACTATGAGCCAAAATATGAGGTTTCTCTTAGCATAAATAGAGGTGATGTAAAGTCTTCTACCTTTTGTAAGCATCAGGATGCACATGTTTTTATGTTCGAATGTCGTTTCTTATTTAGGGAATTTCTTCTTCCTCATCCCCCTTTTTCAGTTCCCATTTGGACATTTTCCACCCGATGTTGCATTGCAGTTTCATGTTGGGATGGAAGGCTAACTCTCGGTCCTCTGATCTGATAGATGAGAATACGTAAGTTAAGTCTTTATGGTGCATGGCATTTGTAGTTCTTTTTAATTTCAATTGAAAAAATATTTACAGCTATTTTAATGTACATTCAGTATAATTTACAGAGTTCTTTATATTACAGCTGATGCCACAGACGTAATATTGATGGCTATCTAATTTCTATGGCCTCTTACTACCCACTAGAGGTAAACTCATATTCCACCATTTTGTTAGCAAGATTGCATTATTTTTTCATGGATCGCAGTATTGTGCATTGCTAAACAGAATAAATTACCTTGGCAAAATTTCATTCAACCAAATCGCATTAAAATATATAGCAACATATTCCCGCAGCAACGCGCGGGGTATCATCTAGTTTGCAATAACTCTCAGGTCTCATGTTTACTCATATCAATAGCATAATCAACTAGCGAGCGATAATAATAAATCTCGGATGACAACACTTTCTCAAAACAACCATAATATGATATAACAGGATGGTATCTCGCTAGCCCTTTCTGAGACCGCAAAACATAAATGCAGAGCACCTTTAAAGATCAAGGACTGACTAGACATTGTAATTCATGGTAAAAGAGATCCAATCATAGTCATACCCAATATAAATTAATAGTAATGAATGCAAATGACAGCTGTGCTCTCCAGCTAGTGCTTTTTAATAAGAGGGTGATGACTCAACACAAAAATAAATAGATAGGCCCTTCGCAGAGGGAAGCAGGGATTTGTAGGGGAGCCAGAGCTCGATTTTGAAATAGAGATAAATAATATTTTGAGCGATATACTTTCATTGTCAACATAACAACTAAGAGATGGCGATATCTTCGATGTTACACACATTATAGGCGGTTCCCAAACAGAATGGTAAAGTTTATACTCCCCCTCCACCAACAAGCATCAATCCATGACTTGCTCGAAACAACGAGTGTCTCCAACTAGCAACAGTCCCAGGGGGAGTTTTGTTTGCAATTATTTTGATTTAGTTTTCATAAAGCATGAGACTAGGCATCCCGGTGACCAGCCATTTTCTCGTGAGTGAGGAGCGGAGTCCACTCCTCTTGAGAATAACCCGCCTAACATGGAAAATAAGGGCAGCCCTAGTTGATACATGAGCTATTCGAGCATACAAGACAGAATGTTTATTTGAAGGTTTAGAGTTTGGCACATACAAATTTACTTGGAATGACAGGTAGATACCGCATATAGGAAGGTATAGTGGACTCATATGGCAGTACTTTGGGGTTTAAGGGATTGGATGCACAAGCAGTATTCCCGCTTAGTACAAGGAAGGCTAGCAAAAGACTGGGAAGCAACCAACTAGAGAGAGACAACAGTCATGAACATGCATTAAAATCAATAAACATTGGATGCAAGCATGAGTAGGATATAATCCACCATGAACATAAATATCATGAAGGCTATGTTGATTTTGTTTCAACTACATGTGTGAACATGTGCCAAGTCAAGTCACTTAAATCATTCAAAGGAGGATACCACCCCATAATACCACATCACAACCATTCTAATAGCATGTTGGCACGCAAGGTAAACCATTATAACTCATAGCTAACCAAGCATGGCACAAGAAACTATGATCTCTAATTGTCATTGCAAACATGTTTATTCATAATAAGCTGAATCAGGAACGATGAACTCATCATATTTACAAAAACAAGAGAGGTCGAGTTCATACCAGCTTTTCTCATCTCAGTCAGTCCATCATATATCGTCATAATTGCCTTTCACTTGCACGACCGAACGATGTGAATAATAATAAGAGTGCACGTGCATTGGACTAAGCTGGAATCTGCAAGCATTCAATAAACAGGAGAAGACAAGGTAATATGGGCTCTTGGTTAAATCAACAATAATGCATATAAGAGCCACTTCAACAATTTAATCATGGTCTTCTCCTATCGACCCCCAAAGAAAAGAAAAGAAATGAAACTATTTACACGGGAAAGCTCCCAACAAACAAAAGAAGAACATGAAATACTTTTGGGTTTTCTTTTTAATTATTACTACTACAGTAAGAAAGTAAACTATCTAGAAGCTACTACTAATTTTTTTTGGTTTTTTAAAGTTTATCAAACACACAAGAAGAAAGCAAGAAAAAGAAAATAAACTAGCATGGATATTACAGTGAAAGTGTATGAGCACCGACATCTAGCAATGAGTGTTTGTGAACATAAATGTAATGTCGGTGGGAAATATGTACTCCCCCAAGCTTAGGCTTTTGGCATAAGTTGCTTTATTGCCACGGATGGCCTGGCAGATACCCGTAGGTGTAGCTGGGTCGTACTGAGAGGCAGCGGTTATTGCCTCCTGAGCTGCAGCGTGGCGTCGAGCTGCCTCCGCCCTCCTCTCGTACTCATCTGCCTCCTCTCTGGTAATAATATATCTTCCTTTTGCCTGATAATCAAAGAAGGCGGGAGCAGGGAGAGTAATACGGATAGCATGCCGTTTGTCAAAGATTAGTCGATACCGAAGAGGTGATTCATTCCTCTCGATAAACTGATGGTGGACCATAGAATTATAGTGTAAATAAGTAGGAGGCAACTCCATATCATCCTCACGAATGTCCACATCGAGATAATCAGCTAAGCGGGTTGCATAAATTCCTCCAAAGAAGTCTCCATTAAATCTATTATGATGCAACCTACGTGCAACAATGGCTCCCAAATTATAAGATTGGTCTCCAAACACAGCACTCCTAAGAATACTGAGGTCAGGGACACACATGTGACATGCTTCATCTTTACCATTTATGCATCTACCTATGAAGAGAGCAAAATAATGTATAGCAGGAAAATGAATGCTCCCTATGGTAGCTTGTGCTATGTCTCTAGATTCCCCTACGATTATACCAGCAAGAAAATCTCTAAATTCAGATATTCGGGGATCCCTAACACTACACCATTGTGGAAGTTTGCAAGAAGAAGTAAAATCCTCTAAGTCCATGGTATAAGATTTTTCATAAAGATCAAACATGACCGTTGGAGAATTACGTGAAGATGAAAATTCAAACCTCCTCACAAATGAGCTAGTGAGTTGATGGTACTCGGGGCATTTGTCTGCCTCAAAGCTCACAAGATCGGCGTTACGCAAATATGCGTTAAATTCTTCCTTGATTCCCGCTCGATCCATAAAATTTTCTGAAGGCCATTCACAGGGCCGCACAGGAGCGTCCCTTGGTGGCTCGTCGTCAGCATCACGCATTGCAAGGTTGGGTCCTTGCTTCCTTGAAGAACCACCTTGAAACATTTTCCTAAGCATATTTCTTCCTCTGAATTTTTTTTAAATTTTTAGTAACTTCAAACAAAAGTGAACCAAACTCAATAAAATTTATAGCAACTACTCCTACAAGTGCCTAGAGCCTATATCAAGCATTAGAACTACTTGGAACCATATAAATTTGACATGCAAGATGAAGAACATGGTCACCTAGGCAGCACAGATTTGCAGTGAATAAAGCACTAGAACAAAAACTAATTGGACCAATGGAGGAGTCACATACCAAGGAACAATCTCCCCAAGCAGTTTTGTGAGAGGTGCTTTGAGCAAGGAGATCGAAAATCGTAGCAAAATGGGCTAGAACTCATGCTTGAGATGGATATTCGTGTTTGTGGGAGGAAGGAGTGCATGGGTGCAGGAATAAGTGGAGGAGGGCCACCGTGGGCCCATGAGGCAGGGGGCGCGCCTTGGGGGGTAGGGCGCGCCCTCCACCCTTGTGGCCAGGTGGCAGCTCCCCCTGCTGTGTTTTCAGTACCAGAAATTCTCAAATATTCTAAAAAAAATCATATCTCATTTTCAGGGCATTTGGAGAACTTTTATATTTGGGGTATTTTTATATTGCACGGATAAATCATAAAACAGACAGAAAAATACTATTTTTACTTTATTTCAACTAAATAACAGAAAGTATAAAGAGGGTACAGAATGTTGTGCCTTCTAGTTTCATGCATCTCATGCTCATCAAAAGGAATCCACTAACAAGGTTGATCAGGTCTTGTTAACAAACTCATTCCGAATAACATGGAACCGGAGAAATTTCGAATAACACTATGTTACCTCAACGGGGATATGCACATCCCCTATAAAAAGAATATCATATTTCTTCTTGACAGTAGGAAGAGGAAATTCAAAACCTCCAAAAATAATCGATGGAATTTTTCCAATAGAATTGATACTATGAACTTGAGGTTGTTTCCTCAGAACGTGTACCGTATGATCATTACCGTTAACATGAAAAGTGACATTGCCTTTGTTGCAATCAATAACAGCCCCTGCAGTATTCAAAAAAGGTCTTCCAAGAATAATAGACATACTATCGTCCTCGGGAATAGCAAGAATAACAAAGTCCGTTAAAATAGTAATGTTTACAACTACAACAGGCACATCCTCACAAATACCGACAGGTATAGCAGTTGATTTATCAGCCATTTGCAAAGATATTTCAGTAGGTGTCAACTTATTCAAGTCAAGTCTACGATATAAAGAGAGAGGCATAACACTAACACCAGCTCCAAGATCACATAAAGAAGTTTAAACATAATTTGTTTTAATGGAGCATGGTATAGTGGGTACTCCTGGATCTCCAAGTTTCTTTGGTATTCCACCCCTAAAAGTATATTAGAAAGCATGGTGGAAATTTCAGCTTCCGGCATCTTTCTTTTATTAGTGACAATATCTTTCATGTACTTAGCATAAGGATTCATTTTGAGCATATCAGTTAATCGCATACGCAAAAAGATAGGTCTAATCATTTTAGCAAAGTGTTCAAAATCCTCATCATCCTTTTTCTTGGATGGTTTTGGAGGAAAAGGCATGGGTTTCTGAACCCATGGTTCCCTTTCTTTACCATGTTTCCTAGCAACAAAGTATCTCTTATCATAACGTTGATTCTTTGATTGTGGGTTATCAAGATCAACAGCAGGTTCAATTTCTACATCATTATCATTACTAGGTTGAGCATCATCATGAACATCATCATTAACATTTTCATTAGGTTCATGTTCATTACCAGATTGTGTTTTGGCATCAGAAATAGATATATCATTTGGATTCTCAGGTGGTTCAACAATAGGTTCACTAGAAGTTTGCAAAGTCCTATCAATTTTCTTTTTCTTCCTTTTAGAAGAACTAGGTGCATCAATATTATTTCTCTGAGAATCTTGCTCAATTCTCCTAGGGCGGCCTTCAGGATACAAAGGTTCCTGAGTCATTCTACCAGTTCTAGTAGCCACTCTAACAGCATAATCATTTTTCTTACTATTCATTTCATTGAGCAAATCATTTTGAGCCTTAAGTACCTGTTCTACTTGAGTGGTAACCATAGAAGCACGTTTGCTAACAAGTTTAAGTTCACCTCTAACATTAGCCATATAATCACCCAAGTGTTTAATCATATATGTATTTTGTTTCAGTTGTCTACCAAAATAAGCATTGAAATCTTCTTGCTTAACCATAAAGTTATCAAACTCATCCAAGCATTGGCTAGCAATTTTAGTAGGAGGGATTTTAGCTCTATCATATATATAGAGAGAATTTACCTTTACTACCTGTGTCGGGTTATCAAGACCATGAGGTTCTTCAATAGGTAATGGATTAAGATCATATGTTTCTTCAACATGCGGTAAATTAAGACCATGTATTTCTTCAATAGGAGGTAAATTCTTAACATCTTTAGCTTTAATACCTTTTTCTTTCATAGATTTCTTTGCCTCTTGCATATCTTCAGGACTAAGAAATAGAACACCTCTGTTCTTCGGAGTTGGTTTAGGAATAGGCTCAGGAGCTGGCTCAGGAAGTTTCCAATTATTTTTCATTTGCCAACATATTATTCAATAGAATTTCAGCTTCATCCGGTGTTCTTTCCCTGAAAACAGAACCAGCACAACTATCTAGGTAATCTCTGGAAGTATCGGTTAGTCCATTATAAAAGATATCAAGTATTTAATTTTTCTTAAGAGGATGATCAGGCAAAGCATTAAGTAACTTGAGAAGCCTCCCCCAAGCTTGTGGGAGACTCTCTTGTTCAATTTGCACAAAGTTATATATTTCTCTTAGAGCAGCTTGTTTCTTATGAGCAGGGAAATATTTAGCAGAGAAGTAATAAACCATATCCTGGGGACTACGCACACAACCAGGATCAAAAGCATTAAACCATATCTTAGCATCACCCTTTAATGAGAATGGAAATATTTTAAGGATATAAAAGTAGCGAGATCTCTCATCATTGGTGAACAGGGTGGCTATATCATTTAATTTAGTAAGATGTGCCACAACAATTTCAGATTCATAACCATGAAAAGGATCAGATTCAACCAAAGTAATTATATCAGGATCAACAGAGAATTCATAATGGGTGAAGTAGCAAAAGCAGGGTCAGGTCTGATTCTATCATTAAGAGATTGCTGATTCCATTTAACTAATAGCCTCTTGAGCTCAGATCTATCTTTGCAGGCTAAAATAGTTGCAGAAGCTTCTTTATCAAAAATATAACCCTCAGGAATAACAGGCAAGTCTTCATCATCTATTTCATCAACATAATCAGTTTCAATAATTTATTTCTCTCTAGCCCTAGCAATTTGTTCATCAAGAAATTCACTAAGGGGCACAGTAGTATCAAGCATAGAAGTAGTTTCATCATAAGTATCATGCATAGCAGAAGTGGCATCATCAATAACATGCGACATATCAGAATGAATAGCAGAAGCAGGTTAAGGTGTCGCAAGCTTACTCAAAACAGAAGGTGAATCAAGTGCAGAGCTAGATGGCAGTTCCTTACCTCCCCTCGTAGTTGAGGGATAAATTGTTGTCTTAGCGTCTTTCAAGTTCTTCATAGTGTCCAGCAGATATAAATCCCAAGTGACTCAAAGAATAGAGCTATGCTCCCCAGCAACGGCGCCAGAAATTAGTCTTGATAACCCACAAGTGTAGGGGATCGCAACAGCTTTCGAGGGTAAAATATTCAACCCAAATTTATTGATTCGACACAAAGGGAGCCAAAGAATATTCTCAAGTATTAGCAGTTGAGTTGTCAATTCAACCACACCTGGATAACTTAATATCTACAGAAAAGTATTTAGTATCAAAGTAATATGATAGTAGTGGTAACGGTAACAAAAGTAATGGTAGCAAAAGTAATATTTTTGGTGTTTTGTAGTGATTGTAACAGTAGCAACAGGAAAGTAAATAAGCGGAGAACAATATAGGAAAAGCTCGTAGGCATTGGATCGGTGATGGAAAATTATGACGGATGCGGTTCATCATGTAACAGTCATAACATAGGGTGACACAGCACTAGCTCCAATTCATCAATGTAAGGTAGGCATGTATTCCGAATATAGTCATACGTGCTTATGGAAAAGAACCTGCATGACATCTTTTGTCCTACCCTCCCGTGGCAGCGGGGTCCTAATGGAAACTAAGGGATATTAAGGCATCCTTTTAATAGAGAGCCGGAACAAAGCATTAGCACATAGTGAATACATGAACTCCTCAAACCATGGTCATCACCGGGAGTGGTCCCGACTATTGTCACTTCGGGGTTGCCGGATCATAACACATAGTAGGTGACTATAGACTTGCAAGATAGGATCAAGAACACACATATATTCATGAAAACATAATAGGTTCAGATCTGAAATCATGGCAGTCGGGCCCTAGTGACAAGCATTAAGCATAGCAAAGTCATAGCAACATCAATCTCAGAACATAGTGGATACTAGGGATCAAACCCTAACAAAACTAACTCGATTACATGATAGATCTCATCCAACCCATCACCGTCCAACAAGCCTACGATGGAATTACTCACGCATGGCAGGTGAGCATCATGAAATTGGTGATGGAGGATGGTTGATGATGACGACGGCGACGAATCCCCCTCTCCGGAGCCCCGAACGGACTCCAGATCAGCCCTCCCGAGAGGTTTTAGGGCTTGGCGGCGGCTCCGTATCGTAAAACGCGATGATTTCTTCTCCTTGATTTTTTTCTCTCCGAAAGCAAATATATAGAGTTGGAGTTGGCGTCGGAGGAGCTCCAGGGGGCCCACGAGGTAGGGGGCGCGCCCCCACCCTCGTGGACAGGGTGCGGGCCCCTGGTCTTCATCTTTTGCAATGATTTTTTATTATTTCCAAATAGACGTTCCATGGAGTTTCAGGTCATTCCGAGAACTTTTGTTTCTGCTCATAAATAACACCATTGCAATTCTGCTAAAAACAGCGTCAGTCCATGTTAGTTCCATTCAAATCTTGCAAGTTAGAGTCCAAAACAAGGGCAAAAGTGTTTGGAAAAATAGATACGACGGAGACGTATCAGGGGACATGTCGACAGCGCATTAAATGCGTTTGTCCGATGGTCCCAGAGGATAGGCTTATCAACTGTAGACCTTTCCACCTCTTGTGTGCCATTGTGGCAACCCCTTTTTGCCTATAAAAGGAGGCCCGAGGCGACCAGGAGGGGGATTCAGCTCTTTTGGGCAAGTTGCACCCCATAGCTAGCTCAAGAACACAAGAACAGTCAATACTCCCACCGAAGCAGGACTAGGGTATTACGCATCTTCGTGGCCTGAACCTGGGTAAACGATCAGTGTGCTTCCTGTCAGACCTGCTCTTTGCACAACCTCGCGCTCGCCGACCGTAGAAGGGATCCCAGTGATTCCATAGGTGTGTTCCCATCGACAAACTAGCTACAAGATGTAATCAACACTACTAGTCACCCACAAGCACCAATCTATAGTTCTGGTAACAAGATTGAACACAAGAGATGAACTAGGGTTTGAGATGAGATGGTGTTGTTGAAGATGTTGATGGAGATTGCCCTCCCCAAGATGGGAGAGTTGTTGGTGATGATTATGACGATGATTTCCCCCTCCAGGAGGGAAGTTCCCATGGTGGAATCGCTCCGCCAGAGGGCAAAAGTGCTCCTGCCCAAGTTCCGCCTCGAGACGGCGGCGCTCCGCCCTAAAAGTCATGTCCTTATTTTTTCTAGGTTAAAATGACCTATATACTAGAAGATGGCACCGGAGGTGGGCCTGGGTGAGCACAACCCACCAGGGCGCGCCTGGGCTCCCCGGCACGCCTAGGTGGGTTGTGCCTACCTGGCGGGCCCCCTCTGGTAGTTATTTGCTCCAGTATTCTTCATATATTCCATATAAATTCTCTATGAAGTTTTAGCTTGTTTGGAGTTGTGCAGAATAGGTGGTCTGACGTAGCTTTTCCAGGTCCAGATTTCCAGCTGTTGCAATTCTTCCTCTTTGTGTGTACCTTGCATATTATGAAAGAAAAGGCATTAGAATTACTCCAAAAAGCATTATTATGGATGAAATATCATAAATAACAGTAAGAAAACATGATGCAAAATGGACATATCATTCTCCTACTAGATTGATACCTTTTTTCTCAAACTGAGGGAAATACTTATCTCTACTTTGCTGTATCACCCTTTCCTCTTCAAGGGAAAAACCAACGCAAGCTCAAGAAGTAGCAGGAATAATTTCTGGCGCCGTTGCCCTGGAGATCTACGCCAAGTAAAGACATACCAAGTACCCATCATTAAACTCTCATCTCTTGCATTACATTATTCGCCATTTGCCTCTCGTTTTCCTCTCCCCCACTTCTAAAACGATTTTTGAAAGATTTGCCTTTTTCTTTCGCCCTTCTTCCATTCGTATTCTCTTTTGATTTTTGTTTGCTCGTGCGTTAGATCTCATGTCTTGCTTTCATGGCTAGTCCTCCCATCACTGTTAGCACTCTCGATAATTACGTCCTTAATTTAAGCAAAGGGAGGGATAAAATTTAAAAGATGCTCAGTATAGAATTTGCAATGCTCAGAAAAGATCTACTCGAAAGCAATCTGCTGCCATTCTCCTTTTCAATTTTTATGTGGGCATTACTCCTTGGAATAGATATGTTCTAGATACCATTACCGGGGGAAATTTCTTGGGGAGCCATACTTTTCATTCTTATAAAGCTATGATAGATTTTTTAGGCCCGCCACCTCTTATGATCAATGGAACTGTTTTAACCTTGGAACATGCGATGCAGAGGCTTGATATTATTGAGAATAAAATTGCTACTATAGAGTTGAGTGAAAATTTGGATAAAAAAATTCATAATAATACTACTCAATATGGATCTAAGGTAGGAGTTACTTTAAAGAATCTTAGAGAAAAGGAACCCATGGTTAATGAAAAAATAGATCAAGATTCTACTAGAATTGGCAAACTAGAAGATATTATTACTAACTTGGGTTTCGCCTTTTCCTCTGTTAAAAAGATTCAAGATTTCCCTCCTACTAAGGCTACAAAGTTTGTTTATGTTCCTAAGAATAAGTGTGAAACTTCTAGTAAAGGTAACGAAGATCTCAAAACAATAAGTGTTCACCCCAACCTTTTCGATATTAAGGAACCAATTGCCACGAATGAATTTCTTGATTTCTTGCCTAGGAGTTTGATCATTGATCAAACCAAACAATCTCCTAAGGACTATAAGTATGCAACTGAGGAATTGCATACCAAAGATGACAATACCTAGATCTATGTTTTATGCCTAGCTAGGGGTGTTAAACAATAGCGCTTGTTGGGAGGCAACCCAATTTTATTTTGGTGTTTTTTCTTTTGCTACTGTTCTTGAATAAAATACATATTATTACCTCTGTATTAATTGTGTTTTGATGTTTTAATTAGTGTTTGTGCCAAGTAAGACCTTTGGGATAGCTTACGGTGATAGTTGATTTGATCTTGCTGAAAAACAAAAACTTTTGCGCCCAGTAATATAATCCTCATTTTTAACAGAAGCGTGATAAAATACTGATTATTTTCGTAGAAGATTAAGATACAAATTGTCTCGGTTTTCCTAATTTTTTGAGTTACATAAGTATTCAAAGTATTCAGACTGCTACAGACTGTTTTGTTTTTGACAGATTCTGTTTTCTATGTGTTGTTTGCTTATTTTGATGAATCTATGGGTAGTATCGGGGGGTATGAACCATGGAGAAGTTGGAATACAGTAGATATTACACCAATATAAATAAAGAATGAGTTATTAACAGTACCAAAAGTGATGATTTATTTTCTTATACTAATGGATCTCATGAGATTTTTCGTTGAGTTTTGTGTTGTGAAGTTTTCAAGTTTTGGGTAAGGATTTGATGGACTATGGAATAAGGAGTGTCAAGAGCCTAAGCTTGGGGATGCCCAAGGCACCCCAAGGTAATATTCAAGTACAACCAAGATCCTAAGCTTGGGGATGCCCCGGAATGCGTCCCCTCTTTCATCTTCGTCTATCGGTAACTTTACTTGAGTCTATATTTTTATTCACCACATGATATGTGTTTTGCTTGGAGCGTCTTGTATGATATGAGTATTTACTTTTTAGTTTGCCACAACCATCCTTGCTATACACACCTTTTGAGGGGGACACACATGAATCATGATTTATTAGAATACTCTATGTGCTTCACTTATATCTTTTGAGCTAGGCAATTTTGCTCTAGTGCTTCACTTATATCTTTTTAGAGCATGGCGGTGGTTTTATTTTATAGAAATTGTTGAACTCTCATGCTTCACTTATATTATTTTGGGAGTCTTTTTAAACAGCATGATAATTTGCTTGGGTTATGAATTTAGTCCTAATATGACAGACATCCAAGAGGGATATAATAAAAACTTTCATATAAAGTGCATTGAATACTATTAGAAGTTTGATTCCTTATGATTGTTCTGAGATGTGAGGATGGTAATATTAGAGTCATGCTAGTGAGTAATTGTGGATCGTAGAAATACTTGTGTTAAAGTTTGTGATTCCCGTAGCATGCACGTATGGTGAACCGTTATGTGATGAAGTCAGAGCATGATTTATTTATTGATTGTCTTCCTTATGAGTGGCGGTCGGGGACGAGCGATGGCCTTTTCCTACCAATCTCTCCCCCTAGGAGCATGCGCGTAGTACTTTGTTTCGATGACTAATAGATTTTTGCAATAACCATGTGAGTTCTTTATGACTACTTTTGAGTCCATGGATTATACGTACTCTCACCTTTCCACCATTGTTAGCCTCTCTAGTGTCGCGCAACTTTAGCTGGTACCATACACCCACCATATACCTTCCTCAAAATAGCCACCATACCTACCTATTATGGCATTTCCATAGCCATTCCGAGACATATTGCCATGGAACTTTCCATCATTCCGTTTATTATGACACGCTCCATCATTGTCATATTGCTTTGCATGATCATGTAGTTGACATGGAATTTGTGGCAAAGCCACCATTCATAATTTTTATACATGTCACTCTTGAGTCATTGCACATCCTGGTACACCGCCAGAGGCATTAAAATAGAGTCATATTTTGTTCTAAGTATCGAGTTGTAATCCTTGAGTTGTAACTAAATAAAAGTGTGATGATCATCATTATTAGAGCATTGTCCCATGTGAGGAAAGGATGATGGAGACTATGATTCCCGCACAAGTTGGGATGAGACTCTAGACGAAAAAACAGAGACCAAAGAAGCCCACAAAAAATGAGAGTAAAGAGAGAAGGGGCAATGTTACTATCCCTTTTCCACACTTGTGCTTCAAAGTAGAACCATGATCTTCATGATAGAGAGTATCCTATGTTGTCACTTTCATATACTAGTGGGTGTTTTTCATTATAGAACTTGGCTTGTATATTCCAATGATGGGCTTCCTCAAATTGCCCTAGGTCTTCGTGAGCAAGCGAGTTGGATGCACACCCACTTAGTTTCTTTTTGAGCTTTCATAAACTTATAGCTCTAGTGCATCCATTTCATGGAAATCC